>NC_142382.1:14090000-14432500 GCF_059441005.1 Hippichthys cyanospilos
AATACAAACCTATCTGGCCCGAAGTATTAATTTTGTACTTTTTGAGCCATTCTGAGGTGGACTTTCAGGTGTGTTTTGGATCATTTCCCTGCTGTATGGTCCTATAGTGCTAGAGTTTCAGGGCACAAAATGATGTCCAGACATTTTCCTTCAGGATCTTCTGGTAAACCGCAGAATTCATTATTCCCGTCAATCACACCAAGTTGTCATGAGGCTGAGGAAGCAAATCAGCTGCACACTTTCCTAAAAATTCAATTTTGGATTCATCAGTCCAAAGAGGCTCATCAAGTTGACTTGTGTTCTTTTGTGACACTATTGGTTTTCGCCTGGGAACTCTTGCATGGATGCCTTTCTAGTTTGGGGGAGAATCTGGGTTTTTAAACTACTATTAATATAATAAAATTCATTTTATGAACTCATTTTTTCCTGAAACATTGAATGAATTCAATAATGATTTTAAAAGTGTTTTTTGTTTGTTTTATTTCAAATCTGTACCCCCTGGAGTTCCTTCAAGTACCCCCAGAGGTACTCGCACGCCGATTTGAGAACCACTGTTCTAGACCTTTTCAATCTATTTTTTTGGATGTTTCTTTGGAATTTTGTTGGATTGTGACATGATGTTTTTGGTTTTGGGATTTTATTGCCTATTTCTCTTTGTCTGATATAATTATGTTTTAGTTTCCTTTCAGATCCTTTTATTTCTTCCAATTTGATGCACTTTGTTATTTTTTTCTGTTTCAGACTAAGCTGTACCCCATATAAATGCTGGAAAAAAATTAACATTTACTGAAAGTTGATTGATATTGCTTTTTTCTTTTGTTTATGTTAAAGAGGATACATGTTTAAGTCTACTAATTCAATTTTCATAGATAATAATCTTGTTTATAGTCCGCGCGTTGACATTTTGTAGTTCAATGACCACCTGGTTTTGTTTGAACAAAGACCTTTTCACTTAACATAAAAGAGAACTCTCTGCGTAGCTAGAATGAGACGACCTTGACAAATAAGTGAGGTCAACAACACAGACGTCCTGTAAAACATTTGTCCCCGCACACTCACTTATAGACCGCCAGACTGCCCTGTTAAGTCTTGTGTGTTTGAAGCTTCTCTTTAAAAAAAAAGACAATTAATTTTTCAGACTATTTAACTGATCTCACCTAAATCCTAAAAATCTTCACAATAGAAGACATGCTCAGGTTGACATTGAGATGATCAAGAATTTTGTTGTTTTGCAAAACGCTACAGGTTCTGCTGCCAATACTCGGAAGAAGCTGTGCATGTTCTAGTAGGTTCAGATGTCCAGCAAGTTTTGTAGATGTTTATAGATGAGAAGAAGCTCTCATTGGCCGAAAGATGAGAGACTGTGGTTTTCAGATGAAGAGATTGCTGTTTAGAAGAAAAATGCTTCAAGGTCTCATCTTCTCCTTTTGCTCATGCTCAATGTTAAAATTTTTAGAACTTTCATGAGGTGTATGTAAAAACTCTAGATTTTTACATTGAATGACCTTTACTGGGTATTTTTAGTGAAGTGGTGGATTTTTATGTCTAGGCTGGCATGAGAGCAGGTCAAACCCTCCCGGCGAGGGTAAAAATAGTGGAGGTGGGACCCAGAGATGGCCTTCAGAATGAAAAGGTGGTGTGACATGTTTGTTTTTAAATCAGTTTCAATTCAAATTGTATTTCACGTTTTGAACAAAATTAATTTTCTTTGTCAGACCATCGTTCCAACAGAGACTAAAATCCATTTGATAGATTTGCTCTCAGAGTCAGGACTGTCAGTAGTTGAAGCCACCAGCTTTGTTTCGCCCAAATGGGTTCCACAGGTAAGTTTGTTCTCCCATAGTGCTACACAAAATGGTGTCACACCTTACATGCATGTAGCTGCGCTGAAAATTGCACGCATTGATTTCATAGTTACCGTTCCTTTTTATAGATGGCAGACCAAGTGGAGGTGATGAAGGGCATCTGTAGGAAACCTGGAGTGTCGTACCCAGTCCTCACTCCCAACCTCAAGGGCTTCCAGGCTGCTGTGAATATCAAGCCTACGATCTTCATCAGTTCTTTTGCTGTACTTAGAACTTATTTCCCTATTCTTGACTCCATCATAGGTGAAGGCCGGAGCCTCCGAGGTGGCCATATTTGGCGCTGCGTCCGAACAGTTCAGCAAGAAGAACATAAACTGCTCGGTTGATGAAAGTTTACGGCGCTTTGACGAAGTGGTGAAAGCGGCCAAAGAGGCGGGCGTGCCTGTAAGAGGGTAACGTGACTGGCACCTTAAAACAAACGTTTACGCCGTAGGAACCGATTGATCAATCATCGTCCATCTTTTTGTTGTCCCTGCAGCTATGTGTCATGTGTTCTTGGCTGTCCATATGAAGGCAAAGTTCCTCCTGAAAAAGTTGCACATGTGAGTTTCTCACTTCAATTAGTCAACCCGGCTGAACAAACATTAACGTTCGCGTCCATGTTTCGTTACGGTTATTACAACTATGGGGACGGACTCTTCAATTCCCTAAACCAGGGGTCGGCAACCTTTAAGAGCCATTTTCCCAAGGTTTCCATGACGCGCTATGTTTCCATTTCCTGGTTTTACCTTCGCAAAACTGATAGGCTGTCTCACGTCACGTTTTGTGTCCTGTCGCTGGTTTGTGGCTTCCCTGGCATGTCGGTGCGCATCAAGTAAATAGAAAAGAAGGAAACACATCGTTGCATACTCAAGGGCTCCTTTTACCACTGGTCGCAAAATTCGTCCATACGTGCGACTTAACACGATCCGATTGAGGTTCGCTCCTCTTTCGCTTGAAGCGACTACTCGTACGGCAAATGTGCAATGTGAATTGAACATGTAGAATTCACAAGAACACACACATTTTTTTTCACCAAGCAATCCACCAACCATGTACGGCCCAAACCGTGGCGATTGTTCCACACGGATGAAGTTTAACGAAGCTTGGCACTCTTGAGCACAAACGAAGCATTGTTCTTAAAATATTTGGAAGCGTCGACCGGCATTTGATTGTCAGTTTAGCAGTTCCGTATGCTGACATGAGCACAAAGTCTAAAATTTATGTCGTGCGAAATCTTTTGATTGGACCTTGACTCATATCTCTGTGCAGGTAGCAAAGCGTCTGTACTCAATGGGCTGTTATGAGATCTCGCTCGGCGACACAATTGGGGTAGGCACTCCAGGCAGCATGCAGGAAATGCTGGCTGCGGTCAGCCGCGAGGTGCCAGTCAACGCCTTGGCGGTGCACTGTCACGACACGTACGGGCAGGCCCTGGCTAACATCCTTGTAGCTTTGCAGGTTTGTGGTTTCACTCCCAATGTTCTCCAAATAAGTGGGTTGCCTGAAGGAGAGAGATGTTTTGTTCTGGGTTTTGCCTGTCATGACTCTCTTTTGCCTGCAGATGGGAGTGAGTGTGGTGGACTCTTCCGTCTCTGGGCTTGGCGGTTGCCCTTATGCGCAGGGTGCTTCTGGCAATGTTGCAACAGAAGATGTTGTCTACATGCTTCATGGACTTGGAATTCAAACTGTTAGTGTTTGTTTCTGCCCACAGATTATTCAAATCATACGCTTATAAATTAGCTTCGCAGAAGCCCGATAAGCATCCTGAACGCTTGAATCAGGTTTATTGGAGGAGGGTTATATCGAATAGATAGGGGCCGTCGAGGGCAAGATATGGAGAACCCTGATTTACGGCATTAAAAATGTTGGGGTCACTTAAACAGTTTGATATTTTAACAAGCTTTGTACAGACTAACAAAGTTGAATGTAAACTTAAGTTTAACATTTTTTTTTAAGTTGAGTTATTTAGTAGCAATTTAAAGGATTTGTTTGTTAGAATATATATATATATATATATGTATATATATATATATATATATATATATATATATATATATATATATATATATATATATATATATATATATATATATATATATACTGTATACATACTGTATATTTTTTTATGATTTATATATGTTTTTGTTTGTTTGTTTGTTTTTCTTTCAAAACATTTCCAGTCAAGCATGCGATAGTTTAAAAGTTTGTAAAATAATAAAAAAAAAGTTTTTATGTCATAAAATAAACAACTTTTTTTCCAACATATAAACACAAACTACTGAATGTATTACTTTCCCCCCAAAAATCAAATATTTTCAATGATTATATTAGGGCCTTCAGTAGGTCAATAATCCGGAACATCATAATGTTTTTTTTACTTTTGGAGCTGTGAGGTTTTTTTTGTTTTGTTTGTTTTTGGTTCTTTTTTTTCACAGACTATAACACCAAAGGCTCGTGAATTGTCTCTATTAAAAAATGTTTAAATAATCAATGTATTTATTTATTTAGTTTTTTTGCTTTCAACATCTCAAATCGTTTTAATATCAGATCTAACATTGGATAAAGTATAAAGTACCGACCCAAAACTTGTGTGTTTTTGAGCCAGCTCTCCTGTTGTTTTATGCAAAAGTTCCCCAAAAGAATCCCTTTGTAACAGACAACCTCAAAATGTTTATCGTTATGGATAAAACAACCCTGAAAATTGGGCAAAATTGACACAAAAATCAGGTCGATCCTTTTTTGACCCATAATTGAATTGTTTTTGACCCTTCTGTTTTAAAGTGTGGATTAAATGAATAATACACTAAAGATCGGACTATATAAATCACTCTAGTCTCTTTGACCCGATTTAGGTCATTTTTGGTACTGAATGCAACAAGAGAGCTGATTTTAAGAAAGCATTTTAAGCGGAAGGCAAAAAGAAAAATATGCTGTGTTGCAGGTTTTACACGTTTACCATTAGTTAAGTTTTGGAGAATTGGTTAAAAAAACACACACACATTGAAATATTGATGACAACATTAGGACTATTTGGATCGCAGACGACATCTCAAAATCTCACTTTCTTATGCCAAATTAATGATATCATCCTGTATTTCTTTCTAGGGAGTGGACCTCACCAGGCTGATGGATGCGGGAGCTTTTATTTGCCGCAGCCTTAACAAGAAAAGCAGTTCTAAAGTGGCACAGGCAACCTGCAAACTGTAAAAAAAAAAACAAAAAAACATTCGATCATCAGGACTTTCCCCCTCTGCGCTTTGATTAGCACGCGCAAACCTGAAACCAATTATTCTCTAGCTTGTAGCTCCCGCCCGATTTTGGTCCATACGTTGTCTGCCAGTCATGAGAATATCCCTTTTAGGGTTGTATGATAGTGATGTGTTTGAAATAATCCTAATTCACTCTGTATAATGGCATCGCTTCCAACAGTGCCTTCAACAGAGCCAGCTTCATTATAATGACTTAAGAAAGGGGAAATGCCTTCCTACTTTGTTTTTTTCAACTCTACTAATGGGACTTTATAGGAGGTTGATTAAAATATTCTTGTAAAAATATGAGTGTGATGATCAACTGAGTGTTGATCAGTTATTCTTTTGGTCCAGATATCTGAATTTTCATTCTTTCACATGGCTTTTGAAAGAGATTTGAGATTGTGAGGTTGTTGTTTTTTTCAATTCAGAATTCAAAGGTTGTTATTTATTTAAAAAAAACGTGTAGATATGAAGATTGCGAATGAGAGAAATAAATACTATTTGTTCTATGAAAATGCTTTTCGGGAAGTTTTTGTTGAGTTGAAAACATTAGATCATTTAGATTTTAGAATGTTGATTATTGATTTTAATTCTCCATCAAACATTTTTTTCCATTTTTAATTAGTGACCCTCCAGTTGTTTTGTAGTTTGTGAAGGAAGTGATTAAGTCATTTCACATTTCTTTCCTATGCCGCACCTCAAGAACCCGTTTGACTGGCAAGCTGAGATTCTTACTGCAAGCCTCCTAACACGTCGACAGAAATAGTACTATACTGTGTATGCGTGATTTGCATATGTGCCAATTAAAATAAATCATTTGTGGTAGTGTTACTATGCAGTATGCTAAGTAGACCAGAGTCATATGTTCAATAAATTTAATATGTATAAAAAATAAACTTGTCAAAATTACATATCATACAAAATTCCAGGGGCATTGTAGCATTAGCCCACCTAGCTCGAACTGCAACATTCCTTTCGGTTGATTGAAATCAGCAGTGGTCTTGAAAAAGGCGAGGTTGTTGACTAAAAAGCCCAAACAATTGCGAAATGAGAGCCTGCTTGTTGAGTAGTCCTGAGTGTGCCTGCTGAGGATTTAGATGTGGAAATACATGCCATGCATTTTGTAACTCTCGAGAATCTCGACACCCCTTCAAAAAAAAAAAAAAAAGAAGTAAAGATAAACAAGTTTTGAACCAGTTAACATACTTTCAAGTACACTTCTCAGCCATGGTGGTGTGCCTACATTCCAGAATCATTACCACTCTCCAGTAAGTTGGGCTCTGCTGTCAGCCGTTACCAGAACATAATTATAATGAAAAGCTGCATGAAATGTACAGGGAAAAGGCAACCTCCTTAAATGTCTCCTTTGCTGTTCACTCAAAATAAGAAGAGGAAATAATGTGTGGAGAACTTTGACAAGACCTACAAACTGTATCCAAAAGAATCACACATTTGAATAAGAAATCAGACTGCAGTGGATGAGATGTAAATTTTGTGGAGGTTGACATGGAAACCTAAGTTCACATGCTCCGAAGCGCGGATGTAGAGGCCTGCAGAATAGTCCAGTGTTCAGTGACTCAACTTACAGGGCCTGACACACACTATGGTTAGGCCCATAGCTGTGTGTGTGTGAGTGCGAGTGTGTGTTTTGAAGCCTGCAAATGAGTCACAGCCCAAGCACAACTGATGCTTTTGATCATCGGTCTCGTTTTGGTTTGGCTCTCAGCAAGGAGTAGACAAATTGGGAGCAGAGGCCCGAATCCTGTCTTCAAGCTTCAGTGTGGAAAATCTGTACTCGGGCTTGTTTGCAGATTTGAAGGATGGAGGCTTATCTTTCAGGTCCACCTTGGGCGGAGGCTGGACGCAGTTGTTGAACAGGTCGTCCATGTAGTCGTCCCGGGGCACCGGGAGGTTTTGTTTGCGCCTGTCGATCTTGTTGACAATGCGCATGATTCTTTTGGAGATGAGGTAAATGATCTCGCAGATGTTGAGGACGATGCAGAGCGCGGAAGCACCCACCATGAAGTAGGTGAACACTTTCTTTTCGGTGGGGTGGCCGATGTAGCAGTCCACTACGTTGGGGCAAGGCAACACCTCACACTTGACCAGTCTGGGAAGGTAGAAGCTGTCGTAGACGTGGTGGAGGATGTAGAGGAACGCGATCTCGATGCCCGTCTTGACAAAGAGGCTGATCAGGTAGGTCCACCACAGGCCGCCGTGCTTCTTGCCCGTGTTGTTGTACAGCTTGGTGTTCTCGCCGTGCTTGGCTCTGTGCTTGCGCTCGCGGTCGTCGCGGTAGGCCACGTGCATGACCACCATGAAGGACGGGCAGGTGATGAAGATCAGCTGCAGCGCCCAAAGGCGGATGTGCGAGATGGGGAAGTAGTAGTCGTAGCAGACGTTGGAGCACCCCGGCTGCTTGGTGTTGCAGTCAAAGTCCTTCTGCTCGTCCCCCCACACCCGCTCGGCTGCCACCACGTACACCATCACTCGAAACACAAACACCACAGAGAGCCAGATGCGCCCGAAGGCTGTGGAATATTTGTTCACCCCGCTCAGGAGGGCTTGGAATGTCTTCCAGTCCATGATTTGCCCACTTGGTCAGATCTGTCTTCGATGGACTTCTTAGTCTTTACGGGGTTCAGGCTTAACGGGCAAGAGAGGACACATTTTAACAATTCATTCAAAAGGGATTACTGTGCATACATTTGACATTCGTTGGAACATAATTCAAGCCCATGTGGCAACACAGAGGGCAGTTTACAACTCTTAATGAAAAAACTAAACAAAACATTGTTTAATGTATGAAAGCTGTGACTATTTGTCACACATAACCACTTCAAACTGAAAATTTAAGGTTGCCTCTCTCATATATATATATATATATATATATATATATATATATATATATATATATATATATATATATATATATATATATATATATATATATATATATATATATTTTTTTTTTATGAAGTATTTTCCTTTCCATAGAAAAAGCTTATTGTTGCTTGATGTCAGAAAATTGCAACCGATCGTCACCAAACTTTATCCGGGAATCTCTACTTACACTTCAACTGATGTATAAAGCTTATTTTCCTTTTGATTTTATGGCTGTAAACATCTTACTTTCAGATGTTTACTACAGAAGTGTAAAAAGATTCTAAACTTATTTAGCCATGTTAGCCGAGTTAGAATATTGTCTATAATCTATAATTTGATGACTAAATTATTTTTCATAAATATTTAATACCGATGAAAACACATTTTGCCACGTGCTCCCAATTGAAAATGACATCACATATGTGAGGCTCAGGTAACGACCAATCATGGCTCACTTGTTTTTTGGGTTTGGTCAAATGACGTCCACAAGCTAAGCCATGATTAGGCATTACCTGAGTACATGTGATGTTATTTTCAGTTGACAGCAAGTGGCCTAATTTGGTATTATAGGTATTAATTCTATATGAAATTAATTATGATCAAGTTAATTAGATATAAAAGATAATATTTTTACTGTAGCAAATAGGTACTTAAGTTAACTAAATAAGTTTTGTTCTCTTCTAATGTTGCTTAGTGACTAAGAAAAAACAACATATTGGGGCAATTGTTCTTATCGTTTCAGAGGTCGAAATGGACATATGAGTAGCGGTCCACAATAAGTTGGGTGATGATTAATTACATTTTTATGATAATGACCGTTTTCTCTATAGTGAGAAAAGAAGGACAAGATAGAATGGAGAGACACGAGGAGTACATTTACATTTTTAATAATATATTTGCTTAATTTCTTTACCCATTACATTAGTAAATGTAAGCCATTTTCAGGCCTTGCACTGGACGCGCACTGAGTTTCTGTTCTTTTTGTTAATAACTTGACAGTGAATTTAGTTTTCACGCGAAAAGTAAATTTGACACAGACAGACAGACAATCCTTCTATGGTACACAATCGACGTGTACGTATCATATTTCTTAAGTGTATTACTTAACTTTATGCTGTCACAAAAATGTGTTTAAAATTCATATTACAAAACGCCTATTACACTCAACCCATTATAGTTTATAACACAACTCACACGAGTATGCTCAACTCGCAGGTATAAAAAGTTATTAGACGGGTTTTGAGACTGTTTCTCACTGTTTTTTACGAACCGGACCCAAACGCACCATTATAGCAAGCTCTCATCTTACCAAAAGACGTCTTAGTCCATTTGAAGAGGAGAAGTAGATGATCGATCGATCAAACGCGTTGCCAAGACATTTGTCGATTACTTGCCGGTCCTTTTTTCACCCCGTGAAACAGAAAAAATGTCCGTGCGGACAGGTAGAGGAGCGCAGGCTTCAGAAATGCCCCTGTGGGTGTGGTTCAAAAATCCAAAAAGAAGAAACCACACTGCAGATGTTCCTCCCACCCCGGCCTGTCTCACGTTGCTCACTAACGCCCCTGCTCTCTCACACACACAGCACACTTCCCAGTAAAAACATTATTTTAGAACAGCATAATATTCCCCACGATGAACCTTAACACCTTTCCACCTGTGTCTTTTCAGATTCGGAATTCTTGCGCTTATGAAAAGGTAACGTGTTTGTCATCGTGAGTTGTTTGCTCTCTGTGTTACCAGGAACCAAAGTCTTCTTTTGTTCTGACTTGTTTCCACTTGCTTCATGCACGCACAAAGACAGACACACCTTCAACCGAATACTTTTTTTTTTTTTTTTTTAACCTGAACCGAGGACATGAAAGAACAGCAAGGAGCTATTACATTACTCTTGATCGTCTGGCTATGCGTCATCCTTAACAGGGGGTTTGGGGAGACCCAGTAACTCACAATCAAACATTGGCGCCATACTTTGATAACTAAACTAAATGGGTTTGGAATTGGTGTGAAATTTTAAGGTGACCCTTTATGAACTAAAAACATTGGTGAACGTGTTTTAAGATCATCTCCAAACTTTTGACAACATTCATCCATTTTCTTTAGACACTTATCCTCACTAGGGTCGCTGGCTTGCTAGTGCCTATAACACAGGGGTGTCAAACTCATATTTATGAGGGGCCACATCATACACTAGCTTTGAAAACTGTTCAAAAGACAAATTAGGAATTAAAATAAAAATCTGGGTGTGCCCCTGACCCCCAACTTTTTTAAAGGTGAAGACAAATTGTAAGTTTGGTATTTTAGATAGAAATTGAAGTCAAATAAACATTTCACAGGCCACATATGGCCCACAAATGATGTGGTGAGCCAGATATGGGCACGGCCCTCGAGTTTGAAACATCATTGTTGTCATAAGAGGATTGGTATGACAGTGAAGTCAACTCAAATTAACTCAATTTTAAGTGTGTTCATCACATACTTACCTAGTTTTGAAATCAGAGGCTGGCAACAACTGTTTAAAAGACAAATAAGAAATAAAAAAATGTTTTTACAAGTTGAAGACAAGTTGTAAATTTAGTATTTTTGCCAGAAACCTGAAGTCAAATCAGCATTTCGCGGGCCACATAAAATGATGTGGTAGACCGGATATTTCCTCCCCAAATATTTTATTCTTGATCCATACGGATGTGGTCTGACACTTATCATAACAGAAAAGAAAAAAAAAGTCTCAATGGCACACTCATGAAATGTAAGAGGAAGTTGGCCATTTTTGGATTAGAAGCAGTTTTTTTACAAAGTTCCTACACCGGAATTTGCCTAAGACACCTCAGTCAAAATAAGTATCCCACACAGATAGGTGATGCTTAATTGCAAGTTATTTTTGTTAACCTTTCATCTAATTTGGGTGATGCATGGCATCAATTTGAAATGATCATATTGAAGATTCACCATGAAAAAGGGGCCCAGGCACCATTAATTGCTACTTTCCTTGTGTTTTTTTTTTTTTTTTTTTTTTTTTTTAGATGGGGCCCAATACTTTCATAAATAGAATAGAAATAAATAGAATTTCAACATATGAACAGCCCAGCGGGGCTGTTCATATGTTGAAATTCTATTTTTTTCACAGGTATAATTCCTTGGTTAAACCTTTGCCATCATCAAAAATTTCTTAAGTGTGTAAGTGGCATTGTTTAACATTTTACATTCCTAACCATCTCGCTAATACAAAAACAACCTATTATGACGATAATAAAATGTAAAATTAAAACTAGTCTTGACTACAGCGATGTATACCTAAGTTATATTGTGAGGGTTAGGTTAGTAGGTTAAATGGTTAACTGTCACACAACATTAAAAATCAGTTAATCACATTTATGTTCTTTGTTAGAACATAAAAACAAAAACTTGGGTCATGTTAGCTTGGCACAGTTTGTTACTTCTGGTTAATGTTCTTTTTTTTCTTACCTTATCCTGAGAATACGTTTTACAAAAAAAAAGGACGTCCGTCAAAGTTCAATTGTTAACTTTGGAGAATAATTTTTAAAAAAGTGTTTAAAAAAACAACTGCGTTGACTGATTTACTTCCGTTAACAGCTGAAGTCTGGTTTCTTTGCAATCAAACTGAGAGGAATGTCACAGGCACAAAGAAAGACAAAGGTGAACCTTTACGTAGTTTTATTTGTTAAAGTTGCTTGACTGCTCACTGGAAAGATACAAATATGCAAAGCTTTGCAAAGCCAAATTCAACTGATTGAGCAATTGGATAGCTGGTTGATAAAATTAAGTTATTGACATAATTAAAAAAGAGACAAGAATAAAATAAATCCACTCATATGATGGGCAGACAAATTCCTTTTTTTTTTTCATTTTATTTTTCTCAAAGGTTGATTGAAGTTTGAATTCCGCATCATTAATTTTAATGATCTAAAAATGTACCCAAAATGAAATCGAAGAAGCTTTTGAAATCCTTACAAATATTACAATGTACAATAAACAGCCACATAAACTAGCTCGCTAGATTAGATAGATAGCTTAGCTAGCTAGCTAATCAGCGCTTTCTATAGATTTATTTACCAATTTAGGTATAGATATTTTAGGAATAGATAAATAGATATTGAGTATCATAGATAGATGGATGGATGGATGGATGGATGGATGGATGGATGGATGGATGGATAGATAGATAGATAGATAGATAGATAGATAGATAGATAGATAGATAGATAGATAGATAGATAGATAGATAGATAGATAGATAGATAGATAGATAGATAGATAGATAGATAGATAGATAGATCGATCGATCGATCGTATTCACCAATTGTCCTCAAGTCCCTGACCATAGACAATTTGCAAAAAAATGAATTATGTCTCTAAATTGCATTTGTGTGAAAACTTAAACTAAACATCCATAAAAGGCAAAATCTGAACAACACTTCCCCTTGTTCAAATACTTCTGAAGAGTAAAAAGGTGGCTAAACAAATCAAAAGCTAGCAAGTGTTGTCTTGTCTGTGTCGATTCTTATTCATCTAAGGTGATGAAACCAGCAGTGAATCAAGGCAAATTGCAACTTGATTTTGTGAGCATGCCAACACTTGTGCCCTGGAGTTTGTTTTCAGACATGTTTATCATAATATCCCAGTAATTATGTACCGCCTTTGTGACTTCAGTTGTCTGCTGTTCATTTCAAATCTTACCACAAAGGATGATCAAGCTGACGAAAACTCTCTACCAAACCTGTAAATTTCAGGATGAGAACGTGTTTTTTTCATCTGGTGAATCACATGCAGTACCAAGAGTATTACAGTTCACAGGAAGTCTGATGAGTACGCCCGCACTGAATAGTTGTCTATGACTCTCACACACATTTGATAAAACATGGAACACTTCCTTTGCAAACCTTGAGGTTTCTTAATTTTTCTGACGGAGGAGCAGCGTAATGAGTTGAACTGTTTCAGGGCAAGCAAACGATAATGTGCGTCCTGTCAGCGAATTGGGATCTTCAAAAATATCAAACACCTCCTCTCAAGGTCTAGCAGCTTCGGGCTAAAATTCACATAAGTTCACCAAAAATCTAAATGGACAGTTGAAGCTCACGCATACAGCTTTGTGAATACGGTAGCTTTATTACAAGTAAATGTCGTATGAGCGAGAATGGGGGAAGGGTGAAGCACAGGTTTTGGCTCCAATTGAAGAACTGGTCCAGTCAGGCTGTTTGGACACACCTGGAGGAATGTACAGTTCCAATTTACTCAACTTGTTTCGACAAGATCAAGCTTCACAAGAACATCAACACAAGAGGAGGATTGAGGACAATTAAAAGCAGGATGGAAAGAAGGTGGTGTCAGGAAGTGAGATAACCTGGAAAGTTCTCAACAGCACATTTTTAAGGTCAACAAGGCCAAGCATTTATGAGAAAAATGAAACGATGAGCCACTCGATATCTACCTTTCACCACGTAAAGATTGACATTTTTGCGATATCGCTTTTACGCTTACGCTTGGCCTAAACCAACTTTCCAGTGTAAATAAAAAGAACAATCGATCGACATTCAACTCGGGCAAAAAAAATTCCGATGCTGGGTGGGCCCGCACGTCAGAAGGGATGACTCAAACTAAAGAGCATGAAGCTCCTCCCTTTTTTCCCACTTCACAGTCCCAATCAACTTCACTAACAAAGTTGTTGCTCTTGGCAACAGGGTGGTTGAACATGCCACACGAGTAGGAACCTCAATAATGTTTTCTAGACACAAACACGGTGAAACCCAAGAAGTAGAAAACAAATCAATTTAATGAAAATAGACACATCCTTAATATCTTAAAAATATAAAAACAAGCAAGTTGAATCTTTCATTCCAAAGTGGTGATAAATTACATACTCAGTGTAAAACAATGTAAGCAAATGTACACATGCACATATGAGCACATACATCATGGACAAAAGTATTGGGACATGACCACGTATAGTTTTGCAGTTGTCTGTTGTGGTTCATCGCATAGGTATTGGAAGGTGACTAGTCGGAATGTTCGATACCACTTATTTTTAGACCGACACCAGTACTGGTACTCTAATGAGTTACAGATACAAAAAACTGATACCGCTTGTACTTTTGATACATATTATGACGTAATTTAAATCCTGTACCTCAGAAGCACTCCATTAACCTGTTAACTGAGTGTTCATTGTTCCCATAGCCAGGTTAAATACTCCATAAATTCTGATTAAGGTTCTGACCACGTTTAAAAATCCATTTCACTGTATGTTCTTTTAGTCACTCTAGAATGCTACTTTTTTTTTTTAACTTGCTTTGAATGTTTTTAAATGTCAATGCAAGTCAATTTAGTATGTTTAGTAGGCTGTTCTTAAAAAAAATCTTAAAACTGTTTAGTTCAAAAATGATTTTAGGTGCTGTGTCAAGTTGCCTTGTGATTGAAATGTGTGATTTAAATAAGCTGCGTTGCCTTGTGGAAAAGGTCTAGTCCAATTTGTGACGAACGGAATGCAGATGAGCGTCCCAATAATTTTGTCCATGTAGTGTATGAGCAATTTGAGAAGACCGAACAATTTAAATGAAAACATTTGGAGGTTTGGCACTGGCCAGAGAGGAAAATCTTACACAGAAAGCACGTGGGTGTGTATGTGTGTGCAAGACCACACTCTCCAAATCACAGAGTGACTCATGTATTGGTCTCAAAGCCCGCTTCACAAAAACAAGTCTTTCTCTTTGTCCCTCAAACTGCCACTAAAAACACTCCCGTGAACGTTTGCCATCACAGGGTAAGAACCTCAAATTTCCAGACAGTAAAACATCATTGCAGATCATGTTCTGATACCAAGAAGAAGTTCCTGCCTTGTCAAGTCCTTGCCTGAAGGAAAAAAAAAAAAAAAAGATCTTTCAAGATACTGCCACGCTATATGCTGGGGCCGGGGTTTGAGGCGTGTTCTTTTTTGGCATCAGAGCGTTTGCCTCCACCAAGTTGCTGCCACTGTTGGTCACAATGTGATGGGAGTGATGGACACCGGTGAAGAGCTCGCGGCAGCGTTTGCCCACCAGGTAGACGATCTCTAAAACCGAGAGGAAGATGCAAGCCAGGCTGGTGACCACCATGAAGATGGTGAAGATCCTTTTCTCGGTGGGGCGGGCGATGAAGCAGTCCACCTTGTTGGGACACGGCTTTTGTTCACACTTGATGAGCAAGGGGAAGTCGTAGCCCTCGTAGATATGGTAAAGGAGGTAGACGAAGGTGGTGTCCACGGCGACTTTGAAAATCAGCGTCATGACGTAGGTCCACCATAGGCCTCCGCGCTTCTTGCCCGTGTTCTGGTAGAGGCGGCGGCAATTCTCGCCATACTTGAGGCGGTTCTTGCGTTCGCGGTCCTCCCGGTAGGCCACGTGCATCACCACCAGGAACGAGGGGCAGGTGACGAAGATGAGCTGCAAGGCCCAGAGCCTCACGTGGGACACGGGGAAGAAGTGGTCGTAGCAGACGTTGTGGCAGCCCGGCTGAGCCGTGTTGCATTTGAAGTCCTTCTGCTCGTCCCCCCAAACCTTTTCGGCCGCCACCACGAACACCAAAACCCTAAAGACGAACACTATGGAGAGCCACACTCGCCCGAAGGCGGTGGAGTACTTGTTTACCCCACTGAGGAGGCCCTGGAGGAAGCCCCAGTTCATGGTGAAGAACTTTTAGTTGCTGCTTTCTTCCTGATGGTCAAAGTGGAAAAACTAAAATAAGGAAACAAAACATGTGCCCAGATTATTATGATTACGAAAATGCCTTGAACAAACTAAATTAAACAAAAGCACAAGTTAAGTATAACTATAATCTTTTGTGTGACTGTCTTTTTCAATTCAAACCATGCACGAGTTTTTGAATGTTTTTTTTTTTAATGAATGTATTTTACCATTCCTGTACATCTGTAGTGAAGGTCAAAGTTGTTCGATAAATTTACTTTATTTCACATCTAGTAACCTTTTTATTTTGTAGCGTTAAAGTGAAGAATAGCTACTCTAAAATTACATTAAATAAACAAAAAACAAACAGTTGAACTCTTTTCTTGCCAGCGACAGGAATTATTGTTATATAAAATACTTGTTGTCTGCCAGTCACTACCTTTTTTTCCTTTTATGATTAGGATAATGACAGTCGCGGCCAGCACTCCTCTTAATTTTAAGATTATTGAGCTCTGTAGCATTTAAATGTGCCCATTTGATGGGAGTGTTGCTCAGGAAAGATGTGATCAACTGGTTGCCTTTTCCGCTAACTCTTGGTATTGAAAGAGTTAAAGAAAGTAAAAATAATTATATTTTTTCTCGAAAACTAACTGGATTATTAAAAAGGTAAAAATTATCAACTATAATTGAACGCTGATCCCACGCCAATTTCTAGTTGAGCACTGTCATAAAAATGTTTGCCAAATAGGCTAATTTTAGTCAATTCAATAGTGCGTTATTTAATATGAATATAAAATCGATACATAAACGTACTTCTGTAGTTACTGT
The DNA here is from genome assembly GCF_059441005.1 of Hippichthys cyanospilos. Taxonomy (NCBI): domain Eukaryota; kingdom Metazoa; phylum Chordata; class Actinopteri; order Syngnathiformes; family Syngnathidae; genus Hippichthys; species Hippichthys cyanospilos. The sequence goes on from NC_142382.1 coordinate 14,106,486, forward strand.
ATGTTCGAATACCAACAATGAATCAGATGTTAAAATAGACTGGGAAGCGATGAGCGTGTGAAACAATTCCGATTTTTTTTTTTTTCCAAGCGAAAGTAGTGTACAAAAAGAGTAAAAAAAATAACAACCGCGTGCCGATCACAGACGTTGTTTGGTGTTCTTTCTCGAATGGAATTCTTTGGTCTCCTTCTGTTCCAGTCAGACAAGTTGCGTTCACGGAACCATTTCAAGTCGTAGCTTTTACGTGCCCCAAATGTACGCAAAATAGCTACTTTTGAAAGTCAGCGCTTGTTTAACGAGCGCTACAGAAAGCTTAAAAAAGATAACAACGCCGAATCACTTGATTTTAGAATTACATATAATATGAGTTGGCTACTTACAGTGGAGCGCTGAGAAGCAAAACTTTGGATGTGGTTCCCCGACAAGGCAATCTGAGCGGTTGTCAACAGGACCGACGAGTGGAGGGTGGAGCTGCTCCTCTGCCATGTCTTTGCGAAATGCAACCTGCCTGCCCAGGTGTGGCACATGCAGCCATTCCACGACAATTCGCTCTCCCAAGCTACGAGATGCGTTCACTTTTCTCGTCTTTTGTTTAACTCTTTGAGCCCATACGCCTGTAAACTGTGCGCAGAGGGAGGAGAAAGTGCTTTGAGGGGCTTTCCTCAAAAGAATCGCCTTAAAAAGAATAATAAGATCACCATTAATTTCACAAATTTAGGTTAAGCAATAAAAATTGGATGTAACTAGTTAATAATTAAAAAAAAATAGGGAAATGTGTTTTTGTCACATCTCTCTTAACAAATTTTAAAAAAAATGACTTTTTGGGGGATGGACAGTAGACCTTAAAGTTGCAGTGAAACTAAATATTGATTCTCAGGAATCAATCCATCCATTGCTGCTTATCCTCACTAGGGTCACTGGCAAGCTGGCGCCTATCCCAGCAGTCAGAGAACATCCTGAACTGGTTGCCAGCCAATGAAAGTAAAAGCCTCAAGCATTTTTCAGATTTTACAATAAAGGCCAGTGTTTTTTTTCCTCTCCTAACCACTTTTTACAAAGAAATAAATTTTAACTTGGGGACAAAAAGTGCCCTTTCCATTCACTTGAGTGCTTTTAAATAAAATCTATCATGCATTAAACAATTTTGATGATTTTACTCAGTAAAAAAAAAAAGTGAACACATAGCTAGTGTATAACCTATAAAGAAAATCGGTAGTTGTTACTAAATATTTTCATCAAGATGCACCATTGAGTTCAACTGTTTCAGTTTCTTTATTTATAAAACGTGTTTGAAATATTTACATGGCAAAAGATGCCATACATACACAGACGTAAGTGAGTTGGGTCTAATTTACACACATTCTCCACAGTCTGAGATGATGACTTTCTGCTTTGTCTTGCCGTCTTTTGTCCCCTGAGCCTGCACAACACAAATTGCAGATTTTTTGTAAACACACAAACATGAAAATGAACGTTTTACAAGTAAAATATGACGTGTACTATTTTTGTGCTGCCCTGACATAAAACTGCAGTTTCAACTGTATTATTAAGCATATGCACATTTCTTGTCGTTTTAAATGGGTCCTATTCAGCTGCTGGGTCATGCAGAATGCTGGATCTGCATGACATTTTTTTAAGACTTTTGTTTGATAATCCACCAAAAACTTCCCAATGAAGCTTACAGTTCATTCCTGAGGCAGTCTGCCAAAGGTTGTGTGAAAACACATCGCGCACACACACACATACATATACATATATATATATACACACACATACATATACATATATATATATACATATATATATATATACATATATATATATATATATATATATATATATATATATATATATATGTGTGTGTGTATGTATACACACGCGCATATATATATATATATATATATATATATATATATATATATATATATATATATATATGCGCGTGTGTATACATACACACACACACACACAAATAATTTGTTTTTTTAGGTTGAGCCTTAAATGTGAGATCTTTCTTGGAAATGCAGTCGGATAGAGAAGGAAAAGACAGAAAAATGCAAAAATAAAAAAGCAAAAAACAATATTATCTATACTTTTCTGTCCCTTTTTGTTAGACAGACCATCCAGCGTTATAAAGTACTTTAATGCAAAAACGCTGTCTTTTTCGAGGAGCTTTTGTCATTATTGCCTCACCTCCATTGCACGAAGCACATCCATCCCTTCCACCAGCTCTCCAAACACCACATGTTTGCCATCCAGCCAGTCGGTCTTGTCAGTGGTGATGAAGAACTGGGAGCCGTTGGTGTTTGTTCCAGAGTTGGCCATGGAGAGCTGCCCTGTGTTCGCCAGAGACAAAGTTAGGCTAACTCGTTGCGGTATGAAGCACGAAGCTTAAAAAGTGTATATTAATTATGTGACAACATATCCCCAGGTTAGCTCTTCACCTGGGGCGGTGTGTTTGAGGACAAAGTTTTCATCATCAAACTTCCGGCCATATATGGACTTGCCACCCGTGCCGTTGTGGTTGGTGAAGTCACCTCCTTGGCACATGAACTGGGGAATGATGCGATGAAAGCTGCTTCCTTTGTAGCCAAATCCTTTTTCATGTGTGCATAAGCAGCGGAAATTTTCTGGAAAACAAATCAGTCCGATCTATGTCACTTTGCGTTCAGGACACACCGTTTCAACTCACAAATGTGTAGACACCACTTGACACCGATTTAAAAAGACCTGCAAAATTTACACTTTATCACCCAAGCTCTTGATTTTGGTCGTTCATGATAACAGACAATTTATTCCTCCTGAGTACTCTCTGATGCTCCTTTTTTTAATTTTTATTTTATATGAGGATATATTATCTTTTACCAAGAAGGGGAGTAGAGGTGCTCATAGCGCTGCAGTGTGCTTTCAAGCATAAGTTTCATATTGATGAAATGCGAGGCGCTTGAATGTTAATAGCCAGGGTGGCCCTTTTGGCCTAATTATAGGTTGTCTTCAAGGTGTACATCAAACAAAAATGATATGCTGTTCAAAAAACATTCAGTCGCTCCAGAATGAGCTTGTTCACAAATCATAAGTAGGTTCTATCTAGGTTGAGTTCACGTTCATGCAAAAGTATGGTACAGCACTGTTCATGACCCATTTATAGTCCATGTGCAGCACTTTGCATGCAGAAATAGTTGTGTTAAAGTGCTGCATAAATCACAAGTAGTGATGAATCCGCATTTGAAGTAGGACTTCTGATATTGCCTGTGAAACACAGCTTTCTTTTTCAATAAATTTATAGCCTCTCTCCATTGGCCTTTTCTCCAAACAGGTAAGTGGCCTTAAAATTTTACTGTTTACATGTTTGATATTTGTCCGATGTCACAGGCGGATGCAAATTACTTTCAAAAGATAACTACTTTCAGATTCGTGATTAATATTTTTATATTCAGCCTATCTGTACCACCCAGTACCAAATGTCACAAAGACCAGTATCCGAGCCCCCATCTAAATGCTCAACATTGCACGTAGAAGAGAAAAAGGTTTACGATTAGAATGGCAGCAGTTAAACACTCGAATGGATTAGGTCATTTCCCGTCATTTCTTATGGGAAAGGGCTTGAGAAGTAGAAAAAAAATGTATCCAAGCGTAAAGATTTGTGCATTAAAATGTGCAGACCTGCTGTCATGGGAACGATGTCGGCCCGAAGGGTGAAACGAAGTCTCCCGGCAGGCTTGTTGCCGATCTTGATGTCCATGTAGACCTGTGGATTCATTCTTCCCTTTTTGGCAGGAGGTTCAGCCTACAGGGACGAACAACACCCATCACATCAAGCCTCCAAGCTCATGTTGCACACCACCACATAGTACTTGAAAGGAAGTCACCTAACCTCCTGTGCATCCGTTTTTGTTGTTTCTCCTGCCGCCTCCACCTCAGCGTCTTCTAAAGTCTTTCCAGAGAACTTCTTCAGCCAGTCGTCGTCCGACCACACTACAAGAAAAAAGAAATTTACTTCAGCTACAACGTATCCAGTTGATTTTCATATTATCACCTGGTCGTGATGATCCTTCTTTTATTCTCATTGGCTTGGCGATGTTGACGCGAACTGTCCGACCGAAAAGCTCAGATTCATTCTGAAACACGTATGAAAGAACAACAGAACAGAATGACACGAACGCCTATACTTCACACATCACAGTCCATCCCTGCAATTATGCAATGCACTCACCATGTTATCAATAGCTGCTGCAGCATCCTGCATGGTATGACAAAGTGGGACATGAACAAACATTATTGTGAATGTTTGCTGAGCATAATATCAACTTTTTAAACATGTGATAGAAAAACCAGTCACCATCACACCAAAATGTGCTTTCACGTTTGTAAGGCATGAACTATCGGTAGACATACCTCTGCCAGCTCAAACTCAACAAAGGCAAATCCCCTGTGCTTTTCTGAAAATCGTGCATAAAGATTCGTTATCATAGTGATATCATAGTGCAGAAAATGATGGCGGAATGTTTGAAACTCTACCTGTCTCATAGTCTAATGGTATTTGAATATCTGTGATGTCTCCAAAGGGGATAAACGCAGCATGCAACACTTTCTCGTCCACTTCCTCTGCCAGACCGCCTAAAACAAAGATGCAGCAAAGTAGTGTTGTCATTTTGGACTTGCTCAATTAAATACAGATCTATAGGTCAATTTCAACTCGGAAATTCACAAGTTCTTGTGTTGATCACGGTGAATAAAAACGTTATTCCAATCGTACCGCAAATCAGTCTCCACATTTTACAAGCACCATAACACCAAATTACGCAATTATTATTAGAATCATTTTATTTTTTGAGTCACAAATTTGACTTCTTTATTAAACTATGTTGCTGACATTAACAACTTACCAACATACAAAACTCGCTTGCTTGCCGCCATATTGGAAATGAGCTTTCAACTTTGACCTCCGTCCTGAATGGTGAAATTAAAACAAAACCCGCCTTCGGCCTGCTTATTTGCGAGCATCACCCAATGAGATGATGTGACGTCACTGTAGTTACATTTGTCACTTATGTTGGTTTACTTCGTGACTGTTTTATAGACGTAACTGTGATTGGGCTCAATGAAGAACAAAAACCTACTTTACCTAATTTAGTTTATTTAACCGAGATTGAGATGTAGTAGTGGACGGAACTATTTGCAGCATTTTGTTGCGTCTTTCCAATTGTACCATCAGGGGGCGCAAAGTACAGGTTTTAAGATTCCCGACAGAAAGGACAATGAATAACTTATTTACACAACAGTCTAGGAAATGGATGGATGGATATAAAGAATGTAGTAAAGCAACCCGAGGTTTCCACTGCTTCTCATTCTATTGTTTTAAAATTGCTAATTTTTTCTTAACAACAAAGGCAGTACAGAATATCCTTTGGTTGAATGAAATTGGTTGCTGTAATGTTATATTTTGCAGATGTAAAGATGCTATTAATCAATCATCACATTTTGACATTACAGCCAATCAGATCTGTACAACGTTTAACACAAATAATAAGTGTAATTCTGACCTTTTGCACTGTATTAGTTATCGACTGAGGCCAACTTCGTACACATTCATGTAATGCATGCTATGAATGATACATTATGCATTATCCATAATGCATAGTTAATTATGGTTAACAGATGTCACATTATACAAGTGTATTTTTAAAAGATGTGGTTTACGGTTTGCTCACGTGAAAGCGTGCCTTCCTTTTGCCTCAGTATTCCATCATGCACCTTCAAACATTTAAGAAACATCTCAATATAAAAAAAAAACAAGACTAGTCAAATGATATATTATTCCTTTATTGAGAATACCACAAACCCATCACAATAAAATGGGATGCAGAAACTCCTCATTTGAAATCAAACATAACACTTTCAAGCAAAGAAAAAGTTCAAAGGTTATTTTCCTTTATAGATGTTGTTTCTTGAGGTCTTCATGACTGCATAGTGTTCGGTGTGCAGTCTATGAGATTTAGAAAACATTTACTTGTCACTTTCTCTTGAAATATTTATGTATGTTTTAAATTGCGTTTTTCTTTTTTTTCCTGATTTTTTCTTCAGAATCGTCCGAAACGTGTCTGGTTTCAGTGTAGCATTTCTCTCCACAGCTCAATCTGCTCTGCAAGACACAGCAACCCAATTTCTCAATCCTTTGTGACGTAGAGTGTAAACTGAAATGTGAATATATTGTACTTAGAATGTGCTGAACACACTTGTTTCGATTACCTATTCAGGATGTGGTTGCAGCAGTATTAGTTATGCCACCCACTTTCTGAGTGGCATCTTTCTTTGCTTGATGGGCCTGCAGCACTGCAACAGCTTCTTCCACCTGTATCAAAAAAATCAACATCAATAATATAGTGCATCCTTCCAGAAGAAAACCAGTAGGGAAAAAAATAGAAGAAGTCAAGCACCTTGGAGCGCAGTGACTCATGAGATTCCAGCATATGTAGAAGTTCCGAATTGTCGATCTCAAGTAGCATGCCAGTGATCTTTCCTGCAAGGTTCGCATGCATGGCCTGAATCAGCGGGAATAGACGTTCCCCTATTTGGAACAAGGAAACCACATGAATGAGAAAAATCAACAGACTCAACTTAGAAACTTTGATTTTTTGAATGCACAGATTGTTACCCAGCATTTGCTTCTGCTCCTGTGGTGGTGCAGAAGCCAGCATGGAAGCTGTCAGCGGCTCCTGACCTTGAACATGCACAGCTGGCTGAGTCTGGAGGGGCCACGTTTAAGCAGAGCAAATATTTACACAAATACACATAAAAACCACAGCGTAGTCTTACTGGTATGCCCATTGCTTCTTCGATCATACCTGCTGTAAGGCAATAGGCTGCACCACTTGGGGATTAGGGTTGCGCACACCAGTAGCATATTTGTAAGGCGCCATGGTCCGGGGGCCTGGTACTCCCATTGATGGACGAGGACCAATGGTCTGGCCAGAACCTGTCCCAAAAGAAGAAAGAATATGTACGATATGATTAGAGTTAAGCCATTAGGGATACTGAAGAACTGATTTAGGAAAGAAAAAAAACATTAAAATAAGGATGTCTCCACAAAGCCATCTCTGATTAAAATTTGCTGTTGCCAAGTAGTTTTCGAAAATCGAGTAGGTCTATATATATTGAGTCAGTCAGTTTTGGATCACTGTGAACTCACCTCTCGGGCTCTGTGTGTTGCTGTTCGGGGACATGTGTCTCAGGTTGGTACGTGGACCTGGTTGCCGCAATGAGGTAGGCATTCCCTGGTAACCACCTGGGAGCACAAAAACCAACATAGAGATGTAACAGAGTACAGCTGAAGTGTTTAAGATCCATGTCGCTACACGCCTACCTTGACCCCTACCACCTTGTTGCCACCGGGGATTCGGTCGCATTTGGGCCATCTGATTTGGTGCGTAGTAGGTAGTTCTATTCTGGGCCTGACGAATAGAAGAAAGGTTTAACGAAACTGAAACTCTAAGTTAGTTTTAAGGAGAATACACATTTAGCCTACATTACTACATGTTAAACCTTCAACAGCTTTGTAGCATAGCGTGCTTTTCCATACATTTTGCAGATGAGTTTAAGATTCATACCATTTGTTGATGTTTCCATTTGCTTATAGGTCAGTTGCTAATTGTGTTAGCTTTCTGTTTGAAATAAGCTTTTTGAAAAACAGGTTTTCACTCCTGAAATTATTTGCAAGTAACGAATAGCAGTCAAAAGTAAAATACTGTTGAAAAACCTTTTAATAAAGCCCCGTTAAAATTCTAATTTAACAACAATTATTTGAATGTATTTCCATGACAACTACAATATGTCCCAGTGACAGCAGATGATGCAGACTTTCACTAAAGCCGAACAACCCTAAAGATGTCAAACTGACTTGTCCCGCTGAAAAATGATGGCAGTCCAGGCAATAATGCTCCCCTAAGTTGACTATGGTAATGTAAATTACAGTGAGATGCAGAAAATGTGAGCATTTTTTTTCCCCAGCACTGCTCCATCTTCTCTTTTGAGCTCAGTCCCATCACAAGCAGAGCATTTAAAAAGTGTAAATTCATCTCCGGAAGAAATTATTTGTAACTTAAAAAAAAAAAAAATCTAAAGTAATGTTAAACACATAATTCAAATCAAATGGTGACCTGTCATCTGCATCCAAAAAACGTTTGAGATGACATTTGATTGTGTCCTTTAGAGGGATAAAAGCACGATCCGCTAAACCGAGTTGAAAGCTCATACCTGTGGCACAGTTGGCATGAAGTAGCCACTGGTGGGTTGGAACTGATTAATAATGGCGTTGGCCGGCATGGCCCTCATGCCGGCGATGCGTTGCATGTACTGGTTGGTGAGATGGGCTTTGCGCTCCTCTTTGCGCTGAGCAAGAGCCACATAGAGCGGTTTGGAGCCAACAATGCGTCCGTTCATCTCAGTGACTGCTTTGGTGGCCTCCTCGGGGGACGAGAAGCAAACAAAGCCGAAGCCCTTGGAGCGACCCTCCTCCAGCATCACCTGATAAGGCCGTGACAGCGTGGTTAACCTTGACGATTACTACAGAGCAATCGCAACTCATCTAGAATTCCTCACCTTGGCACTTGTAATGGACCCAAAAGGTGAAAACTCCTTACGCAGTTTTTCATCATCTATGGTGTCATCAAGATTCTTGATGTAAAGGTTAACTCCCTGAATTCCAGAGAATAACACCCATGAGCAGAGCAGTTGGTAATAAACTTTAACTCAATCAGACTTATTGTACGACTGAGCCCCGCAGACCTGATAGCGGCTGATTCTCTCCTGTTTCAGCATCTCAAACTTGCGCTTTAGCTCGGCTTGTCGCTCCATTTTCTTCTGAGCTCGTCCCACAAACACAGTTTTCCCGTTGAGATCTGTGCCGTTCATTTCCTCCACGGCCTAAGGATTAGGTTAATATCATCAGAGGAAACATACGGTGAATAAACACAATTGACAATTCCGTGAGGTCAGAATACCTTGTTAGCATCCTCATGCTTCTCATAACTAACAAATCCAAAGCCTCTGGATTTGCCTGTAGGGTCTGTCATCACTTTCACACTGAGTGTTTTGCCTGCAGAATTAAAAAATACAAATATGGAAAGGCAAAGGGACACAGCTCTGTTTCAACTAGAGGGCAAGTCAACCAAAGATGTTCTTTACAATGTTTTATGCAACTCTACTAATCAAAAGAAAGCATTCTTATTGACCCATTCAATGCTATAGCACTCAAAAATCAATTTTAACAGTGCTAGCAATGAATGATTAAATCATTAATTCACAAATATGTGTTTTCATGTATTTTAAGAGTTCAGACATTCAAACCCAGGCACATCTTTATACATTTTGTCTCTTTGCTGTTGACTTAAAGTGACATCAACGTTTCTTAAGACTCAGTTAACAACCAACCATGGCGCAGTCAACCAGTGACAAAATAGCCACCTGTGAGATGAGGGAGGGGGCGATTTTGTTGTTTGATTCTTTTTGCACAAGCACACACACAAAAAAGGTTGATTTCCCCTAAAAGACCCTTAGAAGTCAATTCAGAATTTGTTTTTGAGGACATTGGACATTTGAAGATCAGAACTGAAAAAGGTATGAAGACTGACAATTATCTATTGATTACTTACTTGCAATTGTAGAGGACTGTGGGTGTACCGTAACATTAGATTATTTTCACGGTCACTTTTCGGCTAATAAGAGCATGAGCCACTCCCTCTCACTACATCAGGAATTGAGCATCTTTATTCATATCAATGTTTGTCTTGCCCAATTAGGCAAATTATTTGGGCTGGCTGCACACTGATCATCACGGCCAAAAGTGACTGAAGTGGCACATCGCATGGAAATTAGCTGGCATGTCTTTTGCAACTCACATACAATCTAATGTACTCTATTATTATTACTCTTTTTATTTACTGAACCACAAAAACATGCCATGATTGTCACGAAAGAGGCAAATGGCTACAGTACATAGATAGCGTGTGCATATTTAAAGAGGCTGTTGACAATGATCAATTGACTTTACTTGTGCATTTAAGCAATCGCGCCTCCCTATCTACCCTCAGGTACATATGAAATTCCAAATATTGTTCAGTATTATTGTAAAACATGATATTTTCTATGGGTGGATCACTTAACACTGCCTGATTTTAAATTCTGAATTTGCTGAAGGTCATTTCAAAGGATGTACCCATTTTTCGGCCACAAAAGATTTTTGGGACTAAGGGCAAGTCAACAAAGACCTCGGACATTTCTAGTTCAAACCTAAAAACAAGTATGCAAATCTAAAAATCTGCACTGCTTTACCATATTTGTCAAAAAGCTCCTTAAGCTGCTCGTCATCCATATCGTCACCAAAGTTCTTGATGTAGACATTTGTGAACTCCTTGGCTTTGGCGCCAAGCTCAGCCTCCCGTTCCTTGCGAGATTTGAAGCGACCTACAAATCTGAAGGACGAGAAAGAACAACAACACATGCTATTTTAAAAACAGTTCTGAATGATCTGGGAAATCCAACGCTTTGTAGTCTTCCCATTTTTATACAGACAAACCAGCTGAAGATCGACAGTGACCGTACCAACCAGAGAATAGTCACCATTCATAAAACACAGCTATATTTCATCATCGCTGCTGGGGCAAACATGACAAAATACAATACAGTGCTGTTAATATACCACCAGAGGCAGGCAGATATGTTGGCATGCTTGACAGTGACAACCATCAGTACCATCTCGGTCCAACATGAGGAGGATGATGATGATGATGACGATGAGGAGGAGGAGGAGGAAGTGGACGGAGAAGAGTGGAGGAACAGGGTCTCACAGTACAAAGGAAAGCTGAGGAGGACCAAATGTTCTCATATATACCTTGCTATGTTGACCTCTCCCATTCTGCCATCCAGAATTGCATTCCTGCATTCGATCCATCACTAAAACACACAAGCGTGGTCATACACACAAACACACTCAGACGGGTGACCAGCGAGTGCACTAATAAGGCTGCAACAAACTGTTTTGGGTAGAAGAGTTAGGCGTTTTAGTTGGTTATTTATCAATTCACAGGTTATCTTCACACTGGTGAAAGCAAGAGATAAGCTCATTAGTCATATTATTTACACACCGACTCAAAAACCATTCAACTTATTGCACACAAGTACATCCAAAATTACACACAGACACACCACAGCTATTGACATTCTATTCATCTTTTTTGATACAGATGTTGGTATGTAATAAAATGATCAGACACTCACACCTTGCGGTCATTCAAAAGCATGCCGTTCATTTTCTCAATGGCGCGGTCTGCGGCATCCTGGGTCTCGAAGTGGACGAAGGCGTAGCCCTTGGAGCCATTTTCATCGCAGACTACCTAGAAGATGAGGTCAGGGTATGTATGTGCGCGTGCAACTGTATCCTTCTGCATGTACATTAAGTTTACACATCGAAGCTCTACCTTGCAGGACAGGATGTTTCCAAAGGCAGAGAAGGTGTCATAGAGCGCTTTGTTATCAATGGACTTGTCAAGGTTCTTGATAAAGACGTTGCCCACTCCGGACTTCCTGAGGGAGGGATCTCTTTGGGACCACATGATTCTGATTGGCTTTCCTTTCACCACGTCAAAGTTCATGGTGTCCAAGGCCCGCTCGGCTGGTTTGGGGGGGAGGCACACAGGCAGGATAGGGGTGCTTGTTTACATAGAAACACTGGTTTGTGCTTAAACTGTAACTGTCACAGACTGTAACCCTAACTGTTGGGTTGTGAAGACATTGGAAACCATTTTCTAGAAAAATAACCTTGACTTAAATTGTGGAATTGTTGTGTGGCCTTCTTGGTGTGTCTCTAAGTCAGGGATGTCAAAGTCATTTTTATCGTGAGCCACATTGTAGTTGTAGTTTCTGTCAGAGGGACGGAATGACTGCCATTCAAATTCATTTTAAGTGTGTTCGTCACAAACTTAGCTAATTTTGAAATCACAGGCTGGTAAAATATAAAAAAAAAGTCAAAAGAGTAATTGGTGAGAAAAAACTTTAGTTTTTTTCCCCCTCAAATATGTTAAAAGTTGAAGACAACTTGCAACATTTTACCCAGAAACATGGAAGTGAAATTAGCATTTCACAGACTACATAAAATGCTGGCAGGATCTGAACCCCGGGCCTTGAGTTTGACACCTGTGTTCTAAGTATTGGTACCAGTCCTGGCAAGCAACCTAGCAATATTGCCTAAATGCATGTGCATGTAAAAACTTTAAGCGTAAACTACAACTTGCTATAACATCTGTATATAATTCAACATATGCTATGTGATGGGGAGGGCTTTACTGTCTCATGAGCAGATTCAGATTTTTGGGTCTACGATTCAATTCAGGATCTATTTTCACTTCAAAACGTATTTTGATTCAAATCATTTGGTAAGGTTTTCTGCTTCAATTATAGAAGTGCTACTCCCGCTTTGAGAGACTTGTCCAATATTGTTTCCTATTCTTTGATTTTAACGTCGAAAGTGTCTGACATCAAAGGGAAAGCATTGAATGAGGACACTACATAGTATGTGACCCTTGAAGTGCAAATCACAAAAGAAAAAAAAAAAAAATCAAGCAAACACAAAAGGTAATTGCAAACAAAAAACAAAAACACATTCAAAGAGAGAAGTTTGCTAAGTTTTTTGTTTTTGTGATTTGCACTTAGCGGCCACTGTACACTGGGGAACTAAAATGAGTGTCTTTTTTTCACGTTTAGTAAGTTTTGATTTGCAATGAAAAAGCCCTTTATCTCAAAAACAGTGTGTGCACCACAACTGCTCCTATATTCTGTGTTATTGATTTGTTGAAATACCAACCACCAGTATGAAAGACAGAAACCCATTATTTGATTAGGTATCGTAAATACAAGTGACTTAATGAACCCTGTAAGTAAAATATCAGTGGTTTTACCCTCCACCATTCTTCTTGATGTATGTCAGTTTTTATTGATTAATAAAGACCAAATTTAGGTATTTGCAGTTATTAAAATGCATAAATTGACCTTTTTTTGTAACGATGAAAACTCCAACTGTATTTGAAAGCACCACGCAGGTAACGCTGGAGACTTGTGCCGTACCAGACGATCACAACTTATTTGACTAGCGATTTTTTAGTGTCTTTCATCAGCAGTTGAATTTGTTTTCTTGATAGCAGTATGTTGGTGTTGGCAGATACGTGATGCGATGGCAATAAGAATAGAGTTGCAAGGAAAAGTTGAACTAGCTGGTAGGCTGAGAAGGCCCCCTTCAAAATAAAGAATATTAATTTGTACGTTCATTTTTACTTTGGCCTTCACAGCATGGCTTGCTGTGTTACTTGTTTTATACCATGATTATGGCATAAATGGATCGCTAAGTGTCATTTGTATAAAAAGTTCACTGGATCAGAAGTAGAAATGGTGTAAAAATAGAGAGCATTATTAGCAGCAAACAGCAGGTCAAGCTGATTCAAGGCTTACCTACTTTGCTGGCTGAAGAAGGGTTATTCTAAGAATGCAACTATTATTTTATTTGAAAAATCTGCAACTTAAAAATAAATACTAATATCCATATTAAAAAAATGCAGATCAATTACATAATCAATTTCATCCATCCATTTATGATTGTTACGTTTTAAAAACAGAGCAGGGGAATTTAGTTGCTATTCCTGACAACTGGAACTATTTTATAATCAAGCAATCAAACTGTACAGTATTAAGAAAAATTGTCTCACATCATTCGATCATTGCTGTACAGTTACCCAGCCACAAACAATAGTTACAGTTGTGCATTGGCCGAGGGTTTTGATATCCAGTCTGTGTATGAGTGTGTGTGTGTGTGGAGGGGGGTGCTGTTGCAATATTGGTCAAGCTGGTAACACATGGGCCTCAACACATGCTGTTAGCCTCACACAGTGGCACAGTACACTGGGCCTCTGATAACACAGGCAGCTTCAAGTTGCCGGTGTGAAGACGACATCTGTTTGCATTAAACCGCTTTTTGTCACGTAAGCTGAAACGACTTTCTGCTGTCTGGTGCTCACTGAGATTCGACTCATAATCTGACTCTTAACATAGGACAGGGCTCCAAAGTCCATGTGGTTATATAGGCCTAACATGCTTTTGTTCGGTCACTCCACATTAACACACACAGAGGCCAGGCTGCTCTGCAAAAAAGTGTCTGGTAAACAAAACAGAGCTGCCTTGCGTCTGCTGGCATCAGCAGTTCGGATCGCAATTGTACTTCACAAACCATATATTCAGAGGCGTGTGATTGCTGTCAAACATGCCTGTCTTAGACACTTCAGTTTTGGCTTCAAAAGGGGGACTCGTCTTAACTCCCCACTGATTTTGTCTTGTCATTTGTAAGAACTTGTTAAAGCTCCGGTAGGTTTTTTGCAGCTTGGAGAGATGTTCTATATTTAGATATGGGTCCTCAGAGGTATGTGCTGGCATGGTGTGTGAGGGGAGCATTCACCACCATTGATGGGGAGAGACATACAAAGTGTGTCAGAAAAGATCCATGACTGGTTTGGGTTCACAAAAAAAATGTATTTCAATTCTAAACTGCACACTACAAGTTTCCACTTCAATGTCAGCCCAGGATATTAACCAGAGTGACTACAAAGAGATCTTGAGTTGACTTTTTTGAAAGAGATTGCTGTGTTCAGAGTCTGAGAAGAGGCGGCAGTTGTGGAAGGACATATTGTTTCAGATTCACTGTGACAACCCGCCCTCTCAAAGAGGAAGAACATCACTGCGCTGGAGCAGCCTCAATACGCAAAACGACCTGGCTCTTATGCGATTTTTACTCCTCCATTTTCCTAAGCTCTAGGGAGTCATCAAAGGGAAGCATTTCAAACATGTATGATGTCACGAGGGCTGTGACGATGGAGCTGCAGGGACTCTTGCACAAATCTTTTTTAGAAGTTGTGGAAGAGAAAGCTGGTAAAGTGTCTTGGACAGCAGGGGGAATTTATCGAAGGGGAAAATTTGTCATTTGAAGCTGAATTACGTTCTTTACAGCAGTCGCGGAATTTATCTGACATCTTGAATTTAGTGAGAATGCTTGGCTGAGCAACACCAGATCTAATGATCTTGATCCCAACAAACCGCCTTTGATAATGCAATTTCATCTTCCACTAAATCTACTCCATTGTCAACAAGCAGGTTGTCCTTCAAAAGCAGCAAACACATCACAGAGACACGTGCAGGGAATACAAGGAATTGCTCAACAGTTACCCCCTTCCCCCCTGTACACAGTACACGCCTGACAACAAATGGTGTCATCTCATCAGCGTCTCATCTTACAGTTTCAGACCAATGACACCAAAACTTCTGCAAGTAAGCCAGTTGCGAGTGATCGCTCTACCGCCTTTTGGTTACAGACTGGAGCCCAGATATGTTGGGACAGGTGTTTCAATGAAGCCTGATACAATGAATCTTAACTCACCCCCACACACAATGTAAACCACTTGACAGCACTGCTCAATCCATAGTTATGACAGTCAGTTTTATAAAATACACATTTTGGAATGGATTCATAACTTGACAAGTGCTGTAAAGGGAATTATTTACCTATCTATACAAAACAAACTGGCACATTAAAAGCAATGTAGAGGCTCGGATGAAGTGATTAGAGCAACAAAGTTTGTCGTTTTGGGGAGGTCAAATCCGACACTTTATACTAAAAAAAGAAGGACATGCTCAGGTGAACTTTTAGAAATGGTCTTCGGTGTGTGTTTATACTTAACAAAGGAGCCGTTTTTGCTACTGGCCAATGAATGGGCCATTTATATTTATGCTTTGACATTGAAGCCACGCGTTAGTGTCATGATGCGAACAGTAAATAGCGGATTTCTTACCGTCAGCAGGCTGGGAGAAGTTGACATAAGCATACCCCAAGGACCGCCGGGTGATCATGTCTCGACAGACCCGAATGGACAGTACCGGTCCGGCTGGACTGAATTTCTCGTACAACATCGCCTCGGTGATGTCGGGGTGCAGGTCGCCAACGTATAGAGAAGCCATGGGATAACTCCCCGTCGCTGTGTTCATACCTCGGACGTCTGATATACTGTCGTAAACTTCCTGTCAAAATGTTGCTCTAAGGAACGAACGATTGATCCAAAACGGTGCGCGTTCAGTCACCGACAAGTAACCGCTTTCAAAGAAAAAAAAAAAAGCTATTTCTTTTTAAGACCAGAGGTCTCCTTTTTTCA
Source organism: Hippichthys cyanospilos (assembly GCF_059441005.1). Taxonomy (NCBI): domain Eukaryota; kingdom Metazoa; phylum Chordata; class Actinopteri; order Syngnathiformes; family Syngnathidae; genus Hippichthys; species Hippichthys cyanospilos. The sequence continues at coordinate 14,122,724 of NC_142382.1, forward strand.
AATTTTTGCTTTTTTTTACTTGTTTATTTTCTTAATGTAAACACTTCGTTTCTTTTTATGAAGGTTTTATGATTTTTATATTTTTTATGTATTTTTCAAAGTTTTTCGAGAACAGTGAGCTCAACACTCACGGTGGTTTGGTGGCGTGGAAAGAGACTGCGTGGGGGCAGCGTGGGTACTTTATACACCGCGCACGGCGTGTGGAGGAAATGGCTGGAGGGTCAAACTGGGGTAGGAGGTTCCGCACACATCGGCGCATGCGCAATCAGGTGAACCAGTGTCCCAACCATAGATTTAAATGTACAGTATAGTATACATAGACGCTATTAAACCTTGCGGACCACCTCTGTGGTTAATATTTAAATATCAAATATTAAATTGATCACAATAGTATTTAGACTATCAAAGGCATCTGCGACATGGTTCTTCCTTAACTAATAATAAAGTTCTAACCCATCCCTCCTGCTTTTGCAGTGATGATGTAAAAAATTACGCCAGCAACTTAAAACTACACTACTTATGTTATTATTGGGGGTAACAACGACTGGCATTGAGCGTGATTTGTTTAGTCCATGGAAAATTAGATTTCCCCAAGCGTGGCAATATTCCACATCTGATGTTTACGTACAAACCAGCGGTTTGGACGGCGACTCGAAACTGGACGGTTCAGCTCCCAATAACGACATCTGGAGGCGGTAGAGGCACACTGCCAGATTACACTCAAATGTGTTCCATCCATTTATTTTGCAGTAGCCTCTTATCCTCACGAGGGTCGCAGGCTTGCTGGTGCCTATCCCAGTTGACCTAGGCAGTAGGCAGGGGACACCCCGAATTGGTTGACAGCAAATTGCAGGGCACCCAGAGACGTACAACCATTCACACACCCAATCACACCTAAAGACAATTTAGTATGTCCACTACACCTGCAAGAGAAAAGCCACGCAGGCTCTGGGAGAAGATGTGAACGTCACACAGGAAGGCCAGAACGAGGTGAATTTGATCTCAGGTTCCTGAACTGTGAGGACTTGCTAACCATTGCACCACTGAGCTGCCTAAAACTGTGTTCTGCATGCAAAATTCTCTTAAGTGTTATTTTTCCACAAGCATATTGAGTACAACAACCAATTGAGAAGGCATTTACGGGGGGGGGGGCATCATTTTAATTGATAAAATAACTGCAAAAGCTGTTTCATGTGCATGAGCTGTTTCATGAGATTCCACACAGTGTGCATTTTCCTAAACATTTTCACACAAATTATTAACAGTGTACACAAATTTCGTTTAAATGTGGAACAAAGTTTCATAGTTGACTGCTTTTGATAGTTAAATTACAGTATATTAATAGAAAAGATTAGATTGAGTACAGACAAGGACTGACAAAAATATTGACTGGAAAAAAAAAACTTAACTTGTATAAATAATGTTATGTAGATAAAGGAATAAAAGCTACAAGGAATGAATGGTAAATCTTTTTATTATGCCCTGGACAGTTGCAATTATTCCATTTTATCCATCCTCCTGGAAAGGAAGGGAAAAACAAAATTAAACCACTTTACCAGAAAAGATCAGGTTCACAAAAGCTCTTTTACTGCGCTCGTTAGATCTGGAACAAACTCAGTTACCGCCATAAATCCAGAAAAAGTGGCCGTAGCCCCCTCCGTGCTCGCCGACGTTTACACTTTGTCTCATCCATTCCAAATGCTCGCATAGCACCTTCATCCTCTGCTACCACAGTCTCTTCATAACTTAGAGTTTGGGAACCATCAGCATTTTTGGACAACTGTATTTTAGAGCGGATTACAGGCTGTGCATCCTTTGTCTGTTCTTGGCGTTTTGTAGGTTTGTCGTCAGGCCACATTTCATTTTGCACCTTGTGTCGAAGCCATTCTGGGGTTAATTTTGCTCTTTGACCTTTGTTATCATTTAGGTTAGTCCCCAGTTTCATGGTGGAAATCTGGTGCTCATCTGAGCCTTCGTCACCTGCAGCTTTGCTTTGGTCATTCTGTGTCGGTAGCACGAGCGTCAGGGTGGAAATCGGATCATGCTTCACAACCACAACATTGCTTGGAAATGCAGGCCGCTGGAATTCACTTGAGACAGACTTGTCAATCACACTCTCTGCCTCTGGTGGGGCAGCATCTGACTGCATGGAGTTCAGGACTGCTTTTGGCACAGAGGGTGCCGGTCCTTGTACTATGAATAACGGCCCAGCGCTGACAACTGCCTTAGCATCTGTAAAGAAAAGTTTAAGTGATTTTTGTAGGGTTTTGGTGATTTTTTTTTCCTCTTTAATAAACAGACCTGGAGTAAGGTGCTTGACAGGCAGGCCTTTACACTTTGAGTTACAGCAACGGCACACCTCCACATTGCCACTAAGCTCCTCCCATCTGAAATAAAATTAAGGTGGGGGTGGGCATCATAGCTTGCACAATTATTTCCTCAAATAGTGTTAAGGTAGTTTACCAACTCAAAGTAAGAGGCTATTTTTTTTTTTAGGAATCATTTGTGAGGATTAGTTTTTCCACACGTTAAACAGAAAAAGGATGCTTCATATGCTTGTTTTCAGACAAAGCAGTAGGGCTAATTTTTACTAACTAGTGGAACCTGTATTTGTGGGGTTATACAAAAGCAAATTGCTGTACAGAGGCCACTGTTTAGCAACACAAATAATTGAGCAAATACTGTACCTTGAGTTGACAAAGTCAAAGTTGCAGGATTTAGAGCCACTCGTTATCCCAATGTCTGTGATGAGCACACTACAGAGAATGTACATCTTCAAGGGGAGGAAAATAAAAATCACAGGCCCAGTAAGTAAATAACAGAAACTATGGAATATTTTAATGTAGCTCACCTTTGAAATTAAATAAGTAGAATTTAGCACAAACTTGACTGCTGAAGAGTCAGACTGAAGGAATTTTATGGAATTATAAGGAGAGCCGGATGGGGCTGTACACCTGCAAGGACCAATAGTAGCCTATCAGTTAACCAAATTATTCATAAAACTTAAAAAGGACAATGTGTAAGATTTAAACCCTTTTTCATTAAAAAGGAATACATTGAATGATTTTACATTTTAAAAACTCGCAAATAAATGTTTAACAACCAACAGTATGTTTTAAATACACTCCTAGGTCTAGTTATTAAATTATATAAATTGGGGGGTGGCAAGCCTCCGGAGGCGGCCATGTTTGTTATAGCTACGGACAATGGTAAATGCAGCACCTCCTGCTGTTCGTAGTGAAAAACGGTCAAAATCTTACACAGCGTCCCTTTAAATCAATTCATTGCTCACCCTTTATTCATTATGATGGCATGCCGAGGTTTAGTGAAAGATTCAGAAGAAGAAATAAAACAGGACTGGATAAAGAGCCGCTGATGAGGACTGACTTCAGCAGACACCCGAATGTTGATGATTTGGCCACGCATATAGACGTTAGACTCTGCTGCATTCGTCCATGAGGCTATAGAACACACAATATGTGCTGCAGCATGGATCACATTTTTTTTTTTCCATCTGTACTTTACTCACAGTCCATTGTTTGTATGCTGAATGGTGTGCTGTTTTCAGCAAGTGTTTGGTAGGGCAGGTTTGGTTCATTTGACCTGTAAGACATGCATTTATCATTTGTTTGTGAATTTTTTTTATATACTTCGTGTTTTTACCCCTTTTTTCCTCAAATTGTTGATTAATACTTTGCTTATGGAGAAATACTGATGGAATTATTTGTTTCAAAAATAATAAAAACGGGACATTTATATTCTCCAAATCCCAGAAGTAGCTTTGCACATCTTGACATTTTCTCAGTCAGTTTTATGATGTGAATGACCTGAAGTGATTTTTGTTTCACAGCTGTTCATTTTCATAGTTAATAATGGCTTGAATTCTTTGACCACTTAACATGTTTGGGGCCATTTGGATTTGTGTATGTTCCCAAACATTTGACTGATACTGTATATCAGTTTGAGGCACCTCATCACATTTACAGTATGAAAATCAATTAATGGGAGAGGGAGAAGGATGTATTTTTTTTTTTTTTTTTTTACAAAGCCTGTATGTGTGGATGTATATAAACATAATTGACTGGGTGAGACTGAGAAATCAAATCGCAAAGCATACTTTAATATCCCCCCCAGAAAAACTTTTTTTTTTTTCATAGCATTTGTCCCATCGTGGCCAATGTATGCTCTGAAATATGCAATTACAGGCCATATAGGCAAACAACCACCCAATCATGTATAAAATTTTAAGTCAATTAACCCTACATACTCAGCATCACTGCCAGTTTTTTTAAGATAGTATACATGAGCACTAGCACACAATTGCCAGAAATTGAAAATTAACATAGAAAAATCCATCTCAACATTTCAGTGCCCAACTGTTATGATTTATAGTAGTAAAATCACAATTACATTCCGCAATACCAAGGACATGCTAAAAATACACACACACACACACACACACACACACACAGTGTACATAAACTTAGCAATTCTAGTCCTATATTAGAGCACACAATAGTTATAAATGAAAAAAACTGACTAAAAATGTTCACTCAAGTTGGACATACTGTACCTTTCAGGAATACAGGAAACATGCACAGTAGAAGGTGCTGGCTTCATATTCAAGATTTTCCTGGGTCGAAAATGAAGCGAGTTGGAGAACACGTCCAAGCCCTTCTCAATCTGTGTACAATATTCTTATAGAAACCCATTCAAACTTATTTATTCAATCAGACTTTGCTCAACTCACTTCATGACTTGTTCCACATTGATCATATCCGTAAGAGAACATCAGTTGGCTTGGTAGCTCACTGTTGCTATAGCAGCCGTTACCAAACTTGATCTCGTCTCGTTTGAGGATGACGTCGCCCGCTCTCTTGTCCACAAGTACAATTAGTTCACTTTCATCACAGTAAACCTGTACAGTGGGAAATTTGATGACAGAAGGAAGTTGAGCTAACATGCCAGATTCAGCCATTGGCGCTCTCCACGGGTTGAAGATGATATTGAAATCATTGCCAAACTCATAAGAAAAAGGAAAGGCATTCTGGAAAAAGACAGATTTTGTTGAATGAACCAGCAAGAGATGACTGACAAGTAAAAGCAAAACTATCGCCTCTGCACCCATTGCTGAGCTCAAAGTGGATCAACCACTCTGATGATTCTGTGTACCAAAGTGCCATTAATAGTGTCAGCGGTAAGGCGACAGCTGCTACCATTCAAACTAATGAAGGTGGAGTGATGCATTTGCTGCCCATTCATTAGATATTCAAATAATAGCGTTCACCTGGTTTGTATTTTTCACACATTGTGATGTAAAATGAAAACAATATAATGCTATTTAAAAATAGATAGCTCATCGCTCCAAGAGAGCAATAGGGCCAGTGGGGAAAAAAATAGAATGATAGAATTCTCACATATAGCTCAGAATTGTGCCCTGAGACTTTTGAGTGACATTTGTGAAATATAACAAATATAACATTTGCTTATTATTTTGTCAATTTTTATCTAAGTAGAGTTATTAAAAACAAGTTTTACATGCTTGATCTAGTTTTATCACAGTCATGCATTCATAACTGAAATTGTTGAAATACTGATGTAAAATATTGGGCATTTCTGAAATCTTATTTGCTTAATGAGTCGACTCTTGGTGGTATAAAATTACTTTTAATACTGTTGCTAGACTTTAAATGATCAGGAATTTCGAGACCATCAGCAAGTTAATTAAAAAAAAGAGCCAGATGACAAAAAACTACATATGTGTAATTGCTATTTATAATATCTAGGGAGCGCTGCTCGATATGGCAAGTCATGTTTCTATTAGCAACAGAAAGCGAAGAAGATAAAATAAAATAAAAATGGAAAAAAGAGGAAATTGAAGGTTTGTACGCCAGTCATGAATAAAAGGAGAAGGGGAAGGAATGGCAGGGGAGTCCACGCAGCACAAGTTTCATGACGGTGCACAACGATCGGTTTTGGACGATTGGTTATTCTGCACATATGAGTTCACCCACACCAAAGACATTGTCATACAACAAGAATTTAACTTACCCTATGGCAGTGCTTCTCAATTATATTTTGCCAAACGCCCCAAGGAAAGAAAAAAAAAAGTTGTATGAGTCTTCCTAAATCCTTTTTAACAACAAAAGAAATAGCAATATACTGTATTTTTCGGCATTAAGCCACACCGGTATATAAGCTGCAACAGCAAAAATTGAGCAAAAAAAAAAAAAAAACATCTTTTGCCATGGATAAACCACAATGGACTATAAACCGCAGATATATGGTGGTAATATAAAACTTTAAAGTGTTCTTGATATTTCTTTTTAAATTGTCTACCACCTACAACATCCTCTCTTTAACATACTGAACATGCCGGCATATTTAGTCCCAACAGTATATTTATGAAAAATGGATCGATAGATATTAACAACAGAATACTGCAGAGTTAAAAAATATCAGTTCAAACTCGAAATCAGTCCTTCGATACCATTCTGTCTCTTATTTTAGTGAACATTGCACCCACTGCAAATAAATAATATATACAATACTAAATTTATAAATACAATCATATATACTGTATATGAAATTTACTCGTCACAAACTTTTATACGAGGTCTTATTCAATTTAGACCTTTTTTGAAATATCTTTTTGAGCAAAGCCATTGATTCGCATCTTTTCAGTTCTATTTCATAGTTGTTCCATAAACTGACTCCTTGAACACACATTTGCTTGACCAGTGGGAAAAAAAACAGCAGATAAGCTGCACTAAACTATAAGGCGCAGGGCTCAAATCATGATGAAAAAGTCCTGGTTCATAGTCCGAAAAATACGGTAAATCAGGTTTCAAAAACAGTTAATTATTTTTTACATCGTATATATGGGTTACAGCTTAGTCTAAAACAGAAAAAAATAAGTGCCTGGAAAAAAAATAACATGAAAAGTTATTTCATTGCAATCATATTTCACTATTTCCCCACTATTTGAGAAAAAACTGCCCTGTGGCTTCCTTATATTGCAGACAACCCGCTGCATGCGCTGTGTTGTCTGGATTGCTGTCCTGCATTGTACTTGGGTGCTAAGTTCTGTGTTTTCATTTAGAAAAAGTGTTATGGTTTTTTGCAATGGAGTCTGTGCTGTGCAGCGCTTGTGTCAGTCATCATTTGTAAGTGTCGATGGACTTTCCGCATCCAGCTGTGGCCTCTGTGTCCAGGGTAACTAAGCAGTGTTGACATCTTTGCCCTAGTTTTGTAGATTTTGCCCTATTGTGCATTGAAACCAGTGGCAAAATGTATTTCTATTTGCCCACTCTCTATCCAAAGTATGGTCTGTCTTTGACCCCGTTGTCACTAGTAAACGGTATCTGATAATTCTACAAAATGCGGCTTTAGCTTATTTGTCAAGACAACATGCGGAAAGCCATCCTTGCCACTAGGTGCAGAAGTGCCTTGTTGACAGCTGGTCTTTCTGCCCTCTACTGAACTGGTTGCCAGCCAATTGCAGGGCACAGAGACAATTAACAATTTTTTAAATTTCACGCACCCAATCACATTGAAGAACAATTTAGTATGTCCTTAATACATAATTTTCTATATTTTTACTAGGGTCGCTCTCTTCGTGGTCCATATCCTAGAAACACTGCCAATTGCAGTGCACACAGGGACTGACAACAATTCAACCACCAAATCATGACTAAGGATTGTAATTGTGTTTTTGGAGTGTGAAGGAGCTGGGGTGCCCTGAGGGAACCTACGCGGGCTCGTTGACAACAAATTCTACACGGGAAGGCCAGTGAGCTGACCACTTTTTCCACTCTGCTTTAATTGTGCTTCTCACCTTTAGTGGAATGTTATATGCGCCCCGTTCCGCTTGTCTACGGCAGCAGCATTGTTTTTCGGGGGACATACTCCAAAAATGATAATCCGCCAATTTATCATTAATGTAATTGATGAAAAACTTGCACTTTGTGACAATGGTCATTTTTATTGAAAATATACAAAATGCCTATGCGCTGAATGAATACACGGACTTTTCTAGTCATCTTCCGCCTCCTCCTCACCTTCACCCTCATCTTCAGCCGTAGCATCCTGGTACTGCTGGTATTCAGACACCAAATCATTCATGTTGCTCTCGGCTTCAGTGAACTCCATCTCATCCATACCTTCACCCGTGTACCAGTGCAAAAAGGCTTTGCGACGCAGCATAGCTGTGAACTGCTCAGAGATACGCTTGAACATCTCCTGGATGGCTGTGGTGTTACCAATAAATGTGACGGCCATTTTAAGGCCACGGGGCGGAATGTCACAGACAGCGGTCTTCACATTGTTGGGGATCCATTCCACAAAGTAGCTGCTGTTCTTGTTCTGGACATTAAGCATCTGCTCGTCCACTTCCTTCATGGACATTCGGCCACGGAACACGGTGGCAACTGTGAGGTAGCGGCCCTGGCGCGGATCGCACGCCGCCATCATATTCTTGGCGTCGAACGCTTGCTGAGTGAGCTCGGGTACGGTGAGTGCCCTGTACTGCTGACTCCCTCTGCTGGTCAAGGGAGCAAAGCCGGGCATGAAGAAGTGCAATCGCGGGAAGGGTACCATGTTGACAGCCAGTTTACGGAGGTCAGCGTTGAGTTGGCCTGGGAAGCGCAAGCAGGTAGTAACTCCGCTCATGGTCGACGAGACAAGGTGGTTCAAGTCCCCGTAAGTGGGAGTGGTCAGTTTGAGTGTGCGGAAGCAGATGTCGTACAAAGCCTCGTTGTCAATGCAGTAGGTTTCATCTGTGTTTTCAACAAGCTGGTGGATGGAGAGGGTGGCGTTGTAGGGCTCGACCACTGTGTCTGACACCTGACGACGAAAAGATGCTTAGTATTGTCAACCCAAACGATTCCAATCTTCTATGACAATTACCTTAGGGGAGGGCACCACGCTGAATGTATTCATAATCCTATCGGGGTACTCTTCGCGAATTTTGCTGATGAGCAGGGTTCCCATGCCTGACCCGGTTCCGCCCCCGAGAGCGTGCGTCAGCTGGTATCCTTGCAGGCAATCACAGTTCTCCGACTCTTTGCGTACCACGTCCAGAACAGAGTCGACCACCTCAGCTCCCTCTGTGTAGTGACCTTTCGCCCAGTTGTTACCAGCACCGCTCTGACCTACAGAGGAAGGAGGGACAGTTGGGTTGAACTCGTGGAAAATGTACTCAGCTGAGCTATTCATGCATTATTATCCATCTCAGGGGAGCAACTTACTCAACTGAAAATTAAGCAATCAGGACATTTGCAAGCTGAGATATTATTGGTCAGCTCTAAGCAACTGATGTCATTTTCAAGTTGACAGAAGTGGGTGGATTTTGCTGCTTAGTTCCTATTTCACAAATACATGTGACACTAGAGGGGCCACAAAAAAAATAATTGGATTTGCATGCAGAACTAAATCCTTTACAAGTCAAAGTGATATTTTTGCAATTCCGGCTTTTTTTTTTAATTAAATTTGTGTCCAAAAATCCACGCATCAAAATCACATTTCTGTTATGAATGTCTGCTTTGTAAACAAACATGTGTCTCGTTGTATAGCTTATGAAGCATTGATCATTTAGAATCACTCACCAAACACAAAATTGTCGGGTCTGAAAATTTGTCCAAAGGGTCCGGATCTCACAGAATCCATGGTGCCTGGTTCCAAGTCCACAAGAACAGCACGTGGCACATATTTACCTCCTATATGGAAACAGAATATTTAAAAAACTCAACATGCTGCATATGGATGAATGTGTTTGTTAGTCCAAGTCAGCACCTGTTGCTTCATTGTAATAAACATTGATCCTGTCCAGCTGCAGGTCACTGTCTCCATGGTATGTCCCAGTAGGGTCAACGCCATGCTCATCGCTGATCACTTCCCAGAACTGCAGACACAAAATTGGAGCGCAAGATTACTCCATGAATAAAAACAAATACCATTGGACACACAACTGTTCTGCTGTAAACAAAAGTCTTGCTTAACTAAATATGGCACCAGTCCTGGTAACTACAGGTGAAAGGAAAAAGTTGGAACGTCCTTAAAACATGAGGATTTTTTTGTTGACAGAATACTATAACCAAAAATGTAATTCACGACTTAACTCAGTAATAAGTCTACTAAACTGCTTTCTTTTTAGCCAAATTGTGATATCTGCACAACTCTACTATTTCCACTGCTATATTTTCCTACCTTTCATCCTATGTTGTTGGCCAAATACACAACATATTAAAATCCCCAAACACTACCTGCCTAAGTCATGCCTTTGAGAAATAGGACTCGGCTGTCTACAAGTGAAGCATTTGATCTTCTCATTCATTTTTAATCTGTTAAGATCCTAGCAATACTTTCAAAACAGGTGATTTTTCTAAAAGGGATTATCAACTGGAATGGTGCTTTATTTAGTTCCAAGACTATTTTTTGACCAAAAAAATGTTATTAGCTTGCTTTTTTAATTCATCAGATTGTTTAATATTACGTAGTTGTCCAATACCCAGTCTCTTTCTCTTTCCATGCCTTAAGAGGAAATCTATGGTGGAACAAGGATAAATTTGTCCTGTCAAAATGAATGTAATGGCCATGGACACTGCCTTTTGCAAAAGGCTGAAAGCCTAAACATTCTTTTGAACGCTGTTTAACCCGCTAGAAAGTCATGAAATAATAAAACCTAGATTTCCTTCAGCCAGTACAGTACTACTAAGGTTTTGTTAGATTGACTCCAGACTGGCAGCCACCAGCTCCCCTCAGCCAACAGGCTAATGCAACTGCAGCTGTCAGGGTTCAATTATCAATGGGCAGCTGATACGGCCATGGGTGGTAGAAAATATTACTGGCGTCGGATAATTTCATATCGCTAACCTTAGCAGTACCAATGTAGAAATGAAAATTACATTTTCATGGGGGCTCACATTTAATGTCAATAAAATCCTAATCATTATGCTGCCTGCTTTTTATTTTTCACATTGGACTATTGCTCACGGTTTCCACCTACAACAGAATTTGACAAAACAAGGTAGGAAATACTTGCAACCCTCCCTCAATGACTTGAAAGATGGAAGAAAAATCAGTCACCAGTAAAAAAAACAAAAAAAAACAGCCTACTTAAAATTAATTTGATTTGTATAGCTGTTAAATTTGCCATTTATTAGTCACAATTGGCAGAGCATGAGTGTAGTTTTAATTTATTCAACCCAATCATGTGTCCCTTTTCAAGGGTTGGAAGAAAAACTGGTTGAAAAGAAAAAAAAAGAAAAACTCATCAATAGTCACTAAGTCACTTATTTTTGATGCATTGAAACACAAAAATGACTTAGAAATGTATGCTGTGACCGAGAAAACATTACACATTTATTTACAAAAGTAATAGAAACTAAGTAGGCATGCAATTCGTGTAAGGTCCTCTTAGTTCAGCTATGGCAATAAAAAAAATGCACACAGCATCTGTAAAATAACTTTTACATTTTTGAAATTTTTTTCTGCTAAATTAAAAATAAAAAAAACACATTCAGCAGGGGGAAAAAGCTATAGAAACCTGGGGTGTGTGGAGGCTTATAAAAATAAAACAAAATAAGAACATTTCTTTATTACATTCAGGATCTTTTTTAAAGTTATGAATATTTTCGTGTTATTACCTTGGCACCAATCTGGTTACCACACTGGCCCGCCTGGATATGAACGATTTCTCTCATTGCAGATATAAGAGCACTATATGAAACGGAGCGAAGTTCTTCTTTTCGTCTTGCAGCAGTATCTAATTATTTTTTTTTTTTAATATAGTGTAGGAGATTTGCCAAGACTCTACTACCCCCGGAGCATTACACAGACCGATTTGACTCTGTCACAGAGGTATACGGTCACCGCGCGGACACGTATGTGTGCACACGCAGGTGACGTCTGCACGTCGACTTATTGTAAGAAGGCGTTTCGGCGAATTAAAGCTATGCATTATTAATATGTTTCTCTCGCAATTGATGACTACAGAGGAATACATGACACCATACATCATTACAGCATGCACTTAGTCATCACACGAAGGACAACGACACTCAGGTGTTTATTTAAATAATAACATCAGTTACACATCATATATGACGTACTACGTATTCGATCAATGACTGCATTCTGTAAACAATTATTTGCTATTTGAAATATAAATATGTGAGTATTTTGACAACTATAGAATACAAAGTATACACTTCATTAAATCTGCAGTTAATCAATTCAATTCAGTATATGATCCCCAAATATTGGAATAACATAAGTGTACTAGTAATATCTACTATATTTAAAAAAACATTTCGCATTAAAATTTGGTGGATGAATTATGTATGAGTGAGTTGTAATTTTAAAAATCATATAGCATGTTACTGAGCTGTATTCAAATTTCTTGCCCATTACATTTGATAATGGCTTAAATATTCCTGACACAGTGGAGCAAACATTCTGTGATTGCAAGGTTGGGTATTCTCCACAGTTCTGAGCTTTAAATATATTTATTTTGACAGTCACGCATATCAGTTCAGCAATTGTTAAACTCCTGCAACAGTCATAAACTTGTTTATTACCAATGTGTATTACATTGTTAGTTTGTTTACCAATGTTTATTACTGCAGTGTTAGTTTGTGGAGCGGTGTTGCTCCACAGTTCTGAGCTTTAAATATATTTATTTTGACAGTCACGCATATCAGTTCAGCAATTGTTAAACTCCTGCAACAGTCATAAACTTGTTTATTACCAATGTGTATTACATTGTTAGTTTGTTTACCAATGTTTATTACTGCAGTGTTAGTTTGTGGAGCGGTGTTACGCCAACGAAATAGAATGAACTCCCGTTAAAAATCGTTTATGCGTAAGGAAATATTAGAAGTCACGCAATCTTTGTCAAACAGGGCACGGTGAACAAATAAATGAAAAATGAGAAGAAAGGCGGGGCTTCCGCTCAGGTTAGGAAGTTGGAATCGCAGGTGAGCGACAGTTGAGGAAAACCACTCGCTCACCATAATGCGAGATTTTTTTCCATAAACGCTGTCAGAAATGATAGTTGCATGCCGAATATTCTCACACGTGACGTAATATAGAAGAGGACGTCAATCATGGTGAACTGTGGTATGTTTACCTTGCCTTTTTTTCTGCTTGAAATGATAAGGCGTGGTCTTTTCTTTCCTCGTTTAGAAGGCGCTTAGGTCAGTTAAACGGTTGCAAATTCTGTGTACTAAAGAGCTGTAGTACAGCACGAATGTTTCAGAGACATTTTTAAGGCTTAAAATGTGTTACGGCCCCGAATAATTTAATGACAGTATTAAGTTCAATTTTGTCAAATATAAATGACATACGATTTTTTTATGAAGTATAATCGTTTTAAAGTGCAAGATTCTATCTGAACTCTGTCTATAGCAGTGCTTCTCAATTATTTTTTGCAAAGCCACCCCCAGGAAAGAGAAAATATTTTGTGCCCCACCCAACTAGATGCCTGATATGAATAACATTATTCTCTATGAAAAAATGTATAAGTTGCATCCTTCGTAAATCGTATCATTTTTAACATCAATACTAGAAAAAACACTCAATGAATCACCTTCCAACAAGGGTTCATACAGTTTAGAGTGAAACAAAAATAAGTGCATCAAAGTGCCTAAATTCAAAGCAAAAAAAAGTCAATCCTTTGTTAAACTAGAATCGTTTTTGACTAACTGAACCGTTTGATGCTGACAAGCTATCAGATAATAATACATATAAATTGATCTGGTACATTAACACAGGCGCACTACTATTAAATATTTTACCCTGAAGAAAAAGTTTTCAAGTTGAGCCTCCTGATGCTGTGCACCCAAATGTTTTTGCTATCACTTTATGTGTGAACGAATGGAAGTAAACAAAGAAATGATATTATGACCCAAAACACTGAGTTGGTCCAGGAAACTGCCGATCTCCTCGGCAATACTGTATATATGTTACAACCCCCCCACATAAGCCCTTTGTTGCCTTTGTTAGAGAGTTGGTTTTACAAATCCTTTCCTGTTGGAAGTTCAAATGAAGAAACAAACAGAAAAGAAAACATTGTTTTTGTTGACCTCTTCTTGACTGATTACAGAAGCTTAGTTTAAAGCGGTATATAAAAATGGATTGTCCAGTTCTAAAGCCAGCTGCACACAAGCAACGTGACAGAACTCCGCTGAAAAGTTGAGCTTTGTCTGCCACTATCCGGTTTCTGGATTCAATGAGTTTGGCTGTAAATGCAAGTGAATGTGATCACAGCACAACAGACTTTTACAGCCAACCAAAGTGTTGTTATAACATGCTTAAAACAATTATTTTTGTGGGTTCCACTTGAGATGTAGTGATCCACCCTCAAGCAGTACCATTTGCATTTGTAAATGTCATATACTCTAATGTGACTTATAATTTCATATGAAAGTCCACATTTTCTGTTTGGCATTTCTACATTTCAAATGTTCAAGGAATATGAATAAATTCCTGTCAATTGCATGGGCATTTTTTTTTCTTGGGTTGCAACAACTGATACTGATACTGGTATGTTCTGTATGACACACTAGTATCACTTAAGCAACTTGGCATTTATCTTGTTGGGATGTTTTATGTGCAAAACTATGGAGATGACAATGCTGTGTTAACCCTTGCTGTCTTCAGAGGGAAAAACAAAAGTTTATACACTAAACGTGTGCCCAAAAAGATGTAGAGACCGCACAGTGGTTTACCTTTACCGCCCCACTCCTAAATTTTAGTATTTAACCTGCTTAACATGTTCATTGTGTTTGTTGTGGCAAAACTATAACACACATTTAAAACCGTGATACAACAATAAACATTTGTTTTACAGAGAGTAGTTTCTGTAAATCAGACTGAATTAATCTTATCTGTTAGCATTAAATGAATATCAAATAAATGTTATTCATAATAAACTTCTAATTTGGTAAAGTAGTTTTTATGAAGTGATGCTGGATTTTGCCAACATTGCAAACATGGGTCATGCACCAATTGTAAAATAGCAAGGGGTCATACAAAGATTTTCTCTCATTGAACTGGATACATGAAAACTCAATGAATTGGGCTATTACTGCTATGATTTTTGTGGTTCAATAAACAATTATTTGCAGATGGTGCCTCAAAATGTTGTTCCCATCAAAGAATGCAGGGATCACATTTGTTGGTTGCAGCAAGATGGTCAGTGCGCAGTGATGGTCAATCAGAGACGGTGCGCTAATATTGAATCGACTTCCGTTTGGTTCCGTCGCGTTGTCAAGGCTTTGAGTTGCGTTGTCAAGGCTGGCCCACTTCCTGACAGAACTGAGGAAACCACAAACCATTTCAGTAGATGATAAATATACTTCGTATGATGACATATTACCACAGTAAACTATTGTGTGCCGTTTATAATCGTGAATTGATAAACAGATGATTCCTTGTACGGGAGAAGGCAAAGACTCCATACATGATGAAAGACTCTTAAATGACGCACTGGTCCCCCCCTCCTGGGTGGATCAAGATTTTCTTGTTGTCAGGAAGTCCATTTCCATGGCCTCACCAAACTCCTCCCACACCTGAGTTTTTACCCCAGGTATCGGCGGACTCCTCAAGTGTGATTTATTCAATGCACCCAACAGCAATGACTAGTCTATGAGAACGTTACAAGGGGGAATTTGGAAACATTTGACAAACCAGGACATCGCAGGAGCAGCGGATCCAAATTTTACTGCTCTGGAGTCTGGCACAATTAAAAATTCGTTCTAAACAGTCCCTGCGGAGAACTAATTGTATACTTCATTTTCAGCAAACTTGTTTTCTACCTAGTTTTTGTGTTTGGAGTTTTGGTCACTCATGATTGCGTGTTTTTGTTTTTCCAACCCAAGAATAGATCCTTGAATCTGTGGCTGTGGTCGTTAATTCTAGATAGTTCCCATTCCTTCGTGTTACTTCTTTACCAATTTTTTTTGTTACATATTATGCCCCTAAGATTCAATCAAGAGCTCAACTGTGCTTTCCTGCTATCGTGATAGCAGTGTATAGCAAAACAATCATGAGCCTATTTAGACAAGAAGAGCAGCCACATATTTATTTTCAAACAGACGAAGTAAAAATTAAGCCATCGGACAAAAACGTAAGCCCAAATACCTGAAAAAAAAATCTATTTACACAGAGTAATAAAATATCGGTAATTGTTTTCCACCAGTGCTGACGATGTCCAAATTTGTGTTTCCGTAGGAGTGTGCTGTGCCAACCTGAAAGACAACAAAACCCTGATGAAGATGGGCTTGGCGCTGGTGCTGGTGGGCCATGTCAATTTCCTGCTTGGCGCTCTGGTGCACGGTGCCGTGCTCAGGCACATCAGCGTGCACAACGAGGCCCGCATCATGGTGTATGCCATCACTAATGTCATTGCCATTGTGGCAGGCTTAATGGTAAAATAAATATCCTATCCTATCCTATCAAATCCTATCCTATCATATCCTACCCTGTAAAGGCTAAGTTCATTCTAGTTCATTAGTTCTGAACCTGTTGTCCATCGAACCGCAGGGGTTCGGTGAGGTCAGGGGTTTAGCAGAGGTCAAGAATGAACTCGCACTATGCGTGTCCATTCTTGACACGCTGTGTATCCATTCTTTTCACCCCACTCATAAGATTTGTGAAAACTTTTCAGAACAACACTGCTCTCGGCTTCTATACCAAATTGTAGAAATTATTTGAGGTACTGACACTGTTTTGGTCAGATGTTGAACAATTATTCTTGAGGACGAATGACATCAGATTGAGGATTAGGAACTTGGAAACATGATTATGTGAGTACCAAGTTGAGAGTACCAAGTTGAAGAGCAAAAAACAATACGTTTGTTCAACTTAAATCCACTGTTTTATTCAAGTGATAATATTTTCTGAGTTACAAATCAGATCTATGTGTAAATACCTGGAAAACAAACTCAAAATATAGATATTTTTTTAACTTGTGTTTCTCTCATCTTTTGATGCCAAACAGCAAATAGGGTATTGCAATGCTTTTGGAGGAAAGTGAAAGTGTTTATGTTCAATAGTGTGCGGACATAATTGCCTTTATGAGAAAATCAATACGTTTGTTCAACTTAAATCCACTGTTTTATTCAAGTGATAATATTTTCTGAGTTACAAATCAGATCTATGTGTAAATACCTGGAAAACAAACTCAAAATATAGATTTTTTTTAACTTGTGTTTCTCTCATCTTTTGATGCCAAACAGCAAATAGGGTATTGCAATGCTTTTGGAGGAAAGTGAAAGTGTTTATGTTCAATAGTGTGCGGACATAATTGCCTTTATGAGAAAATCATCTAAAGAGGTTAAATCATAAAAGAACAATTTATATATATATTATATATACACAATTTATAATTTATTGTTGCTCACATGTGCCCTGTGTTCCTCAGGGAATTATTGGTGGGGTAATTGCAATAGTCCTGTCCAAAAACAAGAAAAGCAGGATTTTGGTAAGAAATGCTTAATTTACCTTTGTCAAGTTTTGCATGCTTATATTATAATTTGTCTTTTCCATTCCATGTGTGAAAATACAATAGACTGCTCTAAGAAAGACACAATATAAGTCAAACACAGATACAATTCATCCCAGATGCTGGTTGATCTCTGAAAATATCGTTTGCTATTACAAATGGGCTACTGTAAATTAAGATAACATAATCAAAGGGAGGCGCCAAAGAGGTCGGGTGGGTGCGGAGAGAGCTAGGTAGCACGAGCAAGGGCGGGGTCCTTGGCGTACCGATCCCCGGCGACAGACGCTAGCTCTTGGGACATGGAATGTCACCTCTCTGGTAAGGGAGGAGCCTGAGCTGATGTACCAGGCTGAGAGGTTCCGACTTCATACAGAAACAGTCAGATTCTGCTCCACCTATAGCTTGGGCTCTGGTACCAGTTCTCTTGAGAGCGGTTGGACTCTTTTCCACTTCGGAGTTGCCCACGGTGAGAGGCACAGAGAAGGTATCTGCATATTGATTGCCTCTTGGCTCGGCGCATGTACGTTGTGGTTCACCCCCGATAGACGAGAGGGTAGCCTCCCTCCACCTTCGGGTGGTGGGCCGGGTCTTGAATATTGTTTGCGCCTATGTGCCAAACCACAGCTCAGAGTACCCAGCCTTTCTGGAGTCCCTGGAGGGTGTGCTGGAGAATTTGATGCTCTCGTGGCCAATAACAATGAGACCTGGAGGGGTGTGATTGAGAGACTCTCCATCCCCCTTGATCTGAACACAGTTTGATGATCAACTTTATGGTCATGCCATTGGATTTGCGGCAGCCTGTTTTGAATGTTCGGGTGAAGAGTGGGGCAGAGCTGTCAACGGATCACTACATGGTATTGTGTTGGCTCAGATGGTAGGGGAGGATGCCGGTCTGACCTGGCAGACCCCAAAATATCATTATCATGAGGGTCTGCTGGAAACGTCTGGCGGAGTCCCCAGTCAGACGGCGTTTCAACTCCTACCTCCGGCAGATTTTCTCAAAGACATCCTCAATTGCACAGACATGTCTTCCTGTGAGGAAGCTGAGTTTGGAAACTCCAACCTGCTGGTCGATATATGTTCCTGCCCTCAACTATGATCAAAAGCTGTAGGTTGTGACTGAAAAAACAAGATCCCGGCTACAAGTGGCCAAAATGAGTGTCCTCCGTCGTAGGTCATGGCTCGTTCTTAGAATTAGGGTGAGGAGTTCAATCATCTGAGAGGGACTCTGAGGACAGTCGTTGCTCCTCCACATTGAGAGGAGCAAAGTGAGATGGTTTGGGGACCTGGTTCAGATGACTCTCGGATGCCTCTCTGCTGAGGTGTTTCTGGGCATGTCCCACCAGGAGGAGGCCCTGGAGATGACCCAGGATGCACTGGAGAGACTGTGTCTCTCGGCTGGTCTGGCAACACCTGCTGATCCCTCCTGAGGAGCTGAAGAAAGCGGCTGGGGAGAGGGAAGTCTGGGCTTTCCTGCTGAAGCTTCTGCTCCCCTGACCTGACTCTGGATAAGGCAGTTGATAATGGATGGTTGGATGGAATTCAAAGTCAGATCTATATTTGAACCGTTTGGACAGTTTGATTTAAAGGGGAAGTAAGTTAAAAACAAAAAAAATTAAAATAACTTACTGGTATTCTATATGTGCCTATGAGTTTACGGTACACATGAAATTCTGATTAACATTGCATTTGTGGAATATTAAGACGGAGAATTCATCTATTTTCATGCATCCCAGCGGCCATTTTTTCCACTTCTGGTCAAATGAAAATGAGACCACCATTTATGTCACAGCTCACCTCCTTTCTGAATTTAGTCATGTGATATTTGGAAGGTGAGCTGTGACAGGTCATTCAACTTTTATGTCATCTTCAGTTCACAGCAAGTGGCTGCCTAGAGATAGATTAAAAAAAAACCTGGTAATTTTATGCTTAATTTACATTTCACAATTGCAATATTAATCATTCTCATTCCAGATAGAAAGGTGTGTGACAAAATATAGAGTAAAACTCCACACACAAGAAACGATATACAATAATGTACCTCAATGGCAAATCTTTCACAAGTAGAGCTAACTAAGATCTCACTGTCCCGACATATGGTGGTAGGTGTTCCACCGTATTTGGTATTACTGTATGTCTCAATTAGTTGTGGCTATTTTACTTTTCAGCCTCCGTCATATTTTTTTCTGTGATGTCACTGCAGAAGTGGGTCCTGCTGGTGTTCAGCTTCATAGCAGGTCTCTTGGCTGTCGCCTCCACATTGGGGCTGATAGCTTCCGTGGTCACCGCCGTTGTTCACAAAGGACGAAGCCTGCTGACACACTGCATTCTCCACAAGCATGTTGACGTGGGATCTTCGAGTATCACTTATGAATGCCCCTTTGACCCCACCCGAATCTTTGTGAGGACACAATATTAGAAGTTGAAGACAGTGTCTGCAGAAAAGCTATACATACCGTATTTTTGTTTTTCTCTATCAGAGCACCACAGTCATTCTATGGGTGCCACTTATCCTGATGTCTGTGGTGGAAATGGTCTTCTCCTTCCGCTGCTTCGCTGCGTGTACGTCGTTCCTGTACCTCTGTCCGTGCAGGCAGAGGCCAACTATAGCAAAGAGGGTAAACTTAAAAAAAATGTTAATTGATGTATTTCAGATTGGACCTCAAAATAATTGAGCATCATAGATATAGAGGTCTACCTGCTTCACTTCTTAGATAGACTTTAAAGAGACAGTCCACTTATTTACCTGTATCAATTATCAGCCGTAAAAATGTTTTGTTTATGGTTTATATTTTAATCACAATTGTTTTTACATGTACAATACTTTTAACCACATTTTGCCACATGGTTTCCCGAGCCTTGAGCAAAAGTGATATAATTTTCAGTCAACATCAAGTGGAAAATATATTTTAAACATAGTCATTGTATGTACAAAAAAAGATGCAAAATGTTAATTTGTTACTGCTGAAAATGGATAAACAAGTGGACTATTCCTGTATCAGTACTTTACCTTGAGAAGTGTTAAACAATTTGGCAAATCCATCTATAAATCCCACATTTAGTTTTTTTGCATCCAAAAATCATTTGCTGAAGTGTATGGTGCATTTCAGACTTGTAATTTATACTATAATCAAGCGAGCATTATTTACAACACAGGTGTCAAACTCAAGGCCCAGGGGCCAGATCCGGCCACCACATCATTTTATGTGTGCCGCAGGGGATGACATTCCAAATTATTTTGAAAATATTGTATATCACAACATTTAGAGCGCAGGTGTCAAACTCAAGGAACCGGGGCCATATCTGGCTCACCACATCATTTTATGTGGCCCATGGGTGATTACAATCAAAATTATTGAATATCACAGCATTTAGAGCACAGGGGTCAAACTCAAGGCCTGGGGGCCTATCTAGCCCGCCACATAGTTTTATGTGGCCCCCTAAATGCTAATTAAGACTTTTGCAAGACAAAATTTGCAAGTTATCTTCAACCTGTACAAATGTGTTACAGATACACCTTTTGAACATTTTTTTTGCAGCCTGATTTCAAACTTTGTAAACATGTGACAATCATACGTCATCTTGATACGTTTCCTAGTGTCAATTGCCCTTTGACAGAAACTATAACTACAATGTGGCAAATGATACAAATGAGTTTGAGACCCCGTATTTACAAGGTATTGTCCTTGAATGACGTATACTACCCGCTTAAAATTAACTTAAAAATTAGTTGTAGCTTAAGTGTCCACTTGGGATAATGGTATTCTTACAGAATTTGTTTAAATAACGTTGCTATACCATACATTGCTTATTCTCATGTAATGCAACTGAATGAGTTAAAACGTCTACAGTATCAAACGTGAGGGGTACCATGAGGTGATTTAAAAAAAAAAAAACACTGGGATTCACTCACCTGTCTTGGAAGATGACTTTCAATCATTCTTGCACTTATTACTCTTGTGCTGCGCTTTTAAGGTCCGCATCCAGAGGGCTGCTGAAATCTCGCGATCCCCTCCACCCAGGCCATCGAGCGAGATTGATACCGAGGCTGTGGAGCATGACGAGCTACTGAGCAGCGGTGCTGCCACAGAGCAGAGCCATTGGCTCTGAGCACATTGCATTAAATAAGATAGATTGACACTATGCATAAGTCTGACATTTGGAGTGAAAATGCATTTGCCTTTAATGTTTTCCTACTTTTTTTTTCTATGCAACCTTTTTTTTTTACTTGTTAAAACACTGCCATTTTGTGTAATGTCCACATCGTGTATTAAAAATGTTAATACAGGGTGGTAAGCCTTTTCAATTTGATTGCTTACACCAAAATGCTATGAACTAACTATATCTAGGAACTATAATAAATGATTAGAAAGCAATTAGCCTTTTGAAAGAAAATCCTTGTTTTGCATTGATCTCACTGTAATAGCACTTAATCCGTCATTTTTCCAAATTCAACAGTAGGAAACAATTTTCTTTGTGTTTCAAATTACAGTACACAAACTGTATTCGACCTCTGAAAATCTATACAATTTAAAAAAAAAAACAGGTACATCTGAAGATTTTAGCAGGGACGACAAGTGAGACAAATATTATAGAAAAGGCTCTATTATACAAACATGCAAGAACTATACTCTCAAAGGCACAGGACAAAATTGGGACTGAAAGACTGACTTAAAAAATCCAAAAGGGGCTAAGGGGGCCAAGTATCTATGATTTAAATAAGTTAAATTCATGAGATATAAAACCATGACTGGAAAGTTGTTTTACACAGTTTTGTCTGACACAAGAAAAGCAAGTGAAGGCGCACAAAATGTTTGGGTGAAGATGAGAAGCGTACAAAACATTTGTTTTGATTTCAGCTCATAGTAATATTTGAAGTGTCCCAGCCTCCAGGGAGAAAGGAGGAAAAGCAAAACAAACAAAAAAAAACTTGCCATCCCGTTTTATAACCTATTCCACCCCCTCCCTCCCCCCCATTCACAAAGTATAAAAAGACAATGTTGCTGAAAGATCATTTCTTCCCAGCGCTGGCATCGATGGGTAGGGGAGGACCTTAAGGTGTCTTCGACTCCTCTTTTGGCCTAAAGGAGCAGTATGCGACATGATTAAAACCACTTTTTGGACACTATGTATCATCTAGTGTTTTCTCACTTTGATGTGTCCATTTTCTCCTCCTCCGGTGCCTTCTCTTCTTCTTTGACTTCTTAGGAGAAAAACAAAACAAAACACATCACTATTGTAATAAAATGCATCGATGTTCACATAAGCAGAAATAATGGATTAGAAAATATATTTTTTCAAAAACACACACATATATATATATATATATATATATATATATATACATACATATATATATATATATATATATATTTAAAAAATGTAGCTGCTTCTCTGTTAGCTATAAGGTCAATAATTTTTTAATGAGCAGCGCATGTTTTGCGCTTGATCTCCCCCCACAGGCTAAAATTTGAAAAAGCTAAAACCAAGCCACTCTAGATTGTCAGTAGTGACAGGTTATGTTTTTGGAGTAATACAGCCTTCATGTTTTCTGGGAAGTACAGAACATTGAAATATAAAATAGATTATTACTGCTATGTAAAATCGCAAATTGGCAACTTAAACACACTACATACAGTATACAGCAAGATCTAAGTTACAAGACTCTACAAAGCCACATGCTAACAGTTAACATTTCAGCAAATATTTATGTTGACAATGGGTGCCAAGGGAATCATATCAAAGTTTAATTAAATTAGTTTAAGTCATGTTCAATGTGAAAAGAGGCAAACTAATAAGAATTCAAGCAGAAAAAAATAAACAAACAATCGATACACAGCATTAATCGCAAGGGTGAAATGAGAATGGAAACAAAAAATGACAATATACCTTTTGTTTCCTCCTCACCTTTCTTCTCCTTTTCCTCAGTCTCTTTCTCTCCTTCAGTCTTGGCTCGCTTGGCCTTCTTGAAGTTAGCAGTGTTTCTGCGACCTCCCTCACCCTCATCCTCCGAGTCAGAGAACTCCTCCTCACACGCTATCCTCTTGTCATGAGCACGGACTGAACACACACAGGAGGGCGCTACATTCAAGTTCTGACACTAACAAACTTGTGTTCTGATTGAGTCCTTGAGCTTTTATTTTGAGAAGTAAATGTATACAGGTTCCTACTGGAGATGCGTTTGTTGGGATCCTCCTCTTCCTCGTCTCCACTGTCCTCTTGTACGGCGTCTTCAGGGATGGCCTGCATCTGTACTCCTGGAGCATGGGGCAGCATGCGTAGGTTCTCAAATAAACGCTGCCTGGAGGATACAAAGGAAAGTCACAGGTTTTTCTTCTTTTTTAGTTAACTTAGCTTTCACAGGGTCAAACATAACAGCGAACAATAAAATGTAAGTTGTTTCTTGGAGCCCTGAAATGGCAATAAACTATTATGTCAGAGCAAAGTTGTGTTGTTGACATCGGAAATTTCAACTCACTTCGGGAAAAACGGTTTGTGAAAGAGTTGTGATTGTCGTTGCGATCTGCTTCCCAGAGTAACCTCAAAATAAAAGTGTTCCAAGACCTTTGTGTCCATACATTAATTGGTATGGTTGTGTTTATTTTGAATCATCGGCTGGCCATCTCAACATTTGGCAACATGTTTTACGGTCATGCAGCACATTCTGCTATGTATTCCATTGGACTTGCAGCCCAACAAGCCCCACCCCAAAAAAAAAAAAAAAAAAAAAAAGATTCCGTGTTGTGCAGTTGAGTTTTAATCTCATCAGATCTCAGCACATCCCCAGTTGCTGGCATACAGATAGTTTAAATTACATTTGTCGTAAATAAAGTTTCGACAATGGCACAATATTGAACCTGCACACTAGTTAGAAATGACTTGTTTGGTAGACTTACTTTATCTTCTCCAGGTAATCGTTTGTGTTCTGGTTGGTCATGTTGGATGGGCTGATGTGTAACTTGAAGTCTGGCCCAAAGTACTCAAAGTAGTCATTGTATGGGAGTTCTGGGAGATAGAATGGACAAAAAAACATAATAAATGTGATTTTTTTTTTATTTGCCAATGATCATATGCTGATATTAGCAACATAAAAGATAGAAAGTGAGACAGAGATTTTGCAATATTCATCATTATGGGGGCAGGGGGTAGATAACATTTAAACCCACACCACAATACAAGTTAAGGAGATATTAATCTTAGCCATTGTAGCAGTAAAAATTTTTCATGTACACTTACCACGTTTAAAAATATAGTTTTCTACTTGCTGTTGACTAAGAATGACAACACATGTATGCAAGGCTTGGGTAACACCCAATCACGGTTCATGGGACATTCACAAGCTAATCCATTATTACCTGAGCCCCGAGTACATGTAATGTCATTTTCAGTTGGCAGTAAGTGGTAAAATGTAAGTGACAAAATATTTACTTCTTACAGCTGGAAATGACTAAATATTAGTTTTCCTTTCAGATTAAATCACTCTTGAATGAGCAACAGCCTAGTGTTTAAATTCCACCAGATTAATCTCACAACATTTTATATTGCAACACATTTTGGATGGATACGTACCATTAGGGATTGATGTGTCAAGTGCAACTGCAGTTTCATATGTCCAGCAGCGTGCAACATTTCGAATGGTGTATCCGCCTCCTCCAAGCATCAGGAGAGGCAAGTTGAAGCTTTTCATGTACTCCACACACTTGGCATGCCCTGAAAAAATACGATGAGGCTGCTCAACAAAATTGCTTTTGGCGGAGTCATTTACACAGGTATGTCTCGCTACCTTTAATGGTGAGGTTAAAGCAGCCGAGTCTATCGCCTGAGAGAGAGTCTGCGCCACACTGCAGAACCACAGCACTGGGCTGGTACATCTCCATCACCTTTGCCATGATCTGCACAAGACAGCAGCATTCATGCAAAAACGCTTCTTTCAATCAGAAGTGGGTGTTTAAATCTACTTACAGGCTTAAAAATTGCTTCATAAGACTCATCGTCAATTCCATCTCTCAGAGGGTAATTCACAGCATAATATTTGCCCTTCCCAGCACCAATATCCTGCAGAGGACCAGTAAAAATGTCACTAAAAATTTTTGTCATTTTGACACAGTGTTGCATGTCAAGTACATACTCTTAGGTCGCCGGTGCCGGGGAAGTACTCTCCATACTTGTGGAATGACACGGTCATGACACGGTCTGTGGTGTAGAATGCCTCCTCCACGCCATCTCCATGATGGATGTCAATGTCGATATAAAGAACTCTCTGGTGGTACCTAAAGCACAAAAGCAGCGCTGCAGGTTACTTTTTCGAAGAGTTTATTACATTCTACTGTCATTCTTAATATGAGATCAACTTTACTCAGCTTACTCAGCTTCCATGGTATGATTCACTTCGCACTGTCAGAGAGGTATTCATTTAACACTGTTTGCAATCATTGTTTTCAGAAATGTAGGAATGTACAGCATTATACGGAGAGCAGTTTGTAATATTTTTTAATCATGTAACTAGGATGATCAAAATACATGTCTCCCATTATGAAGCAGTACAGTGCTACATTTAACTACAATTAAAAAAAAAAAACAATATTAATCAGAACGAAACGTTATTGGCTAGTAGAGCTATTGCGTTAGACACAACGAGGTGAATTCAATAACAAATAGTTGCTGCTGGGTTAGTGTGCTTACTTCAGTAACTCCAGAATGGCGAGGACAATGTCATTGACGTAGCAAAACCCTGAGGCCTCTGACTTCTTGGCATGATGTAGGCCGCCTGCCCAGTTGATCGCTATGTCTGTCTGCTGTTTGTTCAACTTCACAGCACCAGCTGAAGTGGAGATAGAATGTGAGAACTACAAACCTGATTTCACCAAAGTTAACAAGTTGTAATGGCAGATGCATGTCTGTTCAGCACAATCTTACCAACCGAGCCACCTCCCGAAAGCTGGCAGAACTCAAATAAACCATCAAACACTGGACAATCTTCTCCCACATTGACTGAGGTTGAAAGAAAATAAATGAAGAGTATTATTCATACCAGCCTGAAATAGGAGATTGCTCCAGAAACTCAGTGATCCAACTTACATCGCTGCATTTGTTTGCTATACTCTGACATGTTGTCTGGACGGATGGAGCGCAGGAATTTGATGTAATCATCGCTGTGATACTTGGTCATCTCCTCACCACTGGCTTTGTGTGGACGCTACAATACAAGACACATTATACGAGACGCTCAAGGCCCAAAAGACTCAATGGCAACTTTCCTGAATTTAAGATGAACTAAGGCTAAACAATGAACAAGATTGCATTTTCTCCACAATCACAAATGTTGCACCTTGGTGGGTGGAGGGCTGGGGGACTGCTTCATTTCTCATTCGGTGTGCTTTATTCATTATGTACAGATATTTTATACAATATCTAGAAGTTTCAGTGCAAAAACTGCAGTGTTTTATGAAACACAATATACAGAAGAGATAAAGCGTATTTCTTGTGCCACACGTGGTAGAATTTTGTAAAGTTGTTCAAGTTTAACGATTAAAAAACTGCAAGTAGTCTCATATCAGCTCTAAAAGTAGACAACATGTCATATCAATTTACGGTACATTTGTCTTTACTTTAGCATGAAACTAACCCCTAAAACTAAAATATGTACGTATAATCTGATCATGTTAACTGTAATACAAATTATTTTTGTGCTTGTTAAAAATACAAAAAAAAATGCAAAAAGTTACATAAAATAATTGAAATCACAGGCAAAAATTTCAAAATCGTTCAGCTTCAAAACCTACATATATCTCCATCTTTCTGTAGAGGCCATAGTTGAGCAGTAAGTTGTGCGTCATGCGGATACGGTGGGGCTTCATGGGGTGCCCCTGGCCATAGTAGTAATTTCCAACATCACCTGAAACCAGAGGAATCGCAATAAAAAAAAAAATCACCTAAATGCAAGCGCAAACTTTGATCGCTTCACAGCACATTCCTCAGCATTGCACTAGTGCACCGAATCGGAACTCGACGCATGTCTAATTCTGCACACGTTCACTGTTTAAAATATAATCACAACCTTTCTACTTCAACGACCATGTGGGTCGGGGAATCCACACAGACTGTAACTTTAATGTGCAAATCACATTTTTATCGAAACCAGAAATGCGTTCCGCTAGCTTGCCGATCAATGAGCTACGATGATGCTAGCTACTACTAATGTTGACAATGAAGCGCTCATATCGCCATTTTTAGCTCAAGCAACAAATGAGCACGAGCAGAATGAGTTAATTTACCTCAATATACGCCACCAAAGCATTTTATGCCATGATATTTCCAAACACTAAATTAACACGACTCGATAAGCGTTTTCTCGTGTGCCCGAGTATGACAATGGAAGGAACTCGAGCTCGAAGCTAACTACCTAGCTTGTGTGCGCGATTAGCAAATGAGGAAATTAAACAAACATTTGATGGCGATCAACTGCCGAATGCGCAAAACAGAGAGTACTCTACTCCAAGCACGCGGACACGATGAAACTCACCGTCGTAGTAGTAGCAAACTTTTTTCTTTGTTCCTTGACTTAGCGCCATTGTAGTCCTTTTTGGTTTGCTTGAACTGCTCACCCGCGGGAGGTACGGCGACGAGAGCTGGACGGACGACTTCTAAACGTTCACGGATGAGATGTTGTTGCTCCAAGCCTCCAACAGGGGTCGCTAATTTCCTGCAGTTTCTGCACGAGCTTGCCCTTACCTGTTAACCAATTCAAATTTATATTCTTAAAGCACATTTTGACCCTCAAAAAGAGGTTTGAATAAGTGAGGACTGGACTAAATGTCTTCACTTCTGTCGGTAGAAAACTCAAAGCAGTTCTTACAAGTACAGCAATACATGAACACATATACACACACACACACACACACACACACACACACACACACACACACACACACACACACACGCACGCACGCACACACACACACACACACACACACACCCACAGAGCTTTTTCTAGCGTAGTTAGTAAAGCTCATTAACATAATGCATTTCCTGTTGCCTAACCCTAACCTATTACTAACTATAATAACAGAATACCTTACTGTAAACCTTACCCTAACCCAGTGTTTCTCAATTATATTTTGCCAAGCCGACCCTAGGAAAAAGAAAACGTTTCACACACCCCCACTTGACACACTGACAATAAATAAGATTATTTTCTATAGAAATTGTAAAAGTATACCTAATCATGTATCCTTTGTAACATTAACAAAATACAAAAAAACAACACTTAATTATTTTTTACAGCATTTATACGGGTTACGGCTTAGTCGGTGCAGCAAAGTTCCTGAAACTAAAAAAAAAAAAAGCATTCTCTAAAAGCAAGTCTTGACCCTTAAAAGGTCTGAACTTGTGGGGTGCACCAAAATGCTCCCCATAAGTTCAAGAGGCTCCCACAAAGACAGTAAAACCCGGATTTGGTACTGACCTTGTGGCAAAAACATATACACAAAAGCTATCTTAACACTCATATTGTTAAAGAGATCTGTCCATTGTTCTTTGCAGTCATTTTCAAGATCCATCAGGTTAAATGGGAGATGTTTGGGCACACCCATTATTAGGTCTCTCCTGATATGTTCAATTGGATTCAAGTCTGGGCTTTGACTGGACCTTTCCAGGACATTCACAGAGTGGTTCTGAAGCAACTCCTTTGAGATCTTGGCTATGTGCTTGGGGTTGTCCTGCTGAAATTAATCCCCCAGTCTGAGGTCAAACGCGCTCTAGATGAGGATTACTTTCAGCATATCCGTGTATTTTGCTGCATTCATTTGCACTCCTTCAACCCTGACCAGTCTGCCAGTTCTTGCTGCAGAAAAACATTCCTATAGCATGATGCTGCCACCACCATGCTTGATTGTTGGGACGGTTTTGGCTGATTTCCTCGAAACATGCTGAAATTCACAACAAAGAGTTCAATATTTGTCTTATCAGATCAGAGAATTTTGTTTCTACTGGTCTGAGTCATTCAGGTGATGTTTGGCAAATTCCAGACGGGCTGCAATGTTCCTTTTCAAAGTACAGTATTGGCTTTTATCTGGCCACGTATTCAGGCCTGATTGGTGAATCGCTGTAGAGATCCAGAGATAGGAGCCACTCTACTGGATAATTGAAGTATCATTTACCATAACATAAAAAGTATCTGTCAAGCTACAGTATATGGTTCAAATATTTCAGTGATTTATTGTACAAAAAAGACAATCTATGTTACACACTTCTGAGGAATACAAAGGTAAAAAATTCCTGTCAACACTGTGATCAAAAAAATAGCTGAAGCATTGTAGGAGGCAGACAACAACCATGCTTTTACAGTGGGAATGTCACTGTGAGCAATCAAGGCTCCTCCTGGTACTGACGCTCAGTGGCAATAAAAAAGTCCTCTAGAACACTCCTCAGGTACTCAAAAGTGGGTCTTGTTTCGGGGTTCTCCCTCCAGCACAGACACATAAGATTATAAAGTCCATCTGAACACTTTTCTGGTTTTGGCATCCTGTAGCCCTGCTCAAGGTTCTGGATCACCTCAGGATTGGACATACCTGAATGGACATTGATACAACAGTCAAATACCTGTATGATTATCATGATTATGTAGATTTATGTAAATATTGTAGCAAAAAAAAAAAAAAAAAGGGCGAATGAATGGCTACCAGGGTATGGTATACGTCCATATGTGACGACCTCAGTGAGGAGGATCCCAAAGGACCATACATCAGACTTGATGGAAAATGTTCCAAAGTTTATAGCTTCTGGAGCGGTCCACTTGATGGGGAACTTTGCTCCTGTGGAGATAAAAAAAATGAACTTTGAGTTAATGCCCTGATTATAATTGATAGATTAATATGCTGCATGTTGGATTACAGTCAAAGATCAATAAGTACCATAATTCCCCAAATATATGATACACTTTATTTTCCCCAAAAATGAAGGCGAGAAGTGTGGGTGCATCCTCTAAATGATCATTTAAAGATTCATTTTTTTCACCTCCATTCGAGGAAGCTTGATCTGTTAGCGACATAAGCAGGGTTTTGAAGTACGGATGCACATTTTTGTAATGACTGTATTCCTACCTACAATAATTACCGCAATGGAACGAGCTAGAGGGCAGAAGTCAGTTTGGCTGGTAGCAGCCAGAGCCTGTTGCAACTAACAGCAGTTTGTGTTAGCAGAGGTTGTTATGGCAATATTTTCAATAAAAGAAGCGAGCAGAATGAACCAATGTTCAAGACAATCCTTATTCAAATGCAGGAGTATTACTGAAACGAGATGATCATGTAACATAGAAAATACCCTAAAATTAAGTGCATCTTAAACACAGCTGTGTCCTATATTTAGGGAATTATGGTAGTCTGATTATGCCATAGTAATATTTGTACAAAAACTATGAAGAGGAATGTTCACAATATTACTGTATAATAATGCTAAAACTTAATGATAATCTACCAAATACTGTATTAATGTGGATCAAATACTTATCTGGATGAATTACATTTGCAAAATCGTTTTTATTAAACATTAAAGTTTTTTTCAATTTTCAATGACCACTTAAAGGGACAGCGTATGAGAGTTAGACTGTTTTTCTTTAAAAAATAATAAATTCAATGATTGTAAATTTCAAAAACTTGAATGTGTTCTTAATGACCAACAGTATGTTTGAAATATAACCATAGGTCTAATTATCATTTATAAATTATATTACATGGGGGGTGGCACTTTCATGTTTGTTATAGCTACGGACAATGGTAAATGCAGCACCTGCAGCCCCTCCTTCTGTCCGTAATGAAAAACGGTCTAAATATTACACACTGTCGCTTTAAGTGGTTCCTGCACCTCTTATTTTTCACATAAAGCATGAATAAGAACATAATTGCAGAGAGTGCATACAACATTATCACATTATATCATGCGATTGTCTGCAAAAAAAGAAGGTCTTCTTACCCTCCCTAGCTGTGTATTCGTTGTCCTCAATGAGTCTGGCAAGTCCAAAGTCTGCTACCTTACAAATGAGCTCATGGGACACCAGAATGTTGGCAGCTCGTAGGTCCCTGTGGATGTAATTCTTCTGCTCAATGTAAGCCATGCCGTCTGCTACCTGCAGGAGGCAGCAAAGTAAGTCGCCATTAAATTTGTGAAGCTATAGTAACGTGTATATATTTGCAAGAAAAAGACTTCCAGTTCAACGAACATGCAGGCCATTCCCGAATATACAAACACCTTTCAGTTTTAAAGAATGTATAAATTATGCTGCAAAGATGTATGGTTAAGGGTGGAAGAGGGTAGATGCAGCAGGTATGTCTGTACTATATGCACATGTGTATATAGTATAGGTAAAACCATTGGGTGTATGTGTGTTGTATGAGTAAATAAATGTATCTTTACCTCTAATGTTTAGAGGATGTAGTGGAATTAAATGGAGGCCTATGCTTATTCGTACTGGCATACACTATGTTTCAGTGTTGTTATTGTATTGTATTGTATTGTTATTGTAGATTTTTCATTTATTCTTGGACTGTATGCTCTCAAAGTTGGATCACTCAATAAAAACGCTTTGCGTTAAATTAGTGCTTTTGAAGCAGGCATGGGCAAACTATGGCCGGGGGTCATGTGCGGCCTGTTAAGATTGTTAATCCGGTCCATTGAACATGAAGAAATTATCAACCAGGAAAAAAGTGATAATGTTAATATCCTGAAAGATAGCTGAACTATCAATGGTTTAAAACAGAACTGTTAGCAATAAAAAAAGCTGTATTTTGTTCATTAAAGTTTTTTGTTGTAGGAGTCTTTTCAATAAATACTGAGATGAATGGGACTTGAAAAACACAGTTGTAATGCTTTTGTTGATTTTCTATTGAAATTAATGCACATCTTTTCTCGATATCACACATTTTTTTTATGTTATGAGGTGGATTATCAAAACATTCCATCCATCTACTCCTGGTCCTGCCCTTTTGTCCAATTTTAGAAGCCTTTGTGGCCCCCGAGTCAAAACGTTTGCCCACCTGTTTTAAAGTGATGAGAAAAATTGACTTCCATCTTTATAAATATTGAACCCACCATTTCTGCTGCTTAGCTTGTTTGGAATGATGGTAGTTCGTAATGTGATTACAATTTGCTGTGAAATTCTCTTTCAACAGCAACTCACAGTGACAGAATCAGTGACCTAACAGAATAAATATTGGCCTTGATGTGAAGTTTGTTTTTGCCTGCCAAACAGGCCACACTTATCTTTGAGGATGTTTTTTTTTCATTTTTGTATTTTATTTTAATATTTGTGCATGGTTTTCATGTATATGTGCATGTGCTTAATTTTTTGGACACATATCAAGCCACATCCATTTTTTGAGCTTCCTATTCTGTTAAGGGTCGCTAAAGCTTATCCCAGATGACATTGGGTGAAAATACAGACTACGCCCTGGACTTGTTGGCAGTTAAGTGCAGGACATTGTTTGAGGCAGATGAAGAGAATTATTTGCAGATCAGTAAGTTAACACTTTTGTCATCCATACTTGACAGATCTCCTCATCTCCTACTGTTCTCCACCCTGGTAGACAAATGGGCTCGCAAATTCCTATGATCATGTATGTGTCAAAGTCAAGGCTTACAGTCAGACAACGGTGGGATTGTAAGCATGTTGGTTTGCTTGGCCTGAAGTGCACATTTCAGACCTCAAAAGAATGTCTCTCATAGGTGCCGTTAGCGTCGAGGACTTGTCAGAATCATGACATGGAAGAAAGTCTTTTTTTTCTTTTGGATTTGGGTGTTTGACATTACACCTCTGCCTTTGTTTTCATTCATTGCGTTCCAATTTGAATATTTTTTTATTATTTATCAACTTGTTATTTGATCAACTTGTCATATGTGCCCAATCACTTTTTTATAGCTGACAACTAAGGCAAACAATGCAACGTAATTTTTCACTTATAGAAAGAAAACATTTTATCCACTTGAATTAAAAAAGCAGAGGTGGCAACTTAATCAAACATTTGGCGCACTTGTGTCACAAGATTATTTTAAAAATGTATCTTCTGTTATGATTGCTAATTAAAATTGTAGAGGGTCAACATTAGTGTTCAGGGGCATCACATATGTTGTTTACTAATGCAAGTGTTTGTCTTTGGTTCATCGTCACAGTGGCTAATTCTTTTGTCTGTGGTGCTCATACTAGAGAGAGAGAAAGGATAAATCAAGGAATCCAAGTGGCATGAAATGAGACCATGTCTCAGAAACAGAATGGAAGGCTTACCTGGGATGCCATGTCTATCAAAGTTTTCATGGACAAGTTACTCCCCTGTGTTGTTTTTAGGTATTCCAGTAAGCTACCTGTAAACAACAATTTCAAAAAGTCACTTCTAGTCTCATTTTACATTCATTTTCAATACAATTTGGCCTCATTAGGGCCATAGGCAAGCTGGAGCCCATCTCAACTGACACTTTGAGGCAAGAAGCACGTTACACCTAGCATTGGTAACTCACACTGCTGTTCATTATTGAGATGAACAACTCTTCATTGAGCGCAAAGGAACTCAAGTTTTCAAGCTGTTCATTCCCTGCCCTATCCTCGCACTCCATTCACCTACGTAGAATGCGTTTTTTTCGCATAGAAATGTCATAAGTGGGATTTTAGCTCTGGAGCAAGAGCTCAAAAAGAGTCACATAGAAGGACTGAGTGGAGACGGAAGGAAGGGAGGGAGGGAGTCTAGGAGGGGCAAAGATGGAATGGAGCGGAGGACCTGCTAAAGAGTTTAAGAAGATGTAAGTGGCTACAGGCTAGATTAGATTGATTTGATAGCTTTTCTCAAATATATCAATTACAGTGTACACGCATATGCTCGCCAATGTGTTTACTTGTGTTCTAAAGAGAATAACAATTATTGAATGCTTATTTTATTCTATATGTCAAAATTAAGTAACTTTTGGTCAAATTCTCAACATGTCCTACTTACTAATTACAATATCTGAGGAGAAGACAATACTAAATGTCCCATTACTTAAAGTGTGACATGAAATATGATGTATTTACACTAATCTTGTGTTTATTTTATCAGTCAAGCGTTAATGTTTTAAAATAAACCAAAAACATAAAAATCTTTTGAACACCTCTTTTTATTGAATGATTCGTGAATGACTGGCTCCCAAAAGTCCCATCATTATTGTCTACCACACATGGACAATTTCTGGTCTTTCATGAACCAGTCTGCACGGTTTTGGAATGTGGCAGATAGCCAGACGACCCAGAGAAAAGCATGGGTGGAACTCACTGCCGCCCATGCATGCCCACGCTCATGATTTTACTGCGTCATGTTGGCCTTAGCTAATGTAAGAACTGTAACCACAAAACCGTTCTTATGCCCACCAGGGAGCTTACACTATGTGTATTTTTTTAAGTTGTATGCTCATTCCTGTTTGGTTGTTACATTATTGTTACATCATTGAAGAAGATATTTTGCATCTGCAATTTTGGATTCTGGTTCATGGAATAAAACTGAAAAAGAATGATTCAGCAATATCCATCCAGCTCATGGTACAATATTGGTCAATACTAGCCTATGCTGATATCATAAAATAGAATCACAAATACCCTTACCAGCATTGCAAAAGTCACATGACCAAAACCCCAAACCAGGTTACTAGACTGACTCTTAAAATCAGTGGTTCTCAACTTTTTTCAGTGATGTAATCCTTGTCAAATATTTTTTTCTGCCAGTGCCCACTGAACAGCAAAGCATTATTAGGTTGAAAAAAGACAAACAAACGAACAAAAAGATGTAAAAAAGAGAGCTGCTCCAGTTTTGTTGGATTTATGACTTTTGTACATGAATTTGTATGGTGGTCTCTCTTGAACTATTTGGAAATAAGACTACGAAAATTAGTGATTTCAAAATTTATTATGAATATTTGCAAACATAAAATTACGATCAGTATAAAGGGATAATAAAGGTCCCCCCCCAAAAAAATGACTTATTTGGTTTTTAAATTAAAGTTTAACGTGAGTCACAGGCGCTAGGTGGCATTTGACAGTGTGAGTCGAACAATTCTGACATGAAGGAGAATGCGCTTTTTGGATATTGAATGCACTGGACTACTAAATACTTTAAAAAAGGAATTTCCATTATATTTTCCTGAAATATTTAGAGACACTAATATTTTTTTTTTAAATAAGGATTCTTGCATGGATGCTACGTTTAAATGTATTTTCAAATCTCACAGACCCCTGGATTGCCTTTACGTGTCATCAGGGGTGCATGTACCTCTATATGAAAACAAATGTACTATATATATATTTTTTTTAAATTTCGGTCTTGCCAATTTTTGAAACATCATCAGACAAGGCCCATCTCCTATTCCATTTGAAAGTACACGTGAAGGAAGATTTTGCCAAATTTACATTATGTCGCCATGCGAGTTATTGCAGCGCACACTAGGATTCTGCTAACCCATTCATCAGCTTTGGTCACGTGACTTTAGCAACATTCACAAGGATGGTTGTGATGAAAATGTCAGCTGTCAGATGTTGTCTAACATGGCAGGATCCTGAGATGAATCGAGATTGATTAATTATTCCTTTTGTATTTTTGTATTTGTATCAGTGGTGGTATATGGAAGGCCCATGCTGTGAAAATACATAAACGGACCAGAATAGAAGTTCAAATCTGGGAACATCACAGTGGAAGGAAGTTCAAAGAGCAGCCCTCAAGTTGTTGCTACGTCCACACCACAGTCAACTTCACTTCCTTAGGCTTTTTTGGGGAGGGAGGCTTGATTAGCAAAGAACAATACATTTGCCTGTCAGCTAGCCATGTCAACCCAAAAGGAAGCAGGTTAAAAAAATGTCTGCGGCAGGAAAGAAGAGGCTTTGCTGCCATGCGCTTCGATTGTGTTTGAAGTTAGAGGGTCAAATGAATGCTCTTTGTCAAGGTCACACAGAAGGCTCTCAGGGCACGCCTGTTATTTTCCATCTTTGTTGTTGTCGATGGTAAAGAAAGGGACAAATTGAAAAGACGGGAACTCCAAGCCATCCTTTCTCTTGACAACAGAGCCAGCAATTGTTTCCTGTCTACACGTGGATTTCGGACAAAGAGAGAGTCTCATGTACAGCCGCTGTTGGTGGTTTTCAGGCCACTCATAAAGAAGCGCCATTCAAGGCTATGGTGATGTCTGGGGCAAGACCTGAACTAATTTTGGTCATTTTTTCTTATTTTTTTTATTGTCTGAGAAGAAGTCATAACCCCTTGGAGATTAAAGTTGAACATTATGCAAATGCTTGCTTCTATTTATTACTTCCACATGTTTTTTTTAGCTTTTCACATTTTTATACACAGAGAATGGAAAATAAGATCCAGTGGTGAGATATGGTAGGAACTCCCTTTGCCGAGAGGCTATTTGTTTACAACCCCAATTGGGCTGTGCCAGTGCGTAGTAGAGTGCATGTGACTATGTTTGTGTCTGCGGATGCAGTGGCTCTGAAGAGGAGACTGGGATCTCTGAGTGTCTCTCAACAATAACCCAATGAACCCTCTCTACCATAAACACCTCCCCACAGACAGGACTTGAGAGACTTCGGCTTGGTGAGTAAACACCAGCAACATTACAGTGTCTGCAGGAGTATGCAAAACCAGTGAAAGTTTATTTTCCCCTACAAATGCACGGGGACATTCACGACAAAACCACAAATAGCCAGTCAAACTATATAGGTGGTTAACATCGCTGATTTTGTTTGCTTTTGCAAATACTCAAAAGGAATCATGCCACAGAACTCATTCAAACAAAGAGGCTGACAGCTGTTGATTGATATTGAAGAAGTCTTAAAAATTAATTGCTTCACTGGAATACCTGAAAATCTAAGATTCAAGGCTAGGGTGAAAAATGAGGCCGATTCCAGGATTTGTTCACACATGTGTCTCTTACCCAGAAAATGAAACCATAATGACTAACATGTTTGGTCATGAACACGGGTGACACAACACTGAGCATTTGTTTGATCATGTCTTATTGTTGTCTATGGATTAAAAAAAAAAAGTAGATCTGTCAGATAATCCTGTAAAGTGTTTTTGATTTTCTTAGTCATTCTTTGGAAAAACTCATGAGCTACATTCAGTTTCACTTCTGTTCTTGATTCCTTGGTGCTACATTTCGAATACCTAGGCAATAATCAATAGTAGGCTTTCATACATACCGTTTTCCATGAACTCCGTGACAATATAGATGGGATCATGGCTAACCACAGCAAAAAGGCGCACAAGTCGAGGATGCTGCAGGTTCTTCATCACATTGGCTTCTGCCAGGAAGGCCTCTGTTGACATTGTGCCAATCTTTAGACCCTTCACGGCAACCTTCCGGTCATTATTGTAGAAACCTGAAAAGAGAGCACTTGAAAATAAGGAAACGATAGGAGCGTTTATTATAGTGTACATTCATAAGCCTCTTCTGTTTAGTCTTATATAAATGAGTATGAAGTATAATGAGGCTTTTGTGCTATTCCGCGGTTAGGAATTGATTTCTACAATGATGTCATATCCGGTGTGAAAATATATGAGATCCACCACACACGTCCACTGAACTCAGTGCATTGGTTACACTACCTGTGCTACAACTAAGAGCAGATTTTAGCTGGTTTAAATTCAAGTCTTCTTTCTGTTATCAAATTGTCAGGGGTATAATGGACCTGGAATCAGTGATCTACTGGGACTAAAATCTTGAGCTGGGGGTGTGTGTTGGGGGTGTGTTTGGGGTGCAATTAGCCTACACCACTGGCCCAAACTGGGAGGGGTGGGGGTTGGTTAGGGGGGTTTATGAAAAATAGAGTGCAACATGATCTGACTACAAAAATAGGACCTGAGTTTCTTTCTTGAAAGCCATTATTGCTATTTCAGTTATTTCTTGGATGAAAAAAAAAACCTCATTCAATTTAATCAGACAAAGATAGGCGTCGTACAACAGCTTGTGCTCAACCGGAGTAGTTAAAATGTGGACAAGTTGAACTCAAGGTCATGTTTTCGCACTCACTGTGGCAGTTGTTAAACACAGCTGGTATGAGAGCATTTAAAAACAGAGGAAACATTCTTCCAATTAATGATAGAAGGGCCCTGACTCATATTGTTTAAATACTGTAATAGCAGTTTGAGAGAAGTGATTCGGCCTCTGGATGAACTTGCACAATGGATGGTCATGCTCCTATTGTTAAAAAAGAATTCCTTAAATGCAGACGTTCCGTGAAAAGGTAGATTAATGGACTCTGAGCTATTCTTCGTGACAAGGTTAATTTCTTGCATTATTCTCTGGGTCAAAGAGTTCAAAGTAGCACACAGTCAAGACTGTATGAGGCAATACAGACTGACTAAATGTGAGTGCTGGTAACAAAATGTAGTCTTCACCATTCAGTGATAAATCTCATTCAGACAAAGAACACAACGGCTGCTTCGCTTACCCATCCAGACATCTCCAAATTGGCCAGAGCCAAGCTTTTTGACCATTTTCAGTGACTCCCGGGGGATCTCCCACTCATCCTGCCACCATGGTTTCTGAGGAGTTCTTGACTGACACGGCTTGGCCAACTTGGTACACAAACCATCGGCATCACCTGGATGACGGAAAGTGGATCAGTCTAAGATGTCACATCTATTAACATGACTTTTGTGACATACTAAATAGACGTACGTGTATGATGGTGGACAAGTTCCTTCAGTGAATTAAAAGATATCTTTGTGGTGATGTAGAATCCACCGCTGTCCAAGTTGCGGATCCTATAGTGCTTGACCCCTTCACCTGTGTTTTGGTCAAAGTCCCTGATTGACAAGGAGTATGACCCTGAAACAAATAAGATGCAAATATGTAAATTGATATATTGATGCTATTTAAGTCAGAAATGAAACCCAGAGGCCAGAGTGCACAACAGTGATGCCGCTTTTCTGCTTTTTGTTTGGATTCACAATTAAGGCCTATGTATCACCTCATTCTTTTTCAAATATTTTTACACCACATTGGTTAAGAGTCTTTTTATTACGTGCCACAAAAACAGCAGCAAAAGCATTGATGAAGGAAAAGATTCATATAATTTAGTCTGTGTTTGGTCTGAAATATTTGAGCCAGAAGTACTTCTTTGTTATTATTTATTTATTTTTTTTAATTGCATCAGGAACCAAATCAGGGAAGGTGGTACGACCACAAAACCCTCACCTCCTGACAACAGGTTTTGCACTCATCTCACATCCGGGCCCACATTTTCCCAAGGTCGCTATGAAGTTGCAACCCACTTAATTAAATAAACAAATAAACTAAATAAATAAATAAACTAAAATACCTGTAAATAAAAGCCTTTAGAAAAACAACAACAACGACAAGTGCAACATTCCTCCAGTTTACGTCTTCCTAGCTTTGGATGTTTTTTTTTTTTTTTTTTTTTTTTTGGGGGGGGGGGGATTAATTTTTGACAACATACTTACTTCTTGACTCCCACTTCTGAATTAGCAACTAATTAGCATTAACAACTGAATGAGTTGGATTTCCCTGCTAACAACTGTATTCGCAGTTGTGTTTGCTCGCTAAGATTATGCCTGCTATTCTCAAAATAGTATGGTCGTTTACATAAAAATATTACAGTCCCTCCATAAATTTAATGCATCCATGCCTTTAGCCAGAGCCTGTCTAACATCAAATGTGTTATATGCTAGGCTCAAACACAACCTCTCAACAACATTTTGTGGACATTGCTCTGAGTATATCCAGCAGATGGTGTGAAAAGGCTCATTTAAACAAGGCAAAGCTTATATGGCTTAAATGAAGGTCCATGGGTGTGTTACAGTATTGCAGTCATAGCTGCATATGTCACCTGGGGTTGTCTCACTCTCACGAATTAGAAAGGAGCCCTTCATGTTCCCTGGAGCGAGCAGGAGCCTCGTGGAATCATTTCTAGAAATGTTCTTAAAGAACCACCTGTAACACACAACAGACTTCACACTCAATACCTATTGTAGGCTGGTGGGCTGGCACTGATATTGATGGACACGGCTTTGCATGTAAATATTGTCATCAATGCAGTGTGACGTACGGTTCGGTCTCCTCTGTGTTCATTGCAATGAAGTTGTGTGGAACGTAGCCCCTCTGTCCTGTGGTAAGGGACTCGGCCATATACCACTCTGGATTGTTCCTGCAAACACAACAAGACGAATTAATACAAATTCTAATTTTTGAGAAACTTCACACAGTGTTCGGCAGATTATCATTTGTTTTTATTACTTACAGTAAGCAATTACTGACAAAATTGGAAAATATATCAAATTGTGAAAGTACATTATTGCTTTCTTATTTGACATTTAATTGTGGAGTGAAATGTCCACATTGTACATATCCTCAAAATGCTCAAACTTAAGACAACTTTAAAGCTGTGATGTGTGTAAAAGGGAAATAAGTTAGCTGACTGATTTGTTTTTATCATCACTTGCATTGGGGCGGCATAGCTCGGTGGTAGAGTGGTCGTTTCCCAGCTGAGAGGCTGTGGGTTCGATCCCCAACCATCAAGAGCATGTCAAACTGTCCTTGAGCAAGAAACTGAACCCCCAATTGGACCTGATGCTTTGCCATCAGTAGGTTAATGACTAGTTAGTGTAAAGCTCTTTGAGTACCCAAGGTAGAAAAGTCTATATAAGTGAAAGTCCATTTACCATTTTGCATTAAAAAACAAAGTTGCCAAATTTACTCGAAGCCAGTGTGACACAGTCTGCAATATAAAAGCACATTTTATGGGAAGAAAAATTAATTGTCACTTTTATACATTATTAAAACGAATCCTTAAGTACCGATGAATGTAATAAGCATTTTTGTGATCAGTCGTTCCGACTATTTAGAGGAGGACAAGTAGTCCCTGGTGACTGGTGAGGTGTCGTGTACCATGTTACATGGACCAAATAAAGCTAGGGAGAGAGTTTTTTTCAAGAGATGAAAGAGAAAAAAAGATAAATAAGCTTAAGGCTATGGGCTTAATGATAACCAGCTTAATGCTCTTGTGACTATATATATTCAGAAATTTTAGATCTGCGTGACTCTAGCCATTTTCCTTGACTTGAAAATAATGACAAATCGATGTTGTGAAAAATCGCAATGAGAAACAAAGAACAAAAACTAACTTCCGAAAAAAATCAAATTGAACTCCAGCTTGAGGTACATTGGTGTCAGATTGCACTGCCCATTGTTGTTTCAGATTTTTATGACCAGCGTTATTTCGAGTTATTTATTCGAGTTATTATTTGGAGTGGTACCAACAATGGTGTGTATTCATTTAATTCTGGCATTATTAAAATTCATTTTGTTTTAGTTAAACAAAAGGAATGAGTTGCAAGAAGGCTACCATTAAAAAAACATGACCATGTCTTTTCACAACACAGTTGTCCAAATAAAATATTTGAGGAATAACAAGTTGTCACATGTTCAGAACTCACCTGTTAATTATCTTCAGCTTTTCCCCCTTTTCAAAGCCCAGGTCACCATCGTGGGTTGGTTCATAACTATAGCAGGCCACTGCCAGGTTCTCTGCAAAATCATTTCCCATGATTGTGAAATCAGTTTTTACAAATGGCTGCTTCTAAATATCTGAAGACAATTTTGAGTAGAATTAACATGTAGCCCCATTTAAAAGTGTGCAAAAATGAATTTGACATCCATGGTAATATTATTTTAGTCAAACAAATACATTAACAGTTACATCTTGCTATTGACACAGAGTGTTTGTTGTTACCAGGTAGAGGAGATGAAGGTGGCGAACCCTGTGAGGGATATGGAACTAGTTGATCTGTATACTGGAGACAGAAGAAAAGAAATCTTGCATTAAGTGTCCTTAATATTCATGGATTATTTAACACAACATCAGTAACACATGAAACATTTACAGTACTTAAACTAAAGAGCAAACTTGGAACAGTTGTGTGTATGTGTGCAGATGCTGTTGTAACTATAAATACAATTTTCCAGTTGACTTACTGGGTTGCACGATTGTGGCGGTATCGGACAGTTACAGTGCTCGCAAATTTCATCCAAGTTCTCTATCCAGTCAGGATCTGAGTAGTCGGAGCTGCAGTTACATCCCATTTTTTCTGCAAGTTAAATATAGTCTTGAAAGTTAATAGAGGAATTAAAGTGCCACCTGCTTTTGGGCTGGTGTGATTAAGTGTCCTTACATTATCACAATGACTTTCAATCATAATTTTAGGGAAAACTGGAAATTGGAACATTTTTTAAGATTTCCAAACTGCTGGAGACACTTTTCTATGCTTTGTGTTTGAAACGTGAAGCTACTTACTTTGATGCCCTAATGGAAAAGAATGCTACTATTTGGACCCAATTACAAGCTCTAGAAACTTACATTGACTAAAGCAGCATGTGCATGTGCTCGACATTGTGTTGTTTCAAGATCACTTGGTCCCCATTGGGCCAGAACCAGGTCAGTGGACTGACTGCTGGATTCCAGCATTCATGTCCCTCC
The DNA here is from genome assembly GCF_059441005.1 of Hippichthys cyanospilos. NCBI lineage: Eukaryota > Metazoa > Chordata > Actinopteri > Syngnathiformes > Syngnathidae > Hippichthys > Hippichthys cyanospilos. The sequence goes on from NC_142382.1 coordinate 14,165,731, forward strand.
GAAGTCATGGGAAAAAATTCATGGATTACGACCCCAAGGAACAAATAACAAGACTTTTTCCCCTCCAATTTTGTTTCCTGTACTCTCAGTAGAGAGCATTTTTCTATTGGCGAAAAAATCAACAGTTTCTACTGAAGGAATCCTCTTTGTATGATCTACAGCTAAACACATCTTGTTAATGTAAGCGGTGTTTAATCTGCAGTTGAATTTGACTAATGTCAAAGACCAAAGAAGAATTGGCCCGTTTTTGCTAAACCGAAATGCCTCTAGAAATACAACCACGACAACATCCTAAAAACTCTGATGTAAAATCAAATTTGGAATTTGTGCAAACGATGTGACTATTCAAGGATTCATACTTTTATATGATTTGTACATTGAATGATGAAGTTGAAGAACTAGTAAATGTCATTTCTTGCCAAGGACTAACCCTGAATAAAATTCGCTCTTCCGCACATACTGTAATCTTCTTCACAAGCCCACAGAAATTGTTCAATACGAGTCTAATTTTTGCTTGGCTTTGTCCCTCTCACTTTGTCTACATCTACATTCACAAGAGTGATACTCACCTCTTTGTGTAGGAAATGTGTCTTCACGCACATCAAAGTTCAGGTTCCGCCATAGGTATTTGATGTAAATGAAGATATTTAGCAATCGCCAGATATTCACCACTTCTGCCTGGATTTGACAGGATTAATGTCTATCTGTCAAATTAAATATATATGGCAGTGCTATACACACACACAAACGTACATTAAGACACACTCACCCTGAAGTAGCTGAGCAGAGCGGCAAGAGAGTTTCCTGTCGTTGAGAGGTTATTGGTTGCTCTGCAGTTGTTTGACAGGTGCTTAGTGAGCTAGTTTTTGCTGCCATGGTAGATGGGTTAGGACGGAACACTTCCTACGGAATTTGAAACTGCCAATATGTTGGAATGTTAAGGCAGGGTTTTTTGTTCATTTGCAAGAGAAAAAAAATCATCAACCACTCACATTAACTATGTAGTATTATTTTTCTCACTCTCTCAATTTCCTTTATTTTCAAATACAACTGATTCCAGAGCTGACAATATTCTTTTTTTTTTTTTTTTTTTATCAATACAGACAAAATATATCAAAAGAATATTTCCCTGTCATGTCACACTGGTCGTTTGCTGATGTAAATATCATGTAAAGAACGGGCATATACCAGACAGTCATTCAGTGTGGTAACTAAATTAATAACGCAGGAGACAAGTATAGTATACACGTTTATTTCTTTTATTGTTTAATGTCTTTGCATATTACATGAGTTTTTGTCATGTTATAGCATTCCACTGACTGTGTTGTGGGCCACATCTCTGTTCTTGTGGTGAGACTTCTGCTGCAGCATAGCACGCTCTGGCAGGAAATGTTCTTATGTGTGACTCTGTGAGTGTGCTTTAAGGATTGTCACTATGCACACTAGGTTTTTTTGTCTTCGTATTTTGACGACAAAGATGTTATTTTAAATTTGTACTTTCCATCCAACTATATTCTCTAGATTCCAATCTGTCCATTCAGTTCATTCATTCTCTTTCCCGCTCCTGGGGAGCTGGTTTACTACCATTATGTGAAAGGCAGACAACATGCTGAACTGGTTTCCAGTCACTCACAGATCACTTGCCGTATAAAGATGACAAACTTTTACACTCATTTCCAGACAGTCCGTTCTGACTCTGTTTGATATTTTTTTGTTCACAAAAAAAAATTATTTTACAAACAAAAAACAAAAAACAAAAACAAAAAAATTATTTTACAGATTATGCTAGTGAATGGACAGCTAAGTTTTTTTTTTATCCTTGTTTGAGCGTTTGCCTCAGATGATTGCAACAGGAATCAAAATTCGACTTGTGTTGTCACTGGACAATATCATTTTTAAAGATATTGAGTCAGCTATGTCATTTTAAGTAGAATATATTGTTGTATGAACAACAAAAATTTGATGGCAGAATGTTTGCTCCCGCTCCTAATTTGGATCTAATAATTGATCAGTGGTTCTCAGATGTGGATAAATGTAGACCAGAGGGCACATGAAGGCACTCCAATGGGTAGGTAAGTTTTTAAAATATCCTTGTAAGTCGAGTGTGGGCAAAAATCCTTTAAATCTTTTATTAAATCTGTGAACATTTCATAAAAATATACTGTAGGATCAAATAAACATTTTTATATTCAGGAGACTGTTTAAGTTCAGTATCCAGAACACCCAGTCTCCCCCATATCAGAACCATTTGACCCAAACCTGTTATATCCCTTGCTGATATGAAATACAGTATAACTTTTATTGGTCATTTTTCATGGCCAAATCTTTTATAATGATGCTAATTACTTCTTTTTAGTTATCTTTTCATGTCTGTATCATTCAACAGAAACCTCTTTATAAATGGAGCATAATAAATCAGAAAATGTTGACACAGCACTGTTTTGAGCCTTTGTGCTGGTTAGGGCGTACATGGCTGAAAACATTTTTCACAGTGTATATGTCACTAAAAAAAAACCTTGAGAACCTCTGCTGAAGCTGTACTGAATAATGTGTCTGTTGAGTTAATGAGATGAAAGAGAAACCTGGGGCCTCTGGCACATTACTATACAGTGTGTAAAAGGATATCCAATTTCAAGGGTATTGCATTTTTCGTCAGCAAAACAACTGTCAATGACTTTTAATTATGACGTGAAATCTGTCACGTATTCAACAGTCAAATTGTGATACTATCATCATGTTTTCCGACGCCACTTCCACCTCCCACGTTTACGAAGCAGGTGCTGGTTAGTGCCTTTGTGTGATACTTGTTGAGGCTCCCGAACTCTTTAGAGCAGTCTTACCACATAGCAGGTTTAAATGTGCATCCTGATTAAATGAAGTATACAGATAGGTCTATCTGTGACATGTGCTTTATTTCCACTCAAGTGTCAGCCTCTGCACTTAGAATAACAATGGGAAAGATCTAGGGAAAAGGTCAAGGGAAACTATCTGCAGGGCATATCAGAGTGGCAAGAGAAACGTTAGTCTGCAGCACTTATTTGTAAAAGCACTGACATATAAGGCCTGAAGGTACAACACTGAGACCTCCGTGCATTTCCACAGAGAAGGTATGAAGGCACACTTTGAGATAATCTATCTCGCGGTTGTCTTTGTAGTGCAATTTTTCACACAGGCAACGTTCTGCTAAGGCATATTTAATTTCTTTTAGCCATCCATTTGGTGCTATTTGTGAATACATTGAAGAGGGATACACCAGGAACTGTTTGCCAGAAAAGTGCGAGTAATAAAAGCATGCACACTGACATTCATAAGTAACGGCAATTTAAATTCTTCATTGATCCAGTGCTACTCAATTATTTTTTGCAAAGCCCCCCTGGGAAAGGGTAAACCTTGAGTGCCCACCTGAAATTGTATCATTTTTGACATTAACAAAACAAAACAACAACTTCAATCAATTTTCAACAACAGAACTGTTAATTATTTTTACAATGTTTATATGAGTTACAGCTTAGTTTAAAAAGAAAAAAGTAACCAAGTCCCTGTAAATCTGACTATCCTTATTTTATTGCAATTACATTTCACATGGCAAAAAAAAAAAAAGCCTTTTCACCGTAGTCATCCAGACCGCCTCTAGCATTGCCTCATGCCCCACTATTTGAGGACTAAATTAACCTAACATGAAGGCTATTGATATTTTGGGAAGAAGCCAGAGTAACTTGCAAACACCAAATTGCTGAAATATGAACCTCTCAATTGTGAGTGAGATGCCAGGGAACAGTGCTGCATATTTAGTTTCTTGTTTGACTAATTGTGTCCAAGAACACCCATGGTGCTAACTCTTCCCCTTTGGGCGCCTTTATCTCGGAGCGACTTCAAAATACAAGAATGGTTGACACACTATGGTAGATGGTCAAAAGTTGTGGGTCATGTTATTCTGAAAAGTGAAAATTGACAAAAAATGGAGCTGATGGACTAGCTAGCAATCCTCTGGGCTTTTTTTCCATATCCTTGATATCAGACATTAGCGTTTTTCACTAGTTTGGTCTTTGCAAGCACTAGTTGGACATTCAGCTGCCCTAGTTGTGCACTTCTTCACACAAGCTGTACAGAAACTCTACCTCGTCACAAATTTTTAGTCACATGTTAACAAGTCAAATGTGGCTTATTTTCAACAGGTTATCTAATGATTATCCTATGATTTTCAGCACTAGTTAACTAGTGAGAGCTAGAAAACCCACTAGTTAACGAGCGACAGACAAAATACTGACAAATTAACTAGTGAAACCATTGTGAAGTTTTTATGTTTAGCTTGTGAGAATCAAAGGTTTTACTAATTATCTAGTGATGCCCCAAATATCTACTAGTTACACTAGTGCAGTGCTTCTCAATTATATTTTGCAAAGCCCTGCCAGGAAAGAGAAAACATTTCGCGCCACTCCCACTGACCACGACGACTATAAATAAGGTCAGTATCTAAAAGAAATTGAATACCTCGAACTGTATACTTTTTAAATTTGACACAAGGAAAAAGCAACATAAAAAAACACTTTCATAAACTGTTTTTACAGCATTTACACAGGTGAAAGGGCCACAGGCCAGTTCTGGCCTGCAAATAAGTTTAATATGGCCCGTGAGATGATTTTGTAAAGTTAAAAAATTTGCAGAATGTTTTTAATAAATGAAAGAAATGTTTTATGATTAATGGTAATGGCAATGTTTTATGATTAATAGTGTTGTTCTGCTTGTACTATTTTAGACAGTAATAAAAAATACAAATAAATTTGAAGTGTTTTTAACGCTATATAAACATATAGCTACCATGATTTTATTGGTCCGGCCCACTTGGGAATAGATTTTCCTCCATAAGGCCTGCAAGGTAAAACAAGATTGACACCCCTAGTCTAAACGGAAAAAAAAAAAAAAAACAGAACAAACAAAGAGCATCTAAGTGCCTGAAAAAAAAAAGCCAATTTTTATTTTATGACAATTACTATTTAAGAAACATTGCACTAGTGTAACATTTTGGATCAGACTCGTTTTAACTAGTGCAGTCCAAAATGTTCACTAGTGCAACTTGTGAATGCCAATGTACATACAACAAAAACAAAAACTAATGTCTGATATAGGGAATAAATGCTCAAAAGAAATGCCATCGGAATCTTACTTGTCAATCTCAAGGGGTAAATTGAGGTTGAGGTCAATGCTCTCAAGTGCTTCCACACCAAATTCCATCCATGCATCTGTTTTCCGCTGCTTAAACAACTCAGGGTAAGAGATAAGAGGTGTCGCTTAGAATGGCAGCAAATTAAAGGTGTTGACATCCACAATTGCATGAACCCCCCTTTTTTTAAATGTACCAGTTCAAATTCATCTGTGAAAACACCAACATAAGGTCTAACTTAGCTCAACACAGTGAGACAGCTCACCACACCAGACATGCGCTAGGCAGGAAAATAATAGTCCATTTTAGACACATAATGCTATTCTGAGCTTTTTGTCAGTTGTCAGTAGTCAGAGTCAGTTGTTATCAAGCACAAGGTGCGTTGCAGCAGACAGCAGCTTGGAACGACACACAGTAGAACTCCTCTACAACCAAATCATATTTGTAGCCAGAAATTTTTCACAATTGGGGACTTTTTACTATAGCAAATCAATGTCTCAGACGTAAACATAAAAAATGTGTTGTGAAATCTACAATCCCCTCCGCGCAGAGTCCACACAGAACAGATTTTCCACAACGACCACGTTACAGTGAGGAGTCTGTTGAGGTCGTTTGAATTGACTAGGAATCGCTACTTCCGTGAATGGATTTTTTTTTTCCCCCTCTTTTGCACATTCAGGTTTCGTTGTAGAACAGTTTTACTGTACTTAAGTGTATTTTCTTGACCCAAGACTGAGTGAAACCTTTAACATACACAAGGACATTACGGTACTATAGACAGTGGACTAATGTTTTGTTTTTTTTTCCCACTGGTTCGTCAATCATCTTGTGGGCCATATGTTTGACACCCCTGGTCTAGCAAGTGTTGCTAGAGCAGTTTGATCCAATGTAAGGGTGCACTCTCCACAAATGTCACACCATTGAGCATACAGCAAATAGCTTACAGCAACACTTCCTTTTATTGACAATGTGGACCTCCCAAAGAGTAAATAGGACTCATGGGAGTCAAGTAGAACTTCATACTCATCATCTGGAGGAAGGGATGAGGCTTTAACAGAGAGAGAAACGTCTGGAGTTGATGTTCATCTTTGTGAGGCCCAGGTGTTTCAGTGGTGTGGACAGAGCGAAAGTGGCCTTCATAGGGATGTCGCATAGCAGATCGGATTCCTCACCGCACTCCTCCAGCTCGTACGTCGCGTTGTCCAGCATTTCCTTGTGACGCTCACACACCTGCTCCACTTTCATCTTGTTAATTTCCCCACGAAGACGGATCAGCTGACGGGCCAGATGGTTGTCCTGGTCTTGCATTTCTCTCTGAAACGTTGGGGGAGACGTGAGAAAAGATATACTTTTCAGTTTCGTTTTATATATCAGAGAGTGATAGCACAGGACAGTAAATGGAATTGTTGACATTCCTATGTTTACTTTTGCACAACATTTTTTTTTTTTTTTACATACTCACCAACCAGGTACTAAGCCTAATTACTAAGTCAAAATTGTGACCTTAAAAAAGGTAATAATGCTCACTTTTACTATGTTTGAGAGTTGCTACATTTTGACTTTATTAATTATTGTAGTAGTAGTGCAGTCAAACATCCTGATCTTGATCGCTGCTTCTATTATTTTTTCCAATCTCTTAAAAAGCAGGGAGGGTGGGCCAAATATGGTCTATCAACTATGATCCACTTAGTTTCTTTTTTTTAAATGCACAATAAACAAACATCTTCACACACATTTGCAATTTTATGTCAAATGATTGGTTACTTGACTGTAATTGAAAAACTAATACAAAAATAGACACTCTATTTCTCTTAATGCATTGTTGAGTTTTAAAAACCCATTGCGGCATTGAGGCTCATGTGATGGGTTTCAGAATAAGCAGCCTAAAGGTGGGTGCCAAGAAAAAAAATCTGTAGAGTGAAGATCAATTTACTTCAATAATTTTTCTAGAAAATTATAGAAAATGTCATACTAGTATTAGTTCACCACATACAAAATTAAACTCTTCAAGCCTTTGTTTCAAATTTGTTAAGTATGGCAGAAAGACAAATACTGTATCAAAATAAACCCCTGTATTTCACCTAATTAGAATATTATGACAAAGTTTAACATTGTAAGCTCCCTGTTCCAAATCTTGTCAAATAGTTCAAATACAATACCTGCAGAGGTTTTCTTCAGCCTCCAAATCTGAGGGAGCTTCATGAGGAGTGGGCTCAAGCTGGCATTGTACATCAAGAACCAACACATTCAGACTGTAGAATTCCATGTGTCAAACCACTCCAAAACAAACAAAAACAACAACAGAAGCATCTGTACTGGACAAAGGAGAAGTGGCCTGATGCCCAGTGGCCCCAGGTCTTCTTTTCAAGATGAAATAACATTTTGCATTCAATTTGGAAATCAAAGTCCCACTATTGGAGGTCAATAGGAGAAAGACAAAAGTCAAGCTGCTTAACGCCAGGCTGACGTTTCCATAATCACTAATGGTATGAGGAGCCATGTTATCTTTTTTTACAGCCCATAGTCAATGGCAGCGGTCTACCAAGAAATTGTAGAGCCCTTAATGCTTAACACTGACAATTAACCTTTGGAAAATGATCATTTTATTTTCTAGCAGGATTTAACATTTGCCAGGAAAGATTAATAGGATACGCTAAGATTAATACTACTACTAATAATAATAATAATAATAACAATAGGTGGCTCGGTGGCACGGTGAATAGCACATACGCCAAACAGTTAAAAGGGACCAGAGTTTAAACCCAACTGGCACTGGCCTTCCTGTGTGGAGTTTGCATGTTCTCCCCAAGCCCATGTAGGTTCTCTCCGGGCACTCCAGCTTCCTCTCACATTCCAAAAAAACATGCACGGTAGGCAGATTGGACATAGTAAATTGTCCTTAAGAGTGATTGGGTGTGTGAATAGTTGTTCGTCTCTGTGGGCCCTGCAATTGGCTGGCAAAAGTTCAGGGTGTACCCCGCCTACTGCTTGAAGCCAGCTGGGATATGCACCCGCAAGCCTGCGACCCTTGTAAGGATAAGCGGCTTTAGAAAATGGATGGACGCATGGATCATAATAATGATAATAACAACAATAATAATTTACCTTGGATATCTGAACTGTGCTTAAGATGCCGCTTGCTGTAATTTTTGCAAAAGGAGGCCCTACAAAGTACACCAAAAAAATGCTGGTCCCATGAAATTTCTCAATCTTGTGGTATACTGGATTTTTTGTGTGATTTTCTGCCATAATAATCAAAGACAAAACAGAGAGGCTATAAAATATTTTCACTTTGTGTATGGTGAACTAATATACATGTTTAACTTTATTGAATTATATTGACTTTCCCACGAAGTTCATTTTTGGGCACCCACCTTTTTAATTTTGTCAGTGGGTGCACTCGTCCAAACATCAAAGTTCATTTGTGTTACTCACCAACTCTTTCCTGAGAAAGTGCAAGGCGTCATCAATTGTGTCAAAGCCACAGATATTTCGCACAACTAGCTGTGGATTGCCGCGCGTTTTAGCGGAATGGTCTAGGTCGTGATCCTGTGAAGTTGTTGGATTCGTCCATGGTCCTCTCTGCAGTCTCTCCTGCCACTCCAGATAGGACGGTCTGCGAGTCTCTAACTTCAACTTTTCTGTCAGCGCCTTCAAGCTGTCCAGACTCTCAGTGTTTCCCTCATCCGCACACTGTTCCGAATCCATGCGAGCAAGTGGGGATTTCACTAGTTCTTGCTGGACGCTTCGCGCTTGACGTGCTACAGGTCGGCGCTTCCTTTATAAGATGTTTGAGACAGTGACCGCCCTTCCCGGTAATCGATGGCGCCGACGCACGGAGAAGTGTGACAGCAAAAACAAACAAGCGTGTTAAACCGAAACAGTTGCAATGTGCTATGTTTATAAGCACTGTTCTGTATTTTGATGTAACTGGTCGGCTCTCACGAAATGCTGTGGTGATAAGAGACGGTAGGATTTTTTTTTTTAAACACAGGTCTCTATGTCTCGTCACATAGTCACCCAAATAAACCCGTTTATGTAACGAAAATAATTAAAAATAAGATAGGATATTTCCACATTACAAAAAAAAACAATTGTAAATTAAGCAATAAAAATCGAGCATTGTTTTATTTATTTTTATTCAATATGTTTAATGATATTAAATGGGCTGGACATATGATAGTAAACTTTGTATTTCTTTGCATAAGCGTTTTCGGTAACAGTCAGAAACTGCGTCATGTCTCGACACGTATTTTTTCATCACAACGTCCCACGTTTCACGAGAAAAGTACCTCAACCTTCTCAGGTGTAAAGTTTCCCGCCCCGGATTTTGTTTCAGCTTTTTTTACACGTGTCCATTAGGATTTCATTTGTTTATCCTCGTGTGTATGTGATCTATCACCCACAAGGTAGCAGTTTTTTTATTTTTTTTTTATTAAATACTGTAACATTTGCAATAAACACTAATGATTCAGAATCATTACTATTGTTGAAGCTTATTTTTTTCTGTAAAATAAATAGTTTTTCAAATGGTTCCTTAGACATTAAAAACCAATGAACCAAAAAAACACTGTAGCCCTTATCCAATGTACAATTGTACTGCGGGAACATTTACCCTTTAAATAGCAACTTTGTACTGTGTCGGCATCTAGTGGCATTTAGTTGTATTGCAGTATGCCGCCGCATTTTGAGAATCACCGAGATGTGTGCATATGCGAATATGCGCGGCTAGTTTTTTTAAGATTGAATAATTAATTAGAAATCCGTAATGATAATATAAGAACCAGTAAATAATTCGAACATTAAGATAGCATATTTTCATCTACCTGAAGATAAAACTGATGAACATGAACCACTGATACTGTAAGATTAAGAAACTGATGAGTGGAAATACACTTATAATACCTTGACAACTCAGTCATGCAACAGCTTGCAAGTTGTAGCAATGTTAAGAATATGTATGCATGTTAGGGCCTATGCTCATAGAGTCCTTGGGAAAGCTACTTCTATTTATGTTCTTATCGTGAGACAAACAGACAAGCGAGAGCAGGGGAAGGAGGAGGAGATCATGGGAAGAGGAGGAGCAGTAGTAGCATACTTTAGTTTTCTTTCATTTTAGTGCAGGCAAGGAAGTGATTTCAAGTTGAGGCACTTTGCTTGCTCTCAAACATTTTTGGTGCTTTGCTTGGGTTGAATGGAGTTTTCTGAGCACATCAAAACCGCCAATGTAGAAGATGTTGTCCTTCATCAGCCTCTACACCCTCCCAGCAAGGGCACCCTATGCATCACTGGCCACCACCTGTTGTTCTCGGACAGGAAGGAGAATAATTGTCGGCAGGTTCTTCTGCTCCTCAGAAACATTGACGCTGTTGAGAAAAGGTGAGGTGATGCAAACTGAATAGTTTCTAGATAGGCATTCAAGTAACATTTGTCCATTATAACATTAAAATAGTTGAATGGCATATATATATATTATCTTTGATTAAATCATACTCAAATTTACACTTAAGCTAATAAACTGACCAATCTCTAACTAAGTAAATCTTCAAATGTGTTTTAAGCAGTGTGGAAAACCTTTTGAAGTACGTCTGCCTCTTAACTAATGCCGGGCGCAGTGACAGGTTGGAGCCTCAGTTGTGTTGCAATGTGTCAGCAGTTTGTTGCACCTTCACAGCTCACAGGAAACATGTTTATTGCTACAGCTCTTCCTCACTGTCGTGTGTGTGGTTTGCTACTACTAACAGCTATTACTTGTCTGCTGCAGTTATGAAGCTTAGTTTTTACAGCAAGCGGAAGCCCTAAAAAAGTTGTGCAAGTCCCTTTTTCTGCACTGCTCGAGCCAAAACATGGAGCATCCAAACGGGGAAGCAATCTCAAGAGTATTGTGACTATTGTTTTGCTCATTTTATGTAGGGCTACAGAATCTTCCGGGACCATCATCATCAAGTGCAAAGATCTGCGGGTGCTCCAGCTTGACATTCCTGGCATGGAGCAGTGTCTTAACATTGCACAATCTATTGAGGTTCATTGGCATTAACTTAATCTGGCAGCTTTTAGCTGTTAAGGTTATTGTGTAGTTTTGCAGCATTAACTGTCGTTTTCTCTAGACCCTGTCAAGTATGAACAGTGTGGCAGAGATGTACCCTTTTTTTTACCGACCCTCCAGTGCCAGCCTCCAGGACCAGTGGGGCCTCTCTACCCCTGAACACCATTACACTGAAATGGAGGAACTTGTAAGATTGAAAATACACATACAGTATGTCTCTTTGCACGTTTTTCCTGACTGTGAGCCAACAATCACATGACAGGAAACTGGTAGGGAAACAGAAGGTAGTGAAGGGCAAGAATGAGGACATCCCCATGTTCCAAAGTTTACAGATTCATCCTACCATGAGAAACAGAAGATTTGTAGCAGCAAGCGTCCGCCAAACCAAGCACAGGTTTTTAAATTAGACACCGAGTAATTTCCTCTGTTACGCTAAAGAACAATACCATTGTAACGAGGCCTTTGGAAAACAACGAAACCTGCATCGCACCCAAAGTCAGCTGGGATAGGCTCAAACATATCCATGACACTAATGAGGATAAGTGGTTTAGAAAATGCAAGCATAAATCACAAAGAAACTGAATGTTATGCAGTTTGCCCTGCAGTAATTTGATAGCACAGTAATGGCTATTTCCTCAGAAATCTTTTATGAATGCCGAGAAATCTTGTTTAAGACAAATGCCAATGCAACTCTATTTGGATAGTGCAGTATATTCAAGAAAGAAAAACCCACAATCGTCAATTGAAAATATTTTAATGAGAGGGACATGTTCAAGCAACACATGTCCTGCAATGGATCTTCACTTAGATAGGGCCTCAAAGCACTGTACATTGGACTACTCACTCAACATCATCAAAATGGCTGGAAATCAAACCCGCAACCTCTGGGTTGCGAGACAACCATTCTACCACTCAGCCAATTAAAAGTGAACATTAAGGACTGATTAACATCCTGTTAAACATGTCATCAGTAAGACGGTCTAATTTAAAATTGTACGTGTTTTGTGAAATGATGCATACCATACTTAAGATAGACCAGGAGAAACAAAGGAAAGAGACAATGATGCAAAACTGGTTTAGAACAAATGGGGAAAAAAAGATTGCAAAATAACTAGTAATGAAATTCAAGGTGCCCATCAAGATCGGAATGCATAACCCACTGTTATTTGAATCCAAGTGGGCTTCATAACCAAGAAGGACGCCATTGTTGAAAATAAATCATAAAATAGCTAGAATGGAAATTGCCAAACTGGATGTTCACAAGCCACAAAGCTTCTGGGAAATGCCCTGTGGTCAAAAGAGACGAAATAGAGTTGTTTTTGGAAGAGGCTGTGTTATGATCTGGGTCTGCTTTGCAACATCTGGCACAAGGTGTCCTTGCATCCGCCCAAGTAACAATGAAATGTCAAAACCATCAATTATTCTTTTTGCAGCAGGATATTGACCCAAAACCTACAGCCAAAAAAACCCACCCCAAAATAGTTAAACACAAAACACAAATTAACCTTCTAGTAACCCTGATTGATAGAAAATCTTATTGAATGTCTGTTGAACCAGCACAAACACGTCCTTTAGAGAAACCATCCTTCAAACCTGAGACAACTTGAACGGTTTGCTCATGAAGAGTGTGTTGAAATGCCAACTGAAAGGCATGGAAGTCTCACAGAACGATACAAAAATCATTTGATTGGACTGATAAAAACAAATTTACAACAACATATTAAGTTAAGGTTACCATAACATTTGTCCAGGCCTGTTTTATTATCTTTTTCATTATTTTTTTTCTGTGAATCACACTTCAAAGTTAATGACGGATTTTCTTTGGTCAATTTTCACAAAACATTTTTTGTTATTATATGTTTTTGTCTGATCCAAATTATTTATATCTCCATTGTGTTTTTTTCTTTCATTAAAGATAGGAATCAACATTTTTGTCCTCAAGTGAAGACAGTCCTTAGACACCATGCAATTATAAAATCACTAAGTGAAATGATTTCCTTGGGATGACGTATCACATCCTAATGTTCATTTTTGACTCACGATATTGTACTGACTGTTGTAAAGATTCAGCAATCAAATTCACTTCCATACAAGTGCTTTGTATCTCTGTCTTGCAGTTCTAATAAGTCAAATATCAGGCCTCAGGCTTTTGAAGGCTCTTCATACTTATAGCCATTTTCTGAAGTAAAACATTCATTTTTTGTCTATAATTAATTTACTAACTAAATTATTTTTAATGCACAATTGATACCCTTGAAAACAAATGTTCCCAATAGCTGTCAACTGAAAATTACATCACTTGTACTCCAGGCTCAGCTAACAGCCAATCATGGCTCAGCCTGCGAATGTCACATGACCAAACACAGAATGAAAAAATGTGTTATCCAATTGTTTATTGGCAAAATATTATAAACTGGTTTTTACTATGGAAATTGGCAAAATAAGTATCCCTCCCAATCATTGATTGGCGTGAATGAGAATATGATTATTATTTTTTTGTGTGTTTTTTAATTAACCAGTTGTGACCAGTCCAGGGTGTAACCCACTTCTTGCCCAGGGTCAGTCGGAAAGGCTCCATCTGTGTGTATCACCTGTGTTATGGAAAATGAATTGTGTTTTTGACTAAAGCAAATAACTGACTAGTGGCCACTGAATTATAGTGCCACAATTTTGTGTTCTTCTGATTTCACTTCTATAATGCATCAAATGTCAACAAAACTGCTTCATCATACTGTATGTTTATTTCCTGTTGTTTTCAGTTACTTATTTGCCTTATAATGACACCCTCTCTGTTTGCAGCATGAAAGGTGGAGACTCAGCACTGTGAACCAAGATTTTTCAGTATGTCCCTCTTACCCTCCTGCTGTCATTGTCCCCAAAGCGATTAGTGATGATGCTTTGAAAAAAGTGGCCAAATTCAGACACGGAGGACGCTTCCCTATCCTTTGCTACTACCACAGGAAGAATGGCATGGTGAGGGCATGGTCTTGCAAACGCTATTCAGAGTTGACGTATTGTTTTGAAAAGTAAACAAAACCAATTTTCAGGTCATTTTACGTAGCGGTCAGCCTCTGACAGGAGCCAACCGGAAACGCTGCATTGAGGATGAACTCCTTTTGCAGACTGTGATTGGAGGCTCGGACAAAGGTTATATTATCGACACACGCTCAGCTCAGCAGGCCCAGCAGGCCAGGATGATGGGCGGTGGGTTTGAGTCCAAATCATGCTACAGCAGCTGGAAGAGACTACACAGACACATGGAAAGGTGTGTATTGTTACGGTAACAATTTGGGCTCTTATCATTACTACTAAGTCCAGCATGGAGAATTGTCAAACTCTACTTGGAGACAGACTGGCCAATTTTTTGATATTTTGCACACATGAACGAACACACGACATCGACACAGTTCCAAAAGGCTGTATTGTGCCGATATGGGTGTAACGTAACTAGATTGATTCACCACCAAGAAAAGAAGCAAATGACAATCCTTGACTTAGCAGAAACAAAAACGTATTCGCCAGAGTTCTGAAGCACGCAAAGATTTTTTTTTTTTACATTCATTGGACCTCATTAGATTATAGTGCTATTATTGAAGTGTAAAAGTATCAAATAACGTATTATCCATGGGGAGGAAACAACCATGGAATATTGGTTCTTTTCTGGCCCAAAGTTGGGTTAATTCAAATGAAAGAGGACATGAAAGTAGCTGGAGTGAGAGAAGAGTATGGAGGAGACAGGCATAGAGCGAGGCAGTTGATTCGCTGTGGCGACCCCTGACGGGAAAAGCCAAAAGAGAAGAAGAAGAAGTTGGGTTATTTTTTTTAGCCAACTGGTTTTAGACTAAATTAAAAAAAAATGTAAATGTAATTTTGTTAACACAGAGGTAAAGCACTCCAGGAGAGCCTAATCAAGCTGGTGGACGCTTGTAGTGATAAGACCCCGAATATGGACCGCTGGCTCAGTAAGCTAGAAAATTCCAAGTGGTTGGGCCATGTCCAAACTGCTCTGTCAACTGCTGGCCTACTGGCAGAATGTGTGGAAAGGTAGGAAATGTTTCTCGTACATTTATGCTAGTTAGAAACGTTCCTATTTTAATTCCATACTATTATTAATATTTTCCATTTTCTATAGCTGCTTATCCACACTGGGGTCGCTGGCTTGCTGGGGCCTATCCCAGTTGTCTACGGGCAGGAGGTGGGGGACACCCTGAGCTGGTTGGCAGCCAATTGCAGGGCACACAGGGACAAACAACCATTCACACAGCCAATCACACCTAAGGACAATTTACTGTAGACCTGGGTGTCCAGTACACCCACCAAGCATGTTTTTGGAGTAAGGGAGGAAGCTTAAGTGCACAGAAAGAAACCAAGCAGGCACAAGGAGAACATGCAAACTCCACACTGGAAGGCCGTAGCCAGAGGCAAGTGAACTCAGATCCCTTTACTGTGAGGCAGACATGCTAACCACTCTCACCGCTCATTATTATTATTATTATTATTATTATTATTATTATTATTATTATTATTATTATTATTATTATTATTATTATTATTATTAACAATAACAATACCTATATTTCTATTATTGTTATAATTGGTGGAACCATGGCAGACTGGTTAGCACATCCACCTCTCACAAGGTGGTCCTGGATTTGCTTTCAACTTCGGCCTTCCTGTGTGAAGGTCGCATGTTCTTCCTGTGCCTACCTGAGTTTTCTTTGGCCAAACTCAAAAAACATGTAGGGTACATGTATTGGACTCTCTAAATTTTCCTGTGTTTTCTGAGCGGGAGGGTTTTTTGTCTTTGTGTGCCCTGCAATTAGCTGGCAACCTGTTCAGGGTGTACCCCACCTACTGCCCCAAGACAGCAAAGATAGGCTCCAGCACTCCTGTGATACGCATGAGGATAAGTGGTTAGGATAATGGTTGGATTTTTCTTCTTATTCTTGTCAAATGTTTCGTGTGCTTGTTTGTTTTGTCCAGAGATGGTCACTCAGTTCTGGTTCATGGCTCAGAGGGGACAGATACCACGCTGCTCGTTAGCACTCTTGCACAACTCATTATGGACCCAAGTTGTCGTACTCTGGAAGGCTTTCTGACACTTCTAGAGAAGGAGTTCGTACAGGTATGTGAACGACTGTTTTGGAAATCAAAATTCCCTTTTTAAAGAGAATGTTAGCCCACATTTGTGCTTACGATAATACATTCTCTGCAGGCCCAGTGGTCTAAAATTGATATTGTCATTAACATTGCATTTGTTGTACTGTATAGGAATTAAGCAGCAAAAGCTACTAATTTTTTTTTTTATCTCAGGGGACAAAATGTTGCCATAATTGATAGAATAGTTTAAATGGATGATCTCTGCATGCATCATTGAGTGCATATGTCTACCTATCCAGGCAGGCCACCCATTCCAGCAGCGATGTTCCCACTCAGCCTTGTCCCATGCTCGTCTCCAGCAGGAATGTCCAATGTTCTTGTTGCTGCTGGACTGCGTATGGCAGTTATGGTGCCAGTTCCCCCTGGCACTCGGCTTCTCTGAGGAACTACTCCTCAGGCTGGCTACTGAAGCCTATGCCTCAGATTATGGCACCTTCCTCTGTAACAATGATATGGAACGGTCAGACACGCTTCACTACTTTTCATTAATGTGCAGAATTTAAACCGACATCACCTTTGGCCTTCCTTTGCAGCTTTATTCTCCAAGTGAAGGACAAGACTCATTGTTTGTTTCGGGCCCTGCTGAAGCCAAAGGAAAGAGAGCAGTACACCAACCCACTATATGAGCCCAACGAACTGGCCATTTGGCCCTCAGTTCACCCACAGTCTTTGCAACTATGGAGGGGTCAGCTTTACTTTACATAAGGATTCAAGATGGATTCATTTATGTAAGCATGAACATTTCTCTGTCCTTTTGTAACATTTTACAGGTTATTTTCTGAGGTGGACCCAACAGACTCATCACCTGGAAATGGTCCAGAAGGAAATAAGGAGCATGGTCATTGAGTGGGGAAAGTTGGCTCTCAACTGATGGCCATTCGTCAATAAAAGAGTGATCAGGAAAAGCTTTATTACGTGTTTTTTAAGGAGGAATGTTTCATTGGTTTTATAATCCAAAGTCTTGTTGTCATGACTTGGCATGATGTGAGAAGCATGGAATATTATGGACCCAAAATTAATTTAGCGCAGAGGAAAATCAAACGAAAACAAAGCAGTTCACAAAGTAACAAACAAAATCCGAAACTGAAAAGACTAAACTTACGGGGCTACGGTGGAAAGAACAGCAACAGGGAGACAGAAGGTCCTAGAGTGAGGCCTCATTTAAAAATTACACCTGACAATTGAAACCATAACATATCTACAAGCCTCGACTTGTAAAATCAAAGTTATTGTTTTGGATATTGCATGAAGGAAGCATCAACATATGCTGTTACCGGGCTATACCGTAAGTTCACTATCAAAGCCAATGCTTTTGGATACACAATACATTATCAGTCAAAGGCTGCATCATGGACACACATCCCTGTCCTGTTAAGGTCAGCTAAATACTCATCACAATACAAATCCCCCTACACAGCTTGTCAGCATTATTCTTAGGCAGGGGGGCATAAGTGCAGGTGACTCTAACATGTACACAAGAACTACAAAGCCTACATATTTTTTACGTCTGACGTTTGTTTAGTCAACTCGTTGGATGGACAAATCTTTGCATCTCCTGCTTTGAGAATCATCAACATTTGGGATTCTTTTAAGACATTTGTTTTAGGTCAGTTTGTGTGATGATTCAAATTTAGAAATCTGTTCAAACAAGCACTACAGTTTCTGTAGCATGCTATCGAGTTGAATTTATTTTAATTCTATCAAAACTGCTACTGGACATGCAAGCTGGTATGGGGATTGGCTTGTTGGCCAAGCTGGATCTGTTTTGTCGAGGTAGTCTAAGGATGCAGAACTTGTCCCATCGTAGCTTCAGCTGGACACATGGACACATGAGCAGGTGGACTAGCAATGAGACTTCCAGTCTACAACCTGCTCAGGAAAACCCACGTGTGCTCATCACAGGTGAGATACCTTGTTTTCTCATATCACATATGCCGTATTCAATATGCTCCTGTAGTAGGATGCTATTTTCATGCATCACAATAGGCTGAATGTTAATGACATTTAAAAAGCCATTAATTTAGCAGCAGGGAGAATAAAATCATGTTCTCTCCCAGGTTTAAACTTGAGACCCTGCAAAAAAACGTTCCTCATTCAATAGTACAATCCACTGTAGCAACCAAAAGTTATTTTGTTTTCATTAAAAAAAAAAAAAAAAAAACTAGTACACAGAAATAGTAAACTTGCCTTTGTATGCAGGTGGACTTGGGCAGTTAGGTGTGGGGCTTGCCCAAATGCTCAGGTGAGATATTTTGGAAATTGCTTACCATGAAAAAGAAAAAAACATGAAATATTGATACAATGCTTCGATTGTTGATCAGGAAACTATATGGAACAGAGAACGTAATCTTGTCGGACATAAAGAAGCCCCTGCCTGATATTTTTAAGAGTGGTATGTTCTGAATTTCACAATTTCTTTTCATCTTAAATCTTAATTATGAATAAATAAGTGAGTTCCCCACTTCTTACTTGCTCTCTTCCTCCATCAGGTCCATTTGTATATGCGGATGTGCTGGACCACAAACATCTCAAAGAATTGATTGTTAATAACCGCATCACTTGGCTTATCCACTACAGTGCTCTGCTGAGTGCTGTTGGAGAAGCCAATGTGGCTTTAGCACGCAAAATCAACATCACGGGTCTGCTTAAACACACCCATTACACAAGCCACATTTGTGATGCTTATTGTTACATCGTATAGGTTTCATTTTCTGTCTCCTATCAAGGTCTGCATAATGTACTGGACTTGGCTTTGGAGCACTGCCTTCGCCTTTTTATGCCTAGCACCATTGGAGCATTCGGTCCTTCTTCACCTCGTGACCCAGTGCCTGATATTTGTGTCCAAAGGCCACGAACCATCTATGGCGTATCTAAAGTTCATGGTGAACTGATGGGAGAGGTAGTTCAATTTACAGAGTATTCACTAAAATAGTCACCCCCATTCAAATTGAAACTGTAAGTATCACATAATTGTGTGAAGTCTGAAGACCTTCACAGGTATGTTAAAGACAAACAAAAAGGATACTGCGTTATAACTACAGTCATCGTTTTCTCATTAAACATTTTCAAATCAAAATTTCTCATTCATTCCCAATGAGGCCTAGTTTCCTGCAAAAGTTGTTTGTCATTCATTCGACTGGCACATTCAGCAGTACACGTTTACTTTTTTTTTTCATTTGACAATGATATCACTCAGTTGATTCAATTAACATTGGGAACAGCAATTTGCCTAAAATTCCCACTGACCAAAAATGTTACATTTTCACCATTGCAACACCTACAAAATTTAATCCAATTTATTCCTAATGACACATATAATTAAACATATGTCAGTAGTCTCCATTTGAAATGTGAGAAAATTAAGTTCTTTCAATTTGCATGCAAATTCTGATTTATTTTGTATAAGTTCAAATTTAAACAAAAAAAGTTCCTATCCCCCCAGAAATCCTTTTCATTCTCATTGACACATTAAATAAAACAGATCCAATCAGATTGAATCCTAAATGTTCCGCTCATTCAATCCATGTTGGAAATGATTTTCAACATGCCAGAATCTCCATGCCTTCAGGGCCACATGTCCCCACAAAACACACAACACATTTGTTCCTGAAGACACATTCTAAAAAACATTCATTACATTTAATATAACTTCACCTCACATTAATTTTTCAGTATCATTGCATATTTTTCACTAGCATTTCAAATCTTGCAAAATCAGTATTCCATGTTTTTGTATTTTTTTTTTCAGGAAATTGCAAATTATCCTAAACAATGCTTTGCCCCCAAAAGATACGTAGAACACTCTTAAACCAGGTGGGTCAAAAATAACCCAATTATGGGTTGAAAAAAAAAAAAAGACCGATGCAATATTTAAGTTGATATGACCAGATTGTTTTGCATTTAAAAAAAAACGGGGTGGGGGGTGTTATACTAAATATCCTACAAAAATTGGTTTATTTGGGTTGTCTTTTTTTACCCAAATGTTGGATCATGTTGTTCTTGATCCATTATTGAGTTATATTGTTATTTTTGACCCCAATTGATTTTAGAGTGTGTCCCCACAACTAGCATATAGACAGAGAACATTTGTCGTTTTAATGCAAAGAAAGACCTCTATTCAATTCTTATAGTACCTTCATCATAAGTACGGCTTGGACTTCCGCTGCTTACGTTACCCGGGAGTGATCTCTTTCAACACACCACCTGGGGGAGGCACAACAGGTAAAGTAAAGTCTCATTGTGATGGCTATTTTAGACTTATTACTTGCCACCTGTATTCACAGACTATGCTGCTCAAATCTTCCACGACGCCCTCAAAAAGGGTCACCACGAGTGCTACTTGCGCCCCAACACTCGTCTTCCTATGATGCACATCTCTGACTGCCACCGCGCCACTGTAGAGTTTATGCAGGCACCCGAGTGTCAGCTGTCCCTCCGTACCTACAACATAGCTGCCATGAGTTTCACTCCCGAGGAGGTGGCCCAGGAAATACGCAAGCATCTCCCTCATCTGAAGGTCACCTACAATCCGGATTTTGTCCGTCAGACAATTGGTATGACCTACGAGCTATCTTATAAGCATATACAGGACAAAATAATTGAAAACATTGAGATTTTCTACACTTTGTACCATGCATTCTTATCATGTAAATGCCTTTGTAGCAGACAGCTGGCCGGTGAGAGTTGACGACTCAAATGCCCGGAGAGATTGGGGTTGGATGCCCGCTTTTGGGCTGGAGGAACTTGTTCCAGACATGTTACGCTCCATTCAGCAAAAAGTATCCCACAGTCAGCTAAAACATTAAAACAGTTTTTTTTTTTTTTTTTTTTTTCCCATCGGGAAATTACTGTACATTGTGTTCACTTACTTACTATGTACTCCATACTGTGTCTTGTTTTACAAAACCCAATCCCAGTGAAGTTGAGGTGTCGCAGCATGTGAATTATGAATAAAACCAGAATGCAATGATGTACACACCCTTTTCAATCTTTGTTCAATTTAATACTCCATGAAAGACAATATATTTAATGTTCAAACTGTGTTGCATCACTTTTAACACCACTCAGTAAGCATTAAGAACCGAGAACAATTGTTGAAGCTTTGTTGATAGAATTGTTTCCTATTTTTGTTTGATGTATAAACTTAGTTTCAAATCAGGATTTGCAAGTCATTATATTAATTGTGTTCATTTACGTTTTGCACAACATCCTGCCTTTATTGGATGGAACTGGTGTTGGTGTTTAAAGAACATAGTTTATGAAGGACTGGGAATTATAATATAATCTTTAACAAGGTAACAATGTCTTTGTTGATACCTTTAGATTTACTTTTTTAAGGTGTCAAATGGGACTCTTCATTGTGGGTTGCAAATGAATAGTTGCAATGAATTTTCCATGTTTGTGACACTGAAGTCATGAATTGCTTATGGAGCGTGCTGATGCCATCCTCACAACACCATGAAAAATATTCAAGATTCAAGAGTTTTACTGTCACATGCAAACTAATACTACACAATAAAACAGATCTGCCAAAAACAACATCCACTGAGAATTTTAACATGCACAGTTGATATCTTTAATAGTTTAAGTTACATAGTGTGACACCCCGAACATTTACAGAATCAAATGAATATCAAATATTATATTGATCCCAAAAAATATTATATTTCCCTTTGTCAATTGGGGTATAAGTTACTATACTATGTTAAAGGGTTTTTTTTAGAAGGTAAAATGTTTTTTTTAATGAGTTTTCATCACCATTGCAATCGGTTTTTGTTTTGTTTTGTTTTTTGTACCCATGTAATTTAGCAAAGCAGAGTTTATTTACATAAATAATCCAACACATTTCGTTAAGACTATTTACACTGTACCTGTTTGGTGACATCAGAAACAAAGTGTCTTCAAAGGGCATACGTGTAAACATCAGAATTTACATTTCTACATTTCCGTATCTACAGAACTATTGTGAGCAAATGTTTTGCAAATAAATGATAAGTATTGGCTATTTGATCCAACACTTCCAATACTTTTGAGAAGCTTTTTTTTTTTTTTGCAATTACGGGTGTCTTCTAAGGTAAACATCCAATCAAGATGCAATGACATGAAAATAAAATCAGAAACGTTATCTCTTCTTTCGTAATGGACTTTCGTTTGGGAACCCAAGTAGGACTTGAAAAACGTGACATCTGGTGGCGTGTATATGGTATGGAAAATGGACCACGGAAGTAAAAAAATTTGGAGCCTGTAATGCGATTGACATATACACACCGTTTATCCGCTGAAGTGTATACGTGCGTTCTCGCTTCGGCTAAATACGGACAAAGAAATGGCACACGTATTGTTTATGTCATGGCATGAAAGGGAATTAGGGCGAATCGAAAGTGTGCCTGTAATTCACTCTGCCTCCTGCAGGATCGCCGTCCTCGCGAGGCAACTGAAGAACATAGATAGCGCCACACGTTTTTTCTCAGTGCTCTTGTATCGTCTATTTTCGTCAACGATGGACGCGGGATTCTTCCGCGTAAGCCAGTCTTACAATTAGTCAATTTAAAAGCGTTTTTTGTATCTGTATTTAAATTGTCTTAGCGCAGTGTGTTATTTTGGTGTATGCATATTGGGCCGGTGGCTATCAGGTTACCATGTACTTTTGGTCACCGACTATCAACTGGTGCAAGACAACATTGTTATTCGCTTTGTTTTCAGCTAAACTCTTCGACCGGAGTTTAGTAAGCAAAGTTATCATTGAAACATGGTATTATATTCCTCTTAATTGCGTTTGGAGGGAGATTCTCGAGGGCGTTTGCGTGAAAATGAGGTGTAATTTTGCTAGGCGGTTAAGGAAAGCAGCAGCTAGCCGGCTAGTAAAGATGGCGTCCGGGTGGTGCACCGTTTCCGTCTCTTAAGCCCGTAGCCGCACATCTAATATCAGGGAATATGAAAATAGCGCTGATGTTTGCCGCAAAATCAAACTGATGACACGTGTTACCGTGTCGAGTACAACGCGATATTATTCGCAATAAGGCTGTGTTAAGAATAATTTCTAGAATTAAGCAAAGCCAATCGTTGATAGCGCTAAGACTAGCTAGCTCATTGCTATCAATGTCATGTGTTAAGACTCGCTAAATGAACCTGATCACAACCATTTGAACCTCGGGTTCATTTTCTAACCAGAAGTTGGTCATGGAGCAATAAGTTTGATGATCGGCATACATTAATCTAAATCGATACAGAATGGTTACAATTGACAATTTAGTCTATGGGCCTTGCATATGGCGTTACCAGAGTTGGGGAGAGGAGCAAAAAAAATATACTCAACTAAGATTTATTGCTAAAGAATATTATGACTCAAACCAAATTTAAAGTTTCTTCTTTCAATAATTACTTGGAGTATTAAGTACAAAGAAAAAAAAACTAAACTAAAACGATTTAAGTAAGCAGTATTAGTCTTACCAAAAATAAAATTAATTAAGGCATAAGTATAAAATTGACACACATTAAAACGAGTAAAGTTCAAAATTATCTTTCTTTCAACATTTTGACTTTTTAATAAGAAGTTATAGGTAAATTCATCATTAAGAATACTAGGTAAATGCAGCTTTAAGGAAAGGAAACTTGCTTTTGACACGTTGATGGAACAATCCTTTTTCAACGTTTGTCAGGTAAATGTATTGAATGAGAGTGGTGTTGTGCTTAATCTGACAGCAGGGGCACATACCTATTTTCCTGTCCTGAACATAATTCACTTTTCAAACATAGTTTCTGTGGTGGCGCTGCGGAGGGTTTGTTTGCGTTTGTGACTACCCCGACTCCATTAAATGGTGTTTAGTAAATATAGCCTGTTTTTACCCACCTCTTATTGTCATTTTTTCCAATTTTGAAGTGATCAGCTAATGTTTGCTAATTTGTTTCTACAGGGCACCAGTGCAGAGCAAGATAACCGGTTTAGCAACAAGCACAAGAAACTGTTAAAGCAGCTGAAGTTTGCAGAATGTCTCGACAAGAAGGTATATACAGTCTTCCATTAATAACCGATTTGTTGTCATCATTGATATTAGATGTTTATTTTATTTTGCACTATGTAAATATACTTATTGTTAGGTAATATGATGATTTATAATTATTTAACTAGTAGTACACCTAAACAAATGATCACTTTTGTATATTTATGAGAGTTAAGTGCACTGCTGTTAAGTTAACTGCTGTGCACTAGTCGTGTGAACAATTTGTGCAAACAGATGAAATGTAGCAACCCTCTGCTTTTGTGAAGCCCATGAGAGTGCAGGAAGCTGACATTACTAATTGCTAAATATTTAAAACTAGTGCTGTCGAAAGATTTTTAAAAGTGAGATTAATATTTATCTTTTTTTTTTAATTAATCTATTGTTAATCTTGCCTAAAAACATCTGAGAAAACAAGGGCTGTCACTAACGTTTATTTTAATAGTCGATTAATCGGTGACTTTTTCAAATAGTCGACTAAACACAAGTATTTACATGTTTTTTTTTTTTTTTTTTTTTTTTTGCTGGAAATTAGCTATAGCTCTGATGAAGATTCCAAATAACCTTTAGCCCTTTATTTCAGTGTCAAAGACAATATAGTATATTTAAATACACATACACAAATCATGAACTTGTGTATTTATATTCAATACACAAAATAAATGAAAAAAATACATAAATTCAAATGATTGAAATAAAAGTGCAATATAACGTTACAGTGCAAATTCTATCTATTTGCTTGCGGCATTACTTCTAACAACCACAAACAGTGCTACATCTGAAAACCACTAAAAGTGAATTAGTACTGTAGAACATTCACATCGGCAAGAATATAAGCACAGCAAACCAAAACTGCAAAGTCCCTTGCTATAGAAAGAACTTTTTACAGTAGCCTCCTTTATCAGTAGTAATAGTAGTAAACTCTTAAACACACTGCCTTCAGGAATAAAATCCCTCTTGGACTTTAAGATTTTTACTTCCAAAACTCAAACGTGACAAAAGGAAAAACAAAAATGCACTCATTCTTAACTACTGTGGCAACACTGAATTATGTGTTATGTTTTGTTTTTTAATTTCTTTTAAAATTATATATGTATGTTTTATTGTAACAATTCTACAGAGTGAACAATTTATGTAATATTGGATTATTTCATGTTTGACTTGTCATCCTATCAAATAAAAAGCCTAATTCATTCATTCATGTTTCGTGTAAAACAATTTATAGAAAACCCAGTCCGGTATTATCAGCAAGTTTAAGTACAAGTAAATATACAATCAACCAAATATATAAATAAAATCAATACAAGCCTTCAGAGTTTTTTCAGTTGATTTTGTCCAACTGCACAACAATTAAAAAATGATTGCTTTGGCATAAACTTTATTGACCTTTCATAAAAAAAAATACGGTTTTAAATACACGTGACTTTTAAAATCGCAATATATTGCCAGTCCGGTTATTGACCCAGGGCTAATGTCGTGTCACTGGCATTAGCTCCATTTCCTGTAAATCAGTATTGAATCACTATGTGATTCATCTTTGGTAAATTACAAATGACAAATACTTCAAATAAATACTCAACATGAATGAACTCATTTTCTTTTTTGAGAGCCTTCTGTTCCTTTTTCATAATGGTGAAGGCAAAGAAGCTGTCTGAAGCCATCAGAAGTGCAATCATTTGCAAACACAAGACCTCTAATGGTCAGTATTGAGTCCTGATCTCAATCCTATTGAAAATCTTCAGTATCAGTTGAAGTATGCAATGGGGAGAGACCAGCAAACATTCAAGAGGGGGGGGGGGAAATATTATTGGAGAAGTGTAAGACATTCATAGATGGCATTTGTAAGTCGTCACTGCCAAAGGGTGTGCAACCATATCAATTCATTTACAAGCATGCCAAGTCGCTAGGCTGCATTAGTGTGGCCAAATTCTGTCGAATCAGAAAGGACTTCGTCATCAGTATCTACGTCTTTGGCGGTAAAAGGAGTAGAGCGATGACGTAAACCTACGGTTTAAGCTAGTTACACGCAACAGCAAAACCGTAGGATTGGGCAAATCTCCACTTTGGGTGGAGGTTTTGATTGGGGGGGTGCATAGAGACAATAGGGCAAACCGAAGACATTTACCACCAGTTTGCAGGAACCCTGGCTACGTGTAGTCAGTGCCTTAGAGCGTCCAATATACATATCATGCATTTTTTGCAATGTGGAACAAAACCGGAGAACCCGGAGAGTTGAACATCTATAAAGCAAAACTTGCTCCTGTTTCTTTTAGGTGGATATGACCAAAGTAAAGCTCGAAGTCATAAAGCCATGGATTACTCAACGGGTGACAGAGATATTGGGGTTTGAAGATGATGTCGTCATAGAGTTCGTATTTAACCAGCTTGAAGATAAGGTAATGCTTTTATTTTAATTACTTTTTTGTTTTTACCAAACTATATTTGAGGGGATTGTTTACTCTTTTAAGAAGGGAAATTGTCAAATGTTGCCTAATTGAGTGGCTAAATTAGCAATTGGTGTGATTAAAACAATGTTGTGCTGCTATGTAACAAAGTGACTTTATCCGGCATACTTCTAATTATGATGTGATTTATGATTTAAAAGGCCTGAACCAATATGGATGTTATACCTTGCATCAGAAGTATAGCACCAACACCTAATTAACTCTCTCCTGAGCCCAAAGTCACTGAGCCCAACTCTCCCTTCATGACGCAGTGTGTGTTTTGAGGTGAGTTATATATAGGGATCATTAATATTATGCCAGTGATAGACACACCTGAAAAATGCCATAATTATCATCTCCCTTATTATTCAGTTTATGAAATTATCTAGATCCCTTAAAACAGAGTTGAAGATGTAGGAAGGTATAAAGGGGCCAGTTGCACATCTTGAGGGAAGAGGAATAGATAACTTTTAACGGTAACATGTTAAACAAATTCAACGTAGAGGTAGAATGATCTCAACCAACTTCCAATTGAGTATAATGTATATTTGTCACGGTTGTGAAATAGATGGATTTGTCTGATCACATCATGTACTGCATACCCAACTCAGTAGGTACTATATCTGTTGAAATTTTTGCACCTTAGCCAGGGGAAGTTGGAACAAAACCTCCCTTATGTTTTGGTTAGTTCATGCATGTCAATCAACCCTCATACTTAATCTACCTGTTTGTCTCTTATTTGTTTGATGTTCATAATTTATAGACAAGGGCTCTTAGTTTAGAATTGTTCAAAAATACTGCAATGCACACTTGAGACGAATTGTGCAATCTATCTTTCAAAGTACGCTACATTTTAAAAATGTAAATAATCATAGCAAGGTTTTATTTGTCACACTGCCTGGCCATTAAAGGAGAGAGGCTGCAGAAACAGTGATATTCCTTCATTTCGATGGTTTGTTGCCAATCTTCTATTTTGCTATATTTCTTTTTATTAAGATAAGAAATTGCCCGTATGTTCATTTTGTACATATTGTAGCGCTGGCTAATTTATTAAGGTACTACAAATAGACCATGGTAAGAAATTTAATTGAATTGATACTGTTGAATAACCCCCTTTTTGTGTTGCTCTGTACTCATTATTGCTTGTTCGTCTCTTGCAATTTAGATAAATGATATAACATTAAGCTCAAGGTGGTTGAGTCTCAAGCAGTAGTGAGGCGGAAGCAAGCCAAGGGAACACCATGCCCACTGATCCCACGGGACTCACTGAAGACACCGGAACTGTACTTAAAAGTCTTGGGTTTTAATGCACTCTGTATTGTGGCTGTTTGTTGAAGTCCTGAAGTTGTAGACTGTAAATGGGAATATGGGATGGGATGGGGCACACAATGAATATCACTTATATACAATATACACAAGATCATTTCTTTTGCTTACACTCTGTGTACGTCTATATATATATATATATATATATATATAGAAGCAGCAATCTTATCATAGATAGCAATATTGCATGCAAAACTTGATAGCTAGAGCTCGCTCTTCAAACATGCACAGTTCTGAATTGGAGTTAAATTGAAACTAATTTTCAGAGTCCAATACTGTACTCTGGCGTTTTATAACTTTAAACGAAAATACATTGTTCTACAGTAATGAACAAACAGGTATTTTTGTGAGAAATTAAAAGTAGGCACTCTCAGCGAGAGCTCCTACCTCTTAAAATGATTTATTTTAGTTCCATTATTTCAATAGCATTATGTTTCTCTCTCTCTCTCTGTCTCTCTCCTGCTTGATGTGTTTTGCAGCACCCGGATAGCAAGATGATGCAGATTAACTTGACGGGTTTCCTCAATGGGAAAAATGCCAGAGAGTTCATGAGAGACCTCTGGCCCCTCTTGCTGAGTGCCCAGGAGAACATCACTGGCATCCCAACTGCATTTTTGGAGCAGAAGAAAGAAGAAATTAAGCAGAGACAGGTGAGATTATTTCCATGGTAAATGCATTATAGTCTGATCATTACATATGTTGTGTATGTTCCCTCAGAATTTAATTTAGTAACCATGCCTTTTTGACTGTACAACTTAAAACATTTCGAAGATGTTCAATTGGTAAAGGTGCTGATAGTTTTGTCTCCTCATTCAGCTTGAACAGGAGAAACTTGCTTCCCTGAAGAAATTGGAGGAGGACAAAAAAGATTCAAGAGAGAGGGCTCAATCAAAGAGCCCAAGAAGGTAACTCGATTTTCAAAAAAGGTTGCTGAATACAGCATGGTTTTGTTTTCATCCTACACTCAACGTTTTTTAATAAACAGACGGAAGACAAGGTCCCCATCGCCGCGACGCAGGTCCCCATCGCCGCGGCGCAGGTCCCCGTCGCCACGGCGACGGTCTCCGGCAAGGCGGGAAAGGAAACATAGCCCATCACGCTCCCCAAGGCGTAAACCTACTTTACCTGGTGGGAGTTCACCTCCTCCACCCTTGATGCAGCTGTCTACAAAACCTGTGGAGCAGCCAATGGATCCTGACACATCAGGAAAAGCCATGCCAGAACCAGTTATCCAAGAAGTGTCTTCCACCAGGTTTGTTGAAACCTTTCTTGTCACTGTGGAATGATGTGTAGTTCTATGATTTTATGTTCAGACTCCCTCTGCATCATTCACATTTCAACTAAAAAAATTAGATACCACAGTTGGACATTATAATAATCGACAAATAATGAAAATAAAACATATTCTTCTTCTCTAGTGAAAATGTTGTTGAGACGTCGAAAGCAGACTCTATGATTGAAGAGAAGGAGCTTCCGCCAGAAAAAAATAAAAATGAGGAAAGGCCCAAATCCAGGGAAAGGGAAAAAGACAGGAAGGAAAGACCTCATCGCCGCTCCCGTTCTCATTCCCGCCACCGCAAACGCCGCTCTCGTTCAAGGTTATTTTTGTTCTGTACAATTGTTTATAAAAAAAAACATATCTAACCCTAATTATCCTGCAACCTCTTTCAGATCTTACTCTCCACGTAGAAGGCAAAGTCCCAGAAGGAAAATTTCTCCACGTCGAAGAAGCCCGCCCAGACGAGCACCCCCCAGCTCCAGAAACAGACACAGGCGTTCACCTGTCCGCAGGTTAGTCTTTGCTACCACTTTCTAATGTTATGCTCAATAGCCTATATTCTCTGCCTCTTAATGTTTTATATCCAGAGTTTATGTCACTTGTGTGTCTAACTGTGTATTTGTCTGTCACAGGAGACGATCTCGCTCTGCTTCATCCTCTGGCAGCAGTTCCTCTCGCTCTCGCTCCCCTAAAAAAGTAATGAAAAGAACTAACACCCCACCCCGAAAACAGCCCCCCTTTCCTGATTCTGCCAATAGCCCGCCCAGGAAAGATAGGCGATCACCATCTCCACGGGTCAGACGGGGCGGCAGAGGGTCAGCATCTCCACCCAGATCATCTGGTAAGGTCATTGTCCATGCTTGCATGCTCTGGCAACATATTTTGTAGATAAAATGGTGGTATGAATTTAGCGCTGTGCAGCAATGTGAAAGATGCTCCTATTTCATGGTGACTTGAGATTTTAATATCTATTTCAGAAGAGGATAAAAATGAGAGAGGTGCAGTTGTGGACTCTGTGCAGCAGAGACGGCAATATCGTCGACAGAATCAGGAGTCCTCTTCAGGTACAATGAATTTCACTCAGACCACCGTTCTTTGCTATAAAGCATCTTTTTTGTTTCAGATTCGGGATCTTCTTCCTCAGATGAGGAAGCGGCCAAAAAACCAAAGGAAGGTCCAGGTGCTCGGAATGGTGATGTTAAGAAGAAGCGTAGCCGCACTCCTTCTCCAAGGAGGCGACAGAGAGAGGCTTCTCCAAGGCAAGACACACTATTAAATAATGTATGCTTAGTATTTTAAGGATAATAAGGAAGGTTTGACTCTTATTTGTTCACTTTCAGGAAAAGACGTTCACCATCTCCTGGTGCACGCAGACGCCGTTCCCTTACCCCTGTAAGGCGTCGCAGGTCCCCATCACCAAGGCGAAGGTAATGGCATATTAATGGCACATAGTATGTATAGAACACTTTGAAAAGATGTACTCAGTTTGAATGGCAGTTTGCATGAGCGCAACATCATGTTAGCCATATCCTTATTTCTTCCAACTGGTGGAAACAAGAAGGCCAAGATTTGACCTGACAATATTGTAACATACAATTAGACTTTGTTTGCTCAACACCTTTTTTAAAAGCACATTAATCCACCAAGATTGGCTATAATGCAAAATGGAATTCTGGTCAAGGTTAGCCTTTTTAAGATGGAAAAAAGAAAAGTTTTTTGCCATTATTTCGTCGCCATTGTCTTCTACTGGAGTCAATACTGATGAAGGGTCTTTCAATCCTTAATCATTGACTCAGATTTGTCAGAATCTGACCAAGAAAATGTACTCCATTGAATGGGAGGCGATAGAAGGAACAACGCTGTCAGCAATGCCATGTCACATCTCTGCCGCCGAGAATGGCTGGACATGCATGCTTGTCATGACAAATATCTTCAATCACGCTCAGCTTTCTTTGAAGGGATCCTAACATGAAAAGTCTTTTTGGAGTTGTACCCATTTTCTGATGTTGATTTGTGTATTATTTTCCTTCATTGATGCATTTCCAAGCATTCCTTGATTGTGCGCTCTCAGCCAGCCCCACCTGTGCAGTTGACGACTTGGAAGTTTGCTTATCATGACATGAGCAAGACCGGAGCACTTTGCAACTCCCTGCACCGCCTGTGCAAGAGCAAATACACGTCGATCTTGTCCATGTCTTTCTGCTTCGTTTTATTTTTCTGGAGCTAAGGAGTACAGATTTTGCACCGAGTTGGCCAAGTAAACGGCAATTTTTCATTTATTAACTGAAATGTTTTAATGTAGAAATGCTGAGGTAGTTTGGGAGCACACAGCCGTGCAGTCAATATCAGTAATAAATAATTAACCCATGGGCAGAACTATTGTACTGTAATGGTTTTGAATACTGGTTTGATAGAAGGAACACGTGGTAGTGATCGTGGTGTATAGCGCTTTGCATTTTAATGTCAGTAAAACAGCTGTTTTTGGTCCCATTATTCATGCTCTTGGAGTAGTCTCCATCAGCAGCAAGCCTCGTGAAGACAAGCGGTCAGCATGTTTTGTGGCCTGCCAGCATTGGCATGAGGCAAGGGGGTGCGGCAGCTACACAGTAAGAGCAAACAAGCCATTTTACTTCCTGGTTAGAAAGAACAGTAACCATAAAACTTCATATTTAATAAGAAATTAAATCACCAATGTGCCAAACATAGTTTATATGCTCATATTACACTATGGAAAGTATTTCCCTTTTGGACGATGGGAGGCCAAACCTGATTTTCCTCATTGGACATTGCCGAAGTTAAATAAATTTAACTTCTGGCGCTAAATCAATTGAACTTCTGGCGCTCTTTGCGTCGCAACGGCCATTCAGCTCCGGGAATGCTCAACGTGACAGACAATGGTTCAGGAATTGATTGTGGCAGTAGGTTTATGAACACCTTTAGCTGAACAACACGGCCCGCTGAGCTTTTAGTATAGAGAAAGAGCCCAGTGAAGGACTGAGCAGGCTTGTAGAATGGTGGAGGAACTTCGGGTACCTGATATGTACATTGTTTGAATATTTTTCTTTTTTTTAACAGCCGTTGAACTGTGCCATGAAAGCAATAGTGCAGCAATAACCAAATTATTTACTACAGTATCAGCCACTTGAGTGTGACGTTGAAACTTTTGTTTTCTTTTTGTCAGGCAAATTTTGTTGTAAAGCAAGGGACACGCAACTCAAAACAGAAAGTAGGTCTAGGAGATAAATTGACCACAGCCCCAGAAAAGTAGTGGAAGTATTCAACGGTGTTCTCGTTTCCCAAGTTACGCGCCTACCTTTTGCAGGTGCACGCAACGGAAGCGGCCTGTACGAACATGTGACAAACCGCCAGCGAATCAAGCGATGCTAAACGCTTCTTTGGTTTTGGTGTGAACGTAGCTATATACTAACAGCAAAACCAAATACACTTTTGTGTGCAGTTTTTCCTCGATAATCCATATATTTTTATCCTTCTCAGTACATCAGGTACTCTTTAAGAGTACACATCCGACAATTACAAGCCAATTTCTACTTTGTGGAAATTTACTGGGTGAATATAGCATAATGTCCGTCGGTACTAAATATTTAGACTATAATTGGTGTTGCCTGTACTTCGCTCTCTGTACAAATGACATTGTCTCTATTCTAAATGCATTTGGTGCTTTGCAGGTCTCCTTCCCCACCTCCCCGTAGGCGTTCTCCATCCAACAGGCGTTACTCCCCTCCTATCCAGCGTCGCTATAGCCCCATACCTCAGAAGAGAAAATTGTCTAACTCTCCGGCAAGACGTGGTTCACCAGGGCCCAAACGCCGTCCTTCTAGATCCCCAAAACGTAGAAGTTCTCCCATCCAGCGGAGGCGCACACCTCCCTTGTCTACATCCCCACCCAGACACAGAAGAAGCCCCATGTCGTCTTCTATGCGGCTAAGTCGTGATGCACGATCTCCTGCTGCAGCAGCAAATCGTCGCTCCCAGTCCCCTGCATCTCGCAGTCGCATTAACAGAGATTCCACCAGTCCCGCGAGGCATTATGAATCCTCCAACCAGAGAAGACACTCTCCATCACACATTGAAAAACCAATCCGAAGAGTCTCCCGCACACCTGAGCCACGTAACAACCAGAGGTAAATATGACACCGTTTGTACCTTTTTGGATTCAGTAAAATGAATGGCTTCTTTGATACATAGCATAGACACACACACACACACTCACCATGGACAAAATTGTTGGGACTTCTCTGAGCATATACACACACACACACACACACTCACTATGGACAAAATGTTGGGACTTCTCTGTTGATGAAATAAAAACTCACAATGGCCATGGAAATAACATGAACTTACCAAAAGTGGAATTGATCTAAAAAAGTATTGGTACTTGAAACCAATTAATCAAAAATAAATTAAAAAAAAGAAAATTGAAACAGCCTTCAGCAAATTGTGTGTTATAGCAAGACAAGATCGAAAATAGTGACCGTAGGCTCTTGTTACCCTGAATTGTGTTTGACAATAGTCAGTTAAAATTGTATTTAGGTTGCCTATTTACAGCGTGACAAATTAGCAATTAGCTATCTGGTGTGTGGAAAAGTATCACACTAAACCTAGACAACAGAAAGAGAGAGTTGTTTCTGTGCATGTCTAATAATAATCCTATTCGTGGAAGTCAAGGCAAACCTTTTTTGTGTTTCTGCTCGCTTAACATTTTGATTATTGTCGTGTTTGGTTTTTATCTATATCAGGGGATTACTTTTTTGTATTTTACTGCCACCTGCTGAGACTGAAATGGACATCGAAGTTTGCCAAAGGCTCTGCTTGCAGATGTCATAGCTCACCTGGTGTCTGGTTTTGGTCACATGATGTTTGCAAAGCGAGCTTATTGGCAGTCTCGTAACCAGTGTCGGTTGACAGCAGGTGGCAGTACAGGACAAAATGGCAGCACCCTGAGATGTGGATGGGGAAGGCACTAATAACTAGTCAGTATATTGTACTGTGTTTTAGACTTGTGGGGGCAGTAACATATTATTGCAAATAACATATTTTGACCTGACTTGTGCTTAAAGTTTACATCCTCCGTGTATTTTGTTTGACAATGACAGAAAAAAACGACAGTGGTAAACTTTTTTTACAAGTTGAAAATCGTAAATAGGACCGTGAACAGGAATTTGTGTGTGTGTGTGTGTGTGGGGGGGGGGGGGGTCCGCAATATAACTTCACCAATCTGAACAAAATATGAAGGAATATGTTTATACAATTTAGATACTAGATATATTTCCCCCGGATTTTTTTTTTTTTTTTTTTTAAAGGGCTGCAGTGTATATGAATGAATATTTACACGTAAACAAGATCTCTAAGTATAAAGGCAGGAAAACAAAATAAATGTGTTTGATGGAATCACAGCAACTATTAATTTCTTATCTGGTGAAGTCCATCAATGACGTCATTGCTCGATCTGTGAAATGTTACGGCCGTCAAAAGTGGCATAAAATGCAAACTGTCAACCGAGCTCATCCAGCTGATCAGGTCTGTGGATTCCATGTTTTGTGAACCTCAGCCGGATTTCTTTGTGTATGCGCGATGCTCATATCATGTCAATAATTTTGATTTTTCAGACTTTCTATGAGTCCTCAACCTTTGAGAAGAGTTTCCTCCAGGTCTCGATCACTTTCTCCTAAACCAGTTGCAGTGAAACACCCAGCCCCAACATCTGCCTCCCCGTCACCATCCCGATCTGCTAGCGCATCACCGCCAGTAGCCAAAAAGGCCAGCAGTGGCTCTGGTAGCCGATCGCCCAGCAAGGTATTTTCTCATCTATTAGTCCTTTTTAAAGCCCAATTTCGTTAGTCAAATTGAGACAGGCCCTTACAATTGAATTGTAATGTGTTGGCTTGCAGAATTCAGATGTTGATGGCAGCGCCAAGAAGAAGAAAAAGAAGAAGGAAAAGAAGCATAAGAAGGACAAGAAGCATAAGAAGCACAAGAAGCATAAGAAGGAGAAGAGTGGCAACACAGCAAGTGGAGAGACCCAGCAGAACCAGGGTGGGGATGAAGATGGTGAATCAAGAAAGGTTATGTCTGTTTGTCATCTTTAGCAACGGAGGTTTTCTGATGGCTTTTCACTAAACGGCATAGAACACCGAAGTAGGAGCTGTATTGTTTGACTCGCCCTACTCTCTCTGGTTTTTAAATAAACCATTTTTCCTTTTCCCCAGGAATCTGAGAGTGAAGTGGAGGACACGTTGGATGACCTAGAGAAACACCTGAGAGAGAAGGCCCTACGTTCCATGAGGAAGGCCCAGGTTTCTCCTTCACAGATGTCCTAAATCTCAAACTCTTTTCACGTTAACCTTGATGTTTGTGATAAACTGATTCAATTTAGAATGTACAAAGTGTTATTGTTGTGTTTTCTTGCTTGCTTTTTTTTTGGGGGGGGGGGGGGGCGGGGGTTAATTACAGTTTGGTACATTCTGAGGCATTGCTTTTGAGTGTGATTTGTCAGCCTACCAGCTAAATTGTAAAAAAGCTCATGTTATTCATACTTACTAACATGATTCGCATGGGAACATGTATATTAAGAGTTGATTAACCTGACCCCACCACACACACACACACACACACACACAGACTTCCCACAGCCAAAGTAAGGTTTTTTTTAGGGGGGCTATATCATGGTATTTTTTATTTTCCACAGTTAAAATATGTGCATAGATATGATTAAAACTTACTTTTGACGCATTGGCGGTTTACTCCTATTTTGTTTTTTTGGCTATATTTCTAACCACTCTTTGGCCCTTTTCATGATGATGTCCTAGTTCACCGTTGACTGCTATGAGTATGAGCATGTGGTTGGTCTGCAAAGGTGGAACAAGGACATTTCTTCGTTTGTAATGTCACAAAGTGAGGAACCAGCGGTTTCTCAGATAACACTGGGGGTGTTTATGGTTATTAATTTGCATTGTACCATTGTTGAAAGCCTCCTAAAGTTGAATTACTATCATACGTAGTAATTAAACTTTTGCGAACTTTTAACCATGATAGTATGCGATTTCCTCACCAACAAACACACCCTCAAGATGGTGGTACACTCAATTCACATAACCTCCAGCATTCCTGCTCTCCCACTCAAGAGAAAAAGACAGGGTCCACACTTAGTTACGTCACTCAGCACACACCCACATTCTCCTAGTAGTCCGTGGTGAAATGTCACTGGTAAACGACATGGAAGGGACACCGCAGCAGAACGGTGAGGCAGAGTTTAAGGCAGCCAGGCGTCTTTCCTGTTTTAAAAACTAACTTGTATTTCAAAAGAAATTCAGTTGCCATTGTGCCAAAAGTGATTTACAACCATCTACTTACTTATAGTTAACTGTGGAAAGCTTAAAATGCCAAGGTAACTTCCCTATATGGAGTAATTGCATGTTCAGTGACTTTCCGATGTGCATGAACCACCGGCTATGGCATATAGAGGAAATCCAACTTAAAAGTAGGCTGTACATTTTTCTATTAACTGTTAAAGTTGGAGCAGCTTCACTGTTGTTTGGGGGAGAAAAAAAAAACTTAAAGCATTGAGCAATTTTATTTACCAGTTTATTTTTGTGATTTGCTCAAAGCAAATGCTTTAATTTATCCAACTTGATTTTTTTTTTTTTTTGACATCCTTCACCAGGCTAATTTTGAGTGGGACTGCTTTGTTTTGTATTTAGTACCCCTTTATTTGTCTTGTCAGTCTTTCAGAATTAAACAGTTTTCATAGAATCTCTTTCTTGGTGTCAGCTGTGTTCTATAAAATACTGCTATTTTGAGAGGGCAGATCTGTAGTCAAACAAAGTCAAGTGAATTTAACTGACAAATATTGCTTTAAAAAGTTATGACCCGTGGGTCATATATAGCTTTAGAATGTGTTCTGTTGTGTTCTCCTTCGTTTGTGTGTGTGCGTGTGTGTGAGTGCCTTTTGGTTGGAGTGTGTCAATTGTGTGCAGGTGGTGTCATCCCATTGGCTGGCTCTCCTGATTTGCCGCCCTATTTAAGCAGCCCACGGACCAAACTCTGTCTCTCTCCGGTCATCCCACCGCCAGAAAACGCCACCTCAGAAATTGTTAGATAGTGTGCATCTGTGTTGCTCGCTGTGTTTGTAAGAATCTGTAGATTGAGCAGTAGTAGGAGAGGGACGCCGTTTTGGTTTAACCCTTTTTCTCCTGTTTTTGCGTTAGGTAGTTAGTGAGCCAATTGTCATTCGTTTCCTTTTTGTTTGGCTAGTTATTTAGGGATTCAGAAGATCTTTTGTTTATTATTTTGTTTGTTTGCTCTCCCCCCGAAGACAATAAAAACTGCTGTTTTTGTTCTCAACAACTTTAGTTTCACGGGCTTTTTCTGGTGGTGAGGGTACGGACGGGGGAGCACACACGTTATATCCCAGTTCCCCTAGGCTGGGTGTAACAAAGTTGTACGTCCAAACCTCGGATTGGTTTTCAACATCCAGCCAAATCATACTGTAATGTGGTGCTATTGAACTATATGGAAAGAAAGAAAAACGAATTACTCATGACCATCTCCTGATCTAGAATGAGGGTCACCAAACTACCACGGGAGACAGAGCTATGACCTAGCGCTGCTCTTGCTGCAGTCCGTGCCATCCTGTCTAGTTTCTGCTTGGTGGGCCCTTTGTGTCTTGACAAATGATCACACCTCTAGGATATGTAAGGGCTCTTTGATGATGAAAGAAGTTCGAGCCTTTTGAAAGCTGACGTCCACAACCACCTGATCTGAACCCGATTGAAAGGAAAAGTGGCCTGTGAGTCAATGACAGAACATGCATCTAAAAAGAGTTGGGTTGAAAATAACCGAATTATGGGCCAAGAACGATTTGACCCAGTTTACTGGGTTGTTTTGCACAAAACTTCGAAATTGGGTCGTTCTATAAACGACAACCTAAAAATCGAGCTTTATACAAAACCACTCAAAAAATTGGGCCAAATTGACCCAAATATTACACAGGTCCTTTTTAATACCTATAATGTATTTGTTTTCGAGCCAACTGTTTTTAGAGTGTGCCTTGTATGGAGCACAGCAGCCTGCAACACGTGTTTCGCGCATTCGCTGTCAATTTGTGCCATCATCTCATAGCTCAGCACCTCTTTGAACTCCTTCTGGACAGTTGGAGAACCGTTTCAAAATGATTATGTAAATTTAGGAGAATGCTCAGATTGCGCATGTTGTAATAAAAGCAAACTATGCGTACTTTGAAGAATGTAAAATAAAAATTTGGGTTCGAATAACATTTTGAGTTGATTATTTACGCGTTGCTACATAATCTATTGATGACAGAGCAGGAAATACTGACTTTGAAGCCGTTTCCCAAATTTATGCTGGTACTGTATGTGATGTAGATTGTCAAAGGATGGAAAACACCCTTTCATGCGCTCATCAGGACATCCGGGGCAAACCCACCACAGTGCTCTCACGGGGCATGTTCTTACTCCGCCTCTCGTTCCTAAACCGTCACATATGTTCGCGTTTTAGCGCTGTTCGTGACATCGCTGCTCAAAAATTACATCGTATCAAACCTGTGGTACTGCTCAACTTTCTGAGAGCTTGTCCGCTTACCGAGCAAGCATCGCACTCAAGTGACGTCACTTGTGCTCCTCCATCAAGCAGCTAGCGGACATTGAGGCGCGAACGCGTGGCTCACTTCACTATCGTGTGGGCTTTTGTACCCCCAGCACCCGCGGTGCGCTCTGGTCAGACAAAGTACAGCGCGGACGTCAGTGCGGGAAGGGAAAGGAGTGTTGGTGGAGAATAGGACCGAATTACGCTGGGCGTGGCAGACGAGAGGAAAAGTCGCTTTTCTTTTTTCTTGGAGCCGAAGTTAAAGAAAGTAGCGGTCGCCATGTCACTGTCCGTACAGCAAAACGGCATGAAGGGGGACAACGAGCCTACAATCGAACTGTTTGTCAAGGTAAGATCTGCGCGGCAAAAGTTGTAGGTTTGGAGCGCTTTGCTGTCTAAAACTACTTGCGAGCTGGTATGTTTACCCCAAGACGAATGCGGTGCTAGCTATTTCCATGTGCTGGGCTAGGACCGTTCTGGGTAGCATTAACGTGTCCCTTTCGCTGTGTAGTTGATTGGCCATTGTCTGCTTGGTGGAGCCTTCCAGCAATCTCCGCAATGACACTGTGCCGATGCAGTTCCCCTTGTCGACTTGTTGAAAACAAGCCCTTTGTTTTATTTTATTCACTCTCATTTTTTCCCATTTGGGTACGGTAAATCTACTATGTTTTACTCGTCGACGTGGTAATGTTGAAGGCACAGTATAATGGAATCGTACAAGGTCAGCCATGACTGGGCAATGAAGGCAAGTCAGATTTTGATTGTCAATATTGGGTCACTGTTGGCCAGGGAAGCGCTTTAGTGATATACTATTTCCTAGACGCCGCTTTTTGTGTTTTGGGGTTTACTAGAACGTCACTTTTCATCGGCGGATTGCTTCTTACATGGTCCCTGATCCTGCTCATCTTTTATGGAATCCGGACTTCTGGTTTTTACTGCTATACAACAGACTACAATGATTACATGGCTCTTTTCATTTTCTTACGCAGGGCGGGAAAAGGGGAGAAAGGGGGGTGGGGACGAGCTTTTGGCACACCAGGAGCTGGGAGTGCTTTGTGGGGGATAATGTGTATTGAATTGACCTAGCGGTGATGCGGTCCATGTGGATGCTTTTTTTTGAGGGGGGGGGGGGTCTCTTGTATTCAACCTTTTAAAATAACAGTAGGGATGGAACAAGACAATACCACGACATAGTCCAGAGAACGAGATATTTTTTGCTCATTGTTTGCTACAGCTGACAAAATGCATACAGATCCTGTTAGCTGCAATTCACGGCCTTTATTGTTGTTGCTTTTTTGTCTTTTCAAATTGTCTTTGTCATATCTGGTAATATTTTACCATCCTTTTCTTCAAGTGGAAAATCAAAATACAGCCACTGGTGATATGAAAATAGTCAACACATTGATTATTTCTCATGTAGAGCTGAATATATTGACACTTGGAATATGTTTTTTTTTCATATAGACTGAG
Organism: Hippichthys cyanospilos; assembly: GCF_059441005.1. Lineage (NCBI taxonomy): Eukaryota > Metazoa > Chordata > Actinopteri > Syngnathiformes > Syngnathidae > Hippichthys > Hippichthys cyanospilos. The sequence continues at coordinate 14,206,238 of NC_142382.1, forward strand.
ATTTTAGATAACTCCCACGCTTTGTTATTGAGACAATGTGACGTCAGAACCCACAGAACACACATTTGAGTCAGCTTGTTTTTTTCAAAAGCAATTAGTACGAATGGCAACTGTTGGGCTGTCAACATCAAAGTGTGCAGCCATTTTTGATTCTTAAGTTGCCTTTGATTGGTAATGTTACTCTCTTCGCCAGTTGATATATAGGGCACACAAGCAGTGTTAGCTAGCAGCTGATTGTGCTTAAGGATGTGCTAACCCTAACCCCAACAGGCACCATACAATACTATAAAGTGCCAGTATGATTACGTCACTTTTCTCTGAATTGGTGATTGAATGCGATTTCAGGACAGGGTTGTGTTGTTTTTGAATCTCTAGTCATGACTCTCATGTTGTGTGATGCAAAATCAGTCGCTGTCACGGGAACCACGATAAAATCGTGTCCACACATTATTCAGTATGGTAACTTATTTTGAATCCCACCACAATTGTTGGCATGTTTTACTGTCAGAGCAGCAACAAGCAGTCCATACTCGTGAACTCCATTGCTGAAAAACAGCTAAAAGAAAAAGGATCTTGTGCAGTGCAGGGATGAGAAATCTCATGCTGTCCTAATCTTACAAGATCTCGTTGCAGGAGATCTCATCCCATCCTTACCAGACAGCTTTTATAATTTTACACTTGTTTCACACAAGAGCAATGTCTGATGTCATCCAGGTGTTTTTCTGTGAGTCAGTAATTTAGGCTGGTCTCTGTTGGGCTTCCATTTTGGATGTGGTTCAATAAGGAAAATCTCATTCTGGTGTGAAGTGCAGCTTTTTGTTAAGGAAGAGTTTTTAGATGGAGAGATACAGTATTTCATTCAACCAGGTCATTTATTTCTCAGGGCATTGAATCTCACAATCTACAAGGGAGATGGTGTCAGCTGCAGATCTGGAAGCTTTACACATGACGTGACCAACATTTTCCTTCTGCCCCTCCTTGCTTGGACTGTGCACTCTCTCAGATGTGTGATGCAGGGCTGGGCGCTATTTAACTATTGTGTCATAAATTTTTCAGCCCTTTCTGTAAAGCTTACTTATGAGTACATAGTCAAGATAGATTCGACTCGGTGGCACAGTGAGTAGCATGCCCGCCTCCCAGTTAAAGGGCTCCAGGTTCAAATCCACCTTGCTCTGTCTTCCTGTGTGGCGTTTGCATGTTATTCCTGAGCCCTCGTAGGCTCTTTCTGGGCACTTCGGTTTCCTCACTTACTCCAAAAACATGCATGGCAGGTGTATTGGACATTCTAAATTGTCCTTAGGTGTAATTGTATGCGTGAAAGGTTGTTTGTCTCTGTGTGCCCAGCAGTTGGCATGCAACCAGTTCAGGGTGTGCCCTGCCTACTGCCCGCAGCTAGCTGGGATAGGCACCAGCAAGACTGCAACTCTTGTGAGGATAAGCGGCTCTAAAAAATGGATGGATGAATACCATGCTGAGTTAGAGTTAACATAAGCAATCAATACAGAACTCAAATTATTATATTTTTTTTTATTCACAAGTATCTCCCTCTGTATCTCCCTCTGTTTTATGCCAGGTATAGCCTTCAATAAATGGTTTTGAAGATACTGAAGGCAATGAACAAGAACAGATCACATTTTCATTGGTGTGACTGATGCGTGCTGGTAGGTGTATTGTAAGGTTCATTCAATTTAAGGTATGAATTCTGAATTCCATGGCAAAGAAGACATTTTTGCAAAAAAATAGTAATATCTGTGCATTAGCTGTCCACTCCAATCTGTCTATAGTAATATTGCTATTTTGAGTTCGATTAACCAAATCTAGACTTTCTTTTAAATTGGAAACTGAATAGGGAAAAAGCTATCTAATTCATGGGCACAGTCATTTTACTTGTAGAAAACTAAACTGAAATCATTTAATATATCAGCATTATTTTTGTTTGCACTCTTTTTCTCTAGGGATTGCTAACCTTTAACTGTAACCTTTAACCTGTAACTGGAGATTTGAGTGTTTAAATGTCATCGTAGTTTGTATTTATTTTATGGCTATTTATTCTGCCAATATAGCTTCTCTCATAGAGTGTATCCTTATCATCTTAAGAATTTGTTCATTTATTAGATTATTACTTATTAAAGCTATTGCTAACCTAAATTTTATATCATAGACGCTGTTACCATAAAAGAATTCAATTATTACTGTGATACATACTTTGGGTCATATCATAGAGCCCTAAATTCAGGTCATGGGTGGCCAGATTATCCAGTATTTCATCATAAAATATCATCTTCTATGACATTGTGAGCCATGATCACTGTGGAAATTGTCGCATGTTAATTGTACTGATCGATACAAGCTGGGAGGAACACTAACAGTAGAAATTCAGGTTTTATTATTAATGGAGGCGGGCATTAACACCTGTCTGCCACAGGCCGTTTTCTTCGCTGGTGCACTGACAGTAATTTTGAAACACTGAGAGTGTAATTCCCAACGAAAGCAGTGGTCCACCGATCCCATGAATGTTCACAAATCCAAAAAGAAAAGAACAGGGGCAGTTAAGGGGATGAGTAGCAGGAGGAGGAGCAAGAATAGTATAAGAATTTATATACAGTGGTACCTTCGCAACCCCTCTCAAATCTTCGCCACTCAGTGTTAGTCTTATTAATGAGACTTTGTGGGTGGGGTGGTTTTTAAATGGGTCAAAAAAGAAATTCCTACTGCTCACTTTCAGCATACATATACAAATGCAATTGCATGTAATAGTTAACGATGCACAAAATAATAATTTTCCACCAATAACCGATCATTTCTTGCTTTGTGTTTGCCGATACAGTCAACCAATAAATTAATTTTTATCAGTAAGTATTCACACAATCTGTAGTTTAGTTTCAATCCCACTTTCAAATATAGTATGTTTGTAATGTACCTATTGTGTGTACACAAGTGTAAGATTATATGTGTGTGTGTTTTTTTTTTTTTTAAATCCTCCCCTCAGATATTTGACAGACTTGACTGCTTCAAATTGAGATTGGTGATTAGCAATATGACCTAAAATTCACACACAGCTCCGGGTGCAAGGCGGTCTCCACATGCCCATGTCTCTTGCACAGCCAAATACAGTATATCATTCGAAGAGATAAATCTTGCCGTTTTTCAGAAATAAATGCACTTTGAATGTGACAGTGTCATGCATGGACCAGCAAATCAGCTCGACACTTCAGTCAGTTAAAAAAAAAAAGAAAAAAAAGTCAAAAGGTGAAAAGGAGCAATTCAGAGTCCAAGCACCAGTGCTTGTCATTTTTCTACTCACACCATTCTTTTTCTTCATGGGTGGTGTTCCAAGCATCCAAAAAAGAGATTTTATTTTTTTCCTCTTTCAAAAAAGAAAATAAATACTGCTATTTGTCTTTCTGAGTCATTGAAGTGATGCTGCTGCGGCAGGCATCTCAAGGTGTGTGTGTGAGTGTGTGTGTGTTTGTGTTCTGCTTCTTTTGGACCATTGTCTGGCTTCCTGGATATTAGACCCGATATTGCTCCATCATTGCATATCTGATAAGGAGACATTTTCCACCATTTGTGCACTTTGAAAGAACACAGAGGCTTTCCTATTGACTGTGGGGTTGTGCAACAAATCTTTTCTTCTAACAAGTCAAAGAAGGGAAGTAGGCTACAAAAAATGAATGAAAACTTGCTTTGTAGTTTGGGTGTGATTTCTGCTCTACAACGCTTATGTTCATATTGGGCTGTGTTTAGACCTTATTAACAGTTTGTTTCATAAATTGGTAGAAAGGATGGTAAAAGTGCGAATGACGAGATCTGCCTTTTTCTCATTACTCTCTAGTACTCAAGATGTGAAATTTTAAGACATTGAGAATGAAGTTCGATATTATACCATGTAATTGTTCCACATGATTTGTTTTTATTTTTGTAAATTTCATCAGTACAAAGTATTGTCCATCCATATTCCTGGACTGGACAGCTTTATCCACTTACCACTGTAGCTGATGGTTTCCTTTAATGTACCAGCACAGTAGTCCTGTGTCTGACGGGAAGTTACAAGGTTTCCATAGAGTGATGCAAGCATGAGTCAGACCTATGCCATGGAATGTTAGGGTACTGCCATGACCCAGAAGGCTCTAACCTTTATGACTACTCTTCTCTTTGGCCTTGCTGGATAAGTGGAATAATTAGTCAGCAATTGTCCAACCAGAGGAAATATCCCTGCACTTGCCAATAAGCGCGATTTTATTTCATTAATAAAATAAACGATTGAACAACCTCTACTGGACCTAATTGCACCTACTGAAAACCTAATAAATATATTTTTTCTTTTCTGAACAGAGCCTGCTGAGTTTTAGGACCTTGTTTTAATAATTCCAACTTTTGTAGCCTTTGTTTCATGTCCATATTCTTGTTTTTGTCTGCGTGTTTCGTTCCATGAAGCAGTCTCAGATTATACTGTTTCATCACCGCAACGCTTTCTCCACACAGAGACACACATTTTTCAGCAACATCCACGAACATGTAATCCGACTCCCGCATTGTTTGAAGACCTTGTTTTTCAGTGCCCATCTTTGATGTTGCCACTTTCTGTCGGTATCTAAAAGTTAACGTTTGCTGTTATGCTAGCTCATGACTTCTGATGAATAATGGAATTAAGGCGTTTGTGATGAGGTGTGGCACCGTTGTATTGTGGGAACTGTAGTGTAGGCCTACAGTGCAAACCACAGTAGGCCTGCAGGCCGGTTCTAGTAATAAATCAATATCATCCTGTGGACCATGGACAACCTTCTTGTGGCCCGGATTCGGCCTGCTGGCCGGCACTTTGACACATGCGGAGTAAGAAATCACCTAAATGTGTGAATGGCAGTTCACTCTACTCAAATGCACTCCTCTGTGTGAAATAGTGAAGTGTTTGGCTATTTAATCCCATTTTCATTTAACCCCTTGAGTCAACTGCTCTATTATGATTAATTCTCTTAAGTGTTACACTCCTGTCACAGAGTTAACACTACAGCATGCATGACAGCCCAACAAATTGGAAGAGGTGTTTGCAATGCGGGTGTCATTACTGCGCCTGTCCCAAATGAAAATCTTTTGCGTGTTGCAGCTTAATTAGGAAAGCTGTTGGGGAGTTCATCGTCAGCTCCTTATTCGGTCAAAATGTGGCCTGAACTTGTTAAGCAGTCCGCCCAATTTTAGAATATCAAGTGTGTTGGGGAGGAGTTAGCCAAGTTACTAAAATTAGACATGAGCTTAGACTGGCTGGACCCTTCCTGGGCTGAAAAAAGATCATTGTCCCTGACAGATGCCTCATGCAATTTTGCAGTTGTTCAAGATAAAAATATTGAACAAAGCATTTTTGAAGAAAGTATTTTTCATTTGTAGAGGTGTCCGTAAATAATGTAAGAGCAGAGAAAGGCGAAGACAGGCATTTTATGTCCTTTTCAAAAAGCCTAACTGTTCTCAAATTAAATATGATCAAAATAATCATTAGTTATTTTGGGACTCTGAAGACTGTTTAAAGTAGCCCATATTTTAGGAATTTTTGCCTCTTGAGTAAATATTTTTAGATTTTGGTAGTCCTGCATAAAAACAGACTGGTTATCTAGGGCTGTCTCTACCAAATCTTTTTAAAATCGATGATTCAATTGAATGATCATGTAATCGGCCCATGTAATAAATTCATTCTTTTTTAAATAATTTACTAAGGTTTAATTTACTAATGTTGAGTGTGAGTGAATATAAATACTAGGCATGGGACGAGCTACAAATTCCATGAGACGAGATATCTCACGAGATTGTGAGTGAGATTTTGACAAATTTGGGCAGTTTTAAATAAACGTGACTTTCAAAATCGCAATGTACAGTATTGCCTTTAAAGTTGTGGGCCCATGCCTAGTTGGAACCACTGTGCGACTAATCTGATGTTGTGACGGTATACCGCGACTCAAGCCGCCAAAATCCACTGCCTTTCACCCTCAAAAATGGCTTCATATCGAGCGCGTTTTACATACCAGAATCCAGTATTGTTTTGGTAGCTCTCACACTTGATGGTTCCACTGGTGATGCAAAACCTCAATTGGTTGCCACACAGATTATTTAAAAGAAATCTGATCATCCTGCATTTCTCATTTGTCCTTTTCAAATAATGGTGGCTTGCAAACAACATTTAGGTGCATACCGCCACCTACTGGACGAGAGTTAGCACTATTACACTTCTCGCCCAATAATCAGTACCCTCCAAAAAATGTAAAAGGAAATGAATCCCTTGCCATGCCAGAACGAAAAATCTCGTGATTTTTTTTAATCTCGCGAGGTCTCGTCCCATCTCTAATAAATACTAATTGTTTATTATTTTATACACACGAGTTAATAGACCAACAAAGTTTGCCTTTGCTAATCGGTGAACAATTGTAATTGGCATTAGCGCTCTAGCGGTGACCATTTGAAAACAACAAACACTACCATTTAGTTTGCACCTACATTATGTACAATACACATGTAATAGGGTAGAGACGCATGTTCTCAGTCGACCTATTTTTCGTGAAGTTACCTGACTTGGTAGACTATTTTTACCAGCTCTACTTTGTTTTTTTTGTTTTTTTTTCTTCCAAAATAAGACATGGCTTCAAAAGGGTTTGTGCGGTAATTCTTGAACCTCCCACTATTTTGATCAAATCGACATGATAGGCCTAACCTTTTATATTGTGATAAAATATGCATGTCTTAAAAGGTTGAACACGGTTAATATGAATAGAATTTTTTTTAGCACTGTGACTAGATGTTCCAGTTTCTCACATGGCCATTTAGGAAAAGTAACTGCTCAGACCTGTCATAAAGGATGTCTGATAGAGATAATAACAGATAGATGATTCACTCTTCTGACCAAATAGGCTCACACTGCACTTGCTGGCTATGATCTAACTTAAGCATGACTCACAGCCTCCACTCAGCAGCTGTATTCTTTTTTTTTTTTTAAATGAATACACAAAGCTTGTGTGTTTAAGACCTTTTTTCCTTCTGAGATAATGAAACTGTTAGCAATCGTGATGTGTCCTGTTCTGCGTCACCTCTGATTTTCATATTGCCTATTTACATCAAAGGTTAGAGGATGATGTAACTGTCTGCAATGCTTAGGAAATGTTATTTTCTTAGTAGACGATAGAATGGGTCGGTCTGATGAACAATTCTTTCACATCCTGTAAAGATGTCTGTCCCCTCCAAGTAATTTTTACTTTAAAAGGACACATGTAAAAGTTTTTCTTTACCTCCATATTGTGTTTTATTGGGATGTGAATGAACCCTCAACAAGGCTGGGGGACTGCCAGTTGCTAACTGGTGACATGCCTAAAACTACAAACAAAAAGCGCTTTGTGTCGTTTCTGTATAGAATGTTCAGTAGAAGCTTATTCCAAATGTCAAGCTTCTATAGAGGAGCTCTGGTTAAAGAACAGATATTCTAAGAAACCTTGCTTTGCAATTTCTGTAATTTGGACAGATTCTGAATTTGTGATATGATTGCGCCTACTTTCATTTTACCCAGGTCTATAGTTGAATTACTTCAGGCAGTCGCATGACTTTGACAGTAGTGTGAACGGTTCCAGATGGAAGCACAACTTGTGAAATTTAACACTACCATCACTATCATCATGTTAGGTAAACAAGGAAGGCACCCTCTTTGATAGGACTAACAGGACATTTCTGGCATAGTTTCCCCTCCCTTTCCCTCCAGTGACAAACTTGACACCCCCCACCCCCAACAAGAGAGGCCCATGATAAGGAGAGAGAGATGGAATGGAGGAGGAAAAGGAAGAAATGAGCAGAACGCTAAAAAGTACTTCCTTTTTAATAGACGTTTTAAGCAAATTACTGTTTGTTCTTGCTTCTGCTGAAGAGCTCTGCTCCTTTCCTAATGCTTCCCAATTTCCTGTAATTTGCCTCTCTACATCTGCATTCATTGTCTTTGGCCAGAACTTGCTCTTTGTTCTGTTTAGACACTGCCACAGCTGTGATAACCGGCTTACGGTGCGAATGTGAACTAGTTGCTGTCATTATCAACATTAAAGGAGTCTTATGTGAAAGTGATGGACTGCAGGAAATGTTTATTTGAAATTAACATTGCATTGGCGTGCATGGTTTGCTTGGGAGATGGCGGTCACCTGCAAGTCGGTCCTTCATACAGAGCGGCTGTCTGTTCATGTCGTGTTGTCTGATATTGTCATGGTAACAGTTGCTGTGCTGCATTTTCATCCTTGGTCTACCTAAATCTATCAATCAACCATAGTTGTGTCCCTTTGGGGGAAGTGGTTTCATCACCGCATTGTTTTACTCAAGGTTCATCTAACAAGTTCAACATTTACAAACCATTCATCGGACAGTGATCTAATCAAAGCATTTAAGATGTTCAGTTGGAATGAAAGGTTGGTGAGATGATGTGGGGCTACGGCTTTCTGTACAATTGACACCAGCAGATGAAAGAGGGTCATCTCACTGCTTGTTACACAGAGAACAACAGCAGTCAGCTTGTTCGCACCAGAATAGAGCCGACTCAAAATTTCTAAACAAAGTCTTCCATTCAGTGACTGTTTCTAACCTTAGGTTGTTTTTTTTCCCCACAATTCATTCCCACTGTTGTTGTTTCACATTTTTATCTGGTGCCCTTGCACTTGACAAAAGTAGGTTATATTTTATGGGGATGCACCAAAATGAAAAATGTTTGCTCGAAACTCATTTTTTACATAACATTTGCAGTTTTATTCTTGAGTTGGATTAATTTATTTACAAACCACTTGAATGAAACACAGAAGCTTAGTTATTAGATTTGGTATTGTAAACATAAGTGACTAGATTTACCATTTATTGAGTAGTTTCACCAGATCTTCAACTTCCATCTCCTCACGTCACCCTCATCGGCATCTTTGATGGGAAATAGATAAGTGATGATGATGTAAATCTCCAGTTTACGATTGCTACACGCAAACGCGGAGCCAGAAAATTTGGCAAATCTCTACTTTGGTCTAAGACCTTTGATTTTAATGAGAAAAAAACCCAAACCTGTGCTCGTATAGCAGATAGGGAAAATGAGACATTCACTGCCTGTTTGCAAGAACGTTTAGACTATGACTGAGTTTTGTCTCTCGGCTGACCGCCAAAAATGCATTATTTTGCCATTTTTGGCTGTTGAGTTTTAGTGGCTGTTTTGAAAATTCGGTGCATCCCTAAGATTTAGTCAGGTAATGTATTTGAGAGAAAAAAGGTATTCATATGGTTGAGTTCTTAACAGGGTCCACATCACTTGCATTGATCTTCACTCTTCACTCTTGTTTGTTCAGTCTAGAATGAAAGGAAACAAGAAGCCAGCATGTTGAGTCACTTAAGGTGTACCCGCTTCGGAAAGTAGTTCTCCAGATAAATGGAAGCAATGTGTAACCAAGCATAAGAGAAGGCGGCACCACTTTATTCTTTTCTTATTTTTTTTCGTTTACTTTACTTAGCCAGTCAGGCAGAAAAGAAGTGTTTGTGAAGGGCTCTCTGACCGAGTACAATACCAACCAATGTACCAGAGAGTTTGTGCTACATGGATATATGCTTATGGTTTTTTTTCTTTCTTTTTTTTTTTTTTTTTTTAATTCTTGAGATATTCCAAATTTTGTCATAGGATGCCAAAGGTACATTTATTGAAACATGCACGACTAATATGTTGGCGATTAAAAATATGCACATTGCTATTTTGGTAATATGTCTTACCTGTGTATTCACTATAGGCAGGAAGTGACGGTGAGAGCATTGGAAACTGTCCCTTCTCCCAACGACTGTTTATGATCCTGTGGCTTAAAGGCGTCGTCTTCAACGTCACCACTGTGGACCTCAAGAGGTACATCCAAAATTTTCCTTGTTACTTCTCCTTATTCTCTTCTTTTTCGTCAATTTGGCATACAATGTCTGAAATATTTACAAAAAAAGCCTTATATAGATTGAATTTCGTTGTTGTTGAGTATTCAAATAGAAAATTGTACAATGTTTCGAAGATGTAGGAAGCAGTTAGAAAATGCGCTGTTGTTCATAAGCTCTGTCAGTCCATAATTGTTTTGCAACACAAGTGCAGATTTGCAACATTTTTTATAGGATACTGTCATATTATCTTTTTTTCTCCCCAATTTCTTGTTAATTGGGCTGAAAATCTTAATAATCTTTATTTTTATGCCAATTACCTATAGTGACAAGCAGAACAATTACTGAAAATGCTCTTCCATCTTCCACAGTAGATAGCAGAAGTACAATTAATTGTATTCACTTTATGCCATTCAAGTATCTGAATAATATTTGTTATCAACTTAAGAAGGCCAGATTTCACAAGTTCTGCAAGTAGACCTACTCTCCTTCCCCCACCGCGAAAAACAAACAAAGAAACGGACATTTTGAGACTGTCTGGTGATGTGCTGAGAGATTTTTCTAATGCAATGTCTAGCCCTTAAGTGGTGCTAATGTTGTGGCTTGTCGGTGTATTTCTCACTGGTCTCAGGAGCTGTGTAGCACTTTGATCCAGCCCCACCCCTGACACGCTCACAGTCTCCCCACTGTTTATTTGATTTTCTCATGACCCTTTCCCAGGCTGAAAAAATATGGAAAAACATACACCCGGGCTCTTTTGAGGACACAGACTTCACACACATCTTGCCTGCTTTGCTAGACATGTTATTTATCATCACAGAGATCAAATTTGGTGATCCTCTGCAATGCTGACTGGATTTCCTGCCAGCTGCAAAAGAACATTCCAGCACCCGACAACCGTTACCAAATCCACTGAGTTTTTCCTTCAGTATGATTCATCTGAAATTCTACTTGCGTTTTTTCCTTTCTTGCCAAGCCACACCATCCGAATGCCAGGCTATTTTCAGCCGTGGTCAATTGGACATCTGTTCTCTATCATCAAACTTCCTTGTGTGTGTTCAAGACTCATTCAGGATTCTTCACATTTTGTGTCATATAATGTCCATACTGCAGCTGGTCACTTCCCCTCTCCAGAGCTCAGTCCTTTGCTTAAGATGCATGACTGTTTGAGTTTCACAATTAAAAGTTAAGGCAAGGGAGATTTGCCTGAGTTTGGTATATTCACCTTCAGCTTCCCTGGCATTCTGTGGCAAAGTACTTGTAACCTAAAACCGCGTAGTAAAATCCTGCAATGTGAACATTAGCAGCATCTGTTACTCACCTTTCTGCTAACAAGTCTGTGTTGGTTGCGGTAGGTACAATTTTCCTTCTCGCTTTGATAACTAACCGATCAGGTTTAAGAAAAATAAACTGATATCAAGAGAAAGTGTGTTTGCTGTATATACATGGGCTTTTTAATATTGTGTTAAAATGGAAGAACAATACTTCGTGTTCGAGTTGAAGGAGGAAATGAATTTCAAATGTCACTGAGCCAAGTTTAATACTTTAAATTGCCTGAGTTGACTTCTGTTTGGTCAAATATTTTATATCAGTAATGAAAGTCTCTGATTCTATGACTGTTTCTTATCCACAGCTCAATGATATCATTGGCCAAGGGTGCCACTTCCCTTTTGCATGCCGAAGGCTTGATGTTATTTCCTGTTTTGGCCTGCTATGGCTGCCTTGTCCCAAATCTTGCCCACCTCTTTGAACTTTTTATCGCATCGGCTCTAGTTAAGTTTTTGTACTCAGTTCATTTTTTGAGAGCTTATGAAAATATAGCACATTGGGCTGTTGAATGCTGAAGGGAAAGAAGCATCTGTGTACACACTAACCATTCGACACATGCTAATTTTTGTTTGTGCGTCGTCAGTGTCATCTGCCAACAGGGACATCTGGTTTGAAATGCAAATGCAAGCTTGTAGGCCTCAGAGTGGGGCACATACAAACACACAAGAGGCAGAAATGAGTACAGTTTCTCACCTTAACCTGTTTGCTTTGTTTAATTATTGAGGTTATATTTATATTACTCTGCTCCTCTGAATGTTACGATTTATTAGCTGAGCAGCTAACTTGTCTTAATTTGTTCACCTCAAATATTTCCTCTGTGACATGCAGGAAGCCTGCAGATCTGCAGAACCTTGCCCCTGGTACGCATCCTCCCTTCGTCACATTCAATGGCGAGGTCAAAACAGATGTCAACAAGATCGAGGAGTTCCTTGAGGACGTTCTCTGCCCGCCCAAGTGAGTATTCTCTCGCCTCTGTGCCAGCAGTGCTCACTGTGCTATTGCAAAAAACAAAAAAAACAAAAAAACAACCTGCAATTACTTGTTTATTTACATATATTTTATTTGCAGATACATGAAACTTGGCGCAAGACACCCTGAGTCCAACACAGCTGGCATGGATATCTTTGCCAAGTTTTCAGCCTTCATCAAGAACTCAAAACCAGATGCAAATGAAGGTAGGGATTTCCTTTCACACTCATTGAGATTTACTACTAAGTATTTTCAGGTTATAGAACCTAAATATCAATCGTCACAGACAATAACAGCAATCCTTAACTGAACCTGATTGTCTATTTTTTGTAAATAATACTGAACATCACAGTGAGCTGTACATTTCCTTACACCAATTACGTACTTTCATAGGCTAAGAACACACAGCTGGAAATCATCCAGTCTTGGAGACTCTTGTGGTTGCTAAGCAACATTATTGCGCTGCCCTGGTTGGTGTCTTCTAGGCATAACACAAAACACCTCCTGAGCTTTTGTTTACTTCCTTCTCATGTTTTTAAACTCCTCAACTGGTAGGACACAGCGAAAGAAAAATGAAACTAAAGGTCACAAATTCATCCCTTGTTTGCAATTCATCCACACAGGAAGAGAGAAGAAGGCATAGAGACATTATGTCACCAACATAATGTCATCTTACCATCATCACAGAATGCCTTGATCCTGTGACAATATCTGTTGGGCTGTTCTCCACCCAGGGAAAACATTGAGTCATAAATTGTGTAAACAGTGTGGCTCTGAAGTCATAAGTGTGTGAACAAGGTGCACACAAACAACATATTTTCTAACATTATTTTAAATTGAACGAGGTTGAAAAATGTACAGTGACCATGTTGTCCACAATACCTACATGAAAAAAAAAATCGGTTTTACAGTAATCATGTTTCTCGATTTAACATCTTTAACAGTCCTTTGTATGTAATGAAATTCTGCCCCCTTGCGGTTGGTTACGATATGTCCACACCGGGGACGTCTGCGCCAGACTCAGCATAAATTGAAGTCAAAATTCCTTGTGGTTCTATGCAGCTCTGGAGCGCGGGCTGCTCAAAACTCTGCAGAAGCTGGATGAATATCTTCGTTCACCTTTGCCTGATGAGATCGATCACAACAGCATTGAGGACGTCAAAGTATCAAACCGCAAGTTCTTGGATGGAGAAGAAATGACCCTGGCTGACTGCAATTTACTGCCAAAGCTGCATATTGTCAAGGTGCCTGCTGTAATAAACAAGCATTAAGAAATTAACCAATTTTAAGACTCAGCGTTTGATATTGAAAGTGTATGGATCACGTGTATTCTGTGATGTAAGACCTCTCTGCCTTGGTACTGTTTCTTCAGGTGGTGGCTAAAAAATACAGAGGTTTCGAAATCCCCAAGGAGATGACGGCCATCTGGAAGTATCTTAACAACGCCTACACGCGCGAAGAGTTCACTAACACCTGCCCCAGTGACAAGGAGATCGAGATCGCTTACGCAGATGTAGCCAAGAGGCTTGTCAAATAAGCTCACCTGTCTTGAACCCCCTCCTCTGGTACCGCTAGACACAGCACATGGACTGGAGTGCTAACACATGAAAAAGAAAACTTTACATATCCTTCCCTCCTTTCCCAATTCATCATGAATTATTTGTCAGTAGTCATTCAGCAAAGGAGTCAGTGCTTATCCTCTACACTCTCTGATAAGTGACCTTCATAGTGACCTTCTCTCTGCATGCGGAGGAAAGTCCATGCACAGCTGTTTGTATGGTTGTAAAACTTTCAAAAACACAACCTCTAAGAAGCATTTTTTCCCCAGTCTTTTGGCTTTTGAACAGTGTTTAGTCTTTTCAGTGTTTATGATCGAAATTAACCCAAACCTGCGTTAATGTATCCGCTAAATCAGGTCTTGTATAGCCTGTTGGTATCCAAACAGCTGAACAGTTTCATTTATATGTAGCTTACCAATAGATGTCCACTCATGCCTTGTATGATTCACCATATTGCCATATAGAGGAAATATTCACCTAAACAGTAACGGCAAAAAGGACTGCTCACAGGCTTCTGAAGCAAAGCGTTCAGCGCCGGTAGCAGTGCGGCTGATGGGGGGGGGGGGGGGGGGGGGGGGGGGTGAGGGCACATAATTTTGGTCTGACTGTGGAAGAAACCCCCCCATCACACAAACAAGTCAAGTAGAAATCATGTAAAGACACGCCGATCTGTAGTCAATAGTGTTGACGGTTTACAATCAAAACAAGAAAAAAAAAACAGCAAATCTTTGGTCTGTTGGTTAATCTCGAAGTAGTGAATGTATTGATCAGAGTAGCTCGAAAAGTGCTTTACCTTATAGTGTGGAAAAGCAAAACATTATTTTCTCCTAGTTTTCACCTTTTGTTAGGATACAATTTTGCGTCAAGGAATTGTAAATATTTTTGCTTGAATTTCATTGTGTAAATTTTATACATAGCATGGTCATGGCTTAAAGAAAGGAGCCATTTCCTGCCCGCTCAGAATGAAATTTTAGATGAGCTTTCATCTTTTTTGCCTTACTTGTTATCTTTGCCGGATCATTTTAATTCAACACTTGTTTGCCGTTGCACCAAGTTAATATCAAAGTTGTGCTCTGTTTTGTCCTTATTTTATTTTTTCCAAACACCAAATTTAAATAAACGTGTTATTGGCAGTGTTTAATGTGTGCCATTGAGTATACTTTTGTTTCATGCTGTCTTTGGGTACTTGACCCAATACTAGAGCAGTATCAAAAAATTAATCCACTTACTAATCAAATTATGCTGCATGCCCATCGAATTTTCAAGCAGCATCGGAAGTGGTAAATGTATGTCAATACATTGGCACGTTACCTTTGGCAATGTCAATGGAAACAATGTAACTACGGACTTTGAAAAAAAAAAAAAGCTTTTGTATTGGACCCCATTTCTTTGGTGTGAACAGGTCTTCTTGACATCTTATGCAGCCAATTGGATTCCTCACATCAAAAATTTTTAGGGCTTTTATCAAGTCTCCAAATCTGATGTGGGCCTGTTCTGACCCAGCTACATGATTGATTCACCTAGCGGGTTGGTGTAGTAACTACGTCGAAAACGGGCGTCGTCCAGCACGCATAGTCTTGACGTCATATAATGGCGACAATAACCAGGATGCATTCGTGCAGTATAAATGATTAGATTTCGTGATGTGAGCGTAAGTGTACTGCCGAATACGGGTACGCACTTTATTTTATTTTCCTTCTCTAAAGTAAAAATAAAAACACGCACAACTAGATTCGTATTTTAATGAAAACAAGCGTGGTACTGGCGCACGTGTCACTCAAATAAATGCTTGCGAGTCGCGTTTCGTACAGTGATGTCACAGACCGTCAAATCCGAGCTGTGCGGACCTCTTCGGACTGATGCATCCTCTCAAGATCGGATATGAAACTACCTCAGTGAATGCTCAATACATCCTGCAAACAACGGCTTTAATGTGCTTAGTTGCTGAACAACGACACAAAGTTTCAATCTGGGCTAAAAAATTGATTTTAGCAGGCAGTCCGAACAAGTCGTCAGCTCACGAGGGATTTGTGCTACCCCGTGCCAAAATCCATCCTGATGTGGAGCCTCTTTTCTGCTATTTGACAAAAAGAAGGTGTGGGGTCATTTACTGTAGTTGTTGGATGCTCTCCAGGTCGTTAAAGTGTCATGTTTCCAGCCCAGTCTGCGCTCCTCCGTTACTGGAGAACATTAAGACACGGGTTGCACTTATAATTCACTGGGAGGAACTTCACCTTGACGAGAAAAAAAGGGCTCTGTGTTAATACTGTGGCGATACACCACCGCACAGTCATTACCAGACGGACATGAACTGTCTTACTGCATGCAGTTTGTGCCCATCATTAGAGCGACAACAAATAGATTTAGCTCTTTTCTACTTTTATTAACGGCATACAGCTTGAGTCGGTTTATTATGCTGCCAATTACATTTTTGTAACAATAGATATTGGCTTCTTTTGTGTTGCTCCTTGTGCGATCCTCTCCCACAGGGAAAGTGGTACATTTTCTGTTTGGCATTGATTTTTCCTCCCCTCTCCCTTTCCCCTCAGCTAACCTGGTTTTCTCACTTTGCAGGTTTTTACACAACACCCATTTATACAGCTGGCTAAATATTTACACTCGTGAAGTATCTCACCCAAGGGTACACACTGTTATCCCAGTTAGATTTTAGGCCTACAATGTGTGAAAAATTTTCCTTGCAAATGGAACTTTTGCATTTGGCATTCAATGTGGTAGTGTGATATTGCCTTCCTTTTAGGTTAGTCAGTCAAAGCCCAAAGGAATTCTCTATAATGTACATATGGAATTTAAGGCTGGAACATTTTTCTTGTGGTTGCATTTGTCTACTAATGTTTTAAAAGCTGCAAGTGACCCAATATAATGTTGCATGATGATGTTTTCACAAGTACAAGAGAACAAATTCATCTTCATTTTATCTTCTGTTTTAGTATCACAGACAATGTTTATGACTGATTTAACTTTAGTAAGCCAAGACTATTAAAGTTCATCAGTTGGCTTTATTCCACTTAAGTGTGCATGTTTGGGATACGCCAGAAATATTTCATCATGCTGTAATGTAGACAATATAGATAGATGTTTGACTAAGCCTGTGAGGGGAAAATTGAAATTGAAAGGAGCATATTCATGATGTCCATTAGTCTATTTTCAATAAATTGTCCTTATTAGGGTAGCAGGTGAGCGGAAGCGCGTACACGCTGACTGGGCAAAATGTGCTACCTGGACAAAAATGAGAGAAAAAGATACGAGTAAAACAAATAAAAATAATATTCATAAGTGTTCCTTAAAAAACAATTTAACTAATGAATGTCAAACACTGCTTTTCAAAATAATCATTGTAAAACCAAACTGATCAAGAATGCCTAGACAAAATTCATGTTAGACCCCAAAATAACATGCTTTGTCCTTTAATTCAGTGGTTCTCAACACTTTTTCAGTGATGTACCCCCTGTGGACTATTTTTTTTCAGTCAAGTACTCCTTAAACAGTGCAAAGCATTTTGGGATTGAAACAAAACAAAAACTACTAGTCAACAAGTACCACTGATTTTGAAGTCATCACTAGACCTACCACGCATGTAGTAGAAACGCGAGGCAAAGCTGGACTAGCCTGAGAAAACCCAAGCAACCACAGGGAGACATGCAAACTCCAAATGCGCGGGCCAGAGCTGAGAGTCAAACCAGAACCTCAAAATTGAAAGACAGACACGCTAACCACCGACTCTGTGTGTGGCCCGCACACATAACATATATGAATTTTTAATATTGAAGTCCTGTGAGAACTCATTTATGCAGCAGTCAGGAACTGAGCGCAAGTAAAAGTGACATCCAGCAAACCCTGATGAATGTCGCCGCTTTCTTCATAACTCAAGTGTATTTTGCAACATAATGCTCGCCGTGTCCTTTATTTGGCCCTTCAAAAATGTTGGCCTTCAGTCAGAAGTTACATTGGCATCAGTGTTCCAAACTCTTCATCTGCATCTGGTTAAAGGAGCGCTAAGGCCATGTTGGAACCTCCAGCAAAGGTGTATTTTTCTTTCCAAATGCCTTAAAATCATACGAGCTGTCATTAACCCATCAATCCTAATGTCTTTTTTGGCTACAACAGAGTGGTTTTGTCTGGTGGGCATATATAAGTCATAAATAAGCCTTTGATAGCTCTGCATGACACATCAGGGTGCTTAGAGTAATTCAGAGTGGCACATTGGTGGAAAGCATGAAACCCAAGAATATTCTTATATAGTTAAGCTTTTAAAATCGTCTCAAATGCTGTTAATGTCAGTTTTTCAGCATCTGGTGTCAAGCCTGGAATAAATGCCGTGTGTGTGTTATATCTTCGGTTTTCGTATGTGTGCTTAAAATAAAAAGGTCAATGTGTCCCTTCAGATGCCAATTGCTGGAATGCAAAATGAACAGAATTACAAGATAATTTCACTCCACTCCAGGTGTCGAATAAGAATATGACAATTGAGAGCTACTTCTTTGGTACTAAGTAATACCAAGGGATACCGGTTTATGTTCATGATTTCTCACAATAATCAAAGAATACTGTAGCTGTAGTAAATATGAAAATCAAGTGTAATATGTAACGTACATGTCATATGGCTACTCTTGTGACCCTCGGGGGCACCCTGTCGGTGACCACTGGTCTAGTATTTAAATCATCAAGCTATTATTCAAAATATTAAATAAGATTTAATTTGAATGAGGCAGTTGTAAATTTGATATTGTGGCATTATTCATGACCATTGTTGGGCAAATGACTTCAAAACAGTAATGCATTATTTATTACTTATTACTGTTATTTCGAAGTAATTAGTTACATTGCAAAATTACTGTATTTGAAATGTAATGCATTACACTACCATTGCTTTACTTTTATATTACTCTCACCACCATGACTGGAAATATGGATTTGCCATTCTAAATGTAGCTCATTACGCTCATTACACATCCAGAAAAGATTGGCTTAATCCAAAAACAGTACACATCATTTGATCGGTATTTTATTTGAAAGAATTATAGACATGACTGATACAGAATTTTTTTTCGTATTTTAATCCCTTTATTACTTAGTTTCATGGCATAGTGATGCATTGTTTATGCTGTAGGCAAAAATAGTTAGTGCATTTCACAATTTCAATGTTAATATTCAAATTCAAGTTCAGTTGGCTAGGTTAGGGACAGAAGTTTCAAAAATAGATGGTTTTGGTGGGGCTAACGTTAGCAGCTAGCCTACATCATCGTTATTGTGTTTAACGCAGTGGTTCTAAAATGGGGATACCCCTGGGAGTACTTGAAGGAACTCCAGGGGATACTTGAGATTTTATATATATATATATATATATATATATATATATATATATATATATATATATATATATATATATATATATATATATATATATATATACACATATACATATACATATATCTATATATATATAATATACATATATCTATATATATATATATATAATATACATATATATATATATCTATATCTATATACATATATATATAATATACACATATATATATATATATACATATACATATATATATATAATATACACATATATATATATATATATATATATATATATATATATATATATATATATATATATATATATATATATATATATATATATATATATATATATTATGATATATGTTCCATCCACCTGTGAAATATTTTTTCTTTACCAGTGTAAAGAATCTTTGATGGCAAAAAAAGAAAATATTTTAAAACAGAGCACTTTGCCTTACTGCCCTTGTTGCTCTATTACTGTTTTTTTCTTGTTTTTCTTTTATTACTTACTTTATTATTTTCTCAATTATATAGTGTATGTAGTCTGCTCAGGGAAGTGGACAGAATAAGAATGTCGTTGTGTGGTATTACTATGCAGTTGACAATTAAACTCTTGAATCTTGAATGAATACACCTTAATAAAAAAATCCATAATGTCTTGCACGATTCACTACAACACAAATCAACAATTAGGTGCTTTATGTTCCAGTTGATTTGCTCTTAATTTGAAAAGAAGAACATATTGTTCCTGTCACTGCGTTAAAAAGCATTAAATTAGAAAAAATGGATAGATTGATAAATTAGATTAGGGCTTCCATACCCCCACTTGACGGGCATTGGTCTTCAGAATTTGAATATTAATGTTCTACATATATCAGTTTGTTATTTTTATTGATTTGTTAAACTGTATTTTATTCAGTATGTCACACTTTCCAGTTTTTCAATGTGTTTATGTTTGACTCTTAACCCTCACAACTGCTGTTGTATAGTTGCTGGTGGAGCATCAGCTAGCCCATCGACTCCCAAACCACCAAGTAAAAGCTCAGCTTATCTGTCCTCTAGTCAACCAGTCTGGGTGGGTTTTGTGGGCTCACATTGTTTATTTTAGCCCTCATTAAAATGTGGTGGGGTGGCTTTTTCTCTCCGGGGCTCGGTGGCTACTGTGGTGTAGAGATAGGGGTCTGTGGTAGACCCCTTGGGCTACTCACAAAAGCTGCTTTGCCCCCCATCCCTGACTGGCCACTCACCCCATGTGGGTCCTGCAGTTACACCCTGTGGCAGAGCTGCGGTTAACTGCGGCAGTTGCCTGGTTAAGACGAGTGAGTTTCAAGACATTGCCGTTCACTATATGTACCACTAGAGGCCACTATAAGCCACAAAATTCCTTCGGGTTTTAGCTCCCTTTCCTTTCCACTGTCAGCACTTTTTTTTCACGGGAAGCAAGCACAGGGGTGTTTGTGTGCAAAGGGAGGGGTGTGTTTGGGTAAAAAGACTTGTGGGTGGTAAGGCTTCAAAGTCTCACACAGAAAAAGGGCATCTCTTTTAGTCCTGTGTCAACTGTGTGCTTGTAAGACGCCGTGTGACGTCAGGTTCGTCAGGCCTCCGAGGGGCCTTTGTCGGGATGCTTAGCCTCTTTATGTGTATACAATAGCTCCCTGTTTTATTTTGTCTGTGACGAAAAACAAAAAAACAAAAACTGTGACATAAAAAACTTGTTTGTGTCGGCAACCACGCCCACCACCTTCAATTTACCTGGCAGGTTATGTTTCTTAAATGCTTGCGATGAATAACTGTCTGGTATGTTAAGAATTACAGATGTGCGTGAGTGTGTGTGCGTGTGTGTGTGTGTGTGTGTGTGTGCGCGCGCGTGTTCAAAATGGGTATTTCATGCACATTTCGAGTCAGAGCTCACCCCCCTGGTTACCATTTTGTTTTGGACTATAAGACCCACCAGAGCACAGTATAAACCGCAACAACAAACACTGAACAGAAAATCTATTTTTGTCATGTACAGGCTGAACTTGGATATAGGCCGTACTTTGCAACATCAGATATTTCCGCAGAAATTAGCACATGAACGTTTTGCTGCTTTTTTTTTTAATTTAAAAGTTTTTTTTTTTTTTTTACTGCCTGTTTACGGTAAACTCATGCCGTAAAACAGACTGAACACGGCTGCATGTTTTAAATAAGAGCACCACAAACATAT
Organism: Hippichthys cyanospilos; assembly: GCF_059441005.1. Classification (NCBI taxonomy): domain Eukaryota; kingdom Metazoa; phylum Chordata; class Actinopteri; order Syngnathiformes; family Syngnathidae; genus Hippichthys; species Hippichthys cyanospilos. The sequence goes on from NC_142382.1 coordinate 14,227,520, forward strand.
AAAGTCTGCAAGTTTAGAAATAAGAGCAACAACATCATCATTTCACCATAACACCGACACATTTGAATTATTTGAATACTACATCAACAGAACAATAACACAACTGATTGTGATTACTTGTGGAGAGTGCCCTCTGGTGGAAAGAAAAAAACTCAAAATCAATGCTTTGATATCGTCCTCTTCCTTTGTTTATTGGGAGACTGCCCGCTGGTAGTTAGAAAAAAAAAACTGCAGAAAGCTTGTGGTGCAAATTGTAGTGTGTTCTTCATCGTGAAGAAATGACATGTCAAAATGTAAATAAATGGTTGATTTAAGTCATCAACATTATGAAGAAATACTGATAACAATATTTGATTAAAAAAAATCTAAATTTTAAATTCTTCAGTAGGCACCTTTTGCCTAGGTAACAGCTTCACACATCTTGGTATTCCCTCAGTCAGCTTTATGATGTGGATGCTGCTTTATGACCCAAAATGACATTGAGTTCACAGCTCCCATTTTCGAGATTTTATTGACAGGTATTTGAAAAAGAACTATTTGACTGTGTCTGAGACTGTTTGGCACTGCTTATTACCCCAAAATAGCTCAGTAACTCAGTGAGTGTGTGTGATGTATGAAGCAGTTCATATATGCCCTACAGTTTTTGCTAAAGTGAACTAGCAGGTTCCGTTTCTGAACTGCCTAACACGCCGATGATGAGAGTAAGCCCTTTGAAGTTTTGTCTCTGCCATCCATCTTAAATCCCTGGCTTTATTTTCCTGCCAGCCACTGCCAAGGCCATCCCGGCAAAGCAGAAACTCCCCATTTGACTCCTCCCCCGCCATGACTGAAAGGACAACAGATTTGCTCTCACATTTCCCCAATTGACGCTCATACTTTTTTTGAATGGTAATATTTTTGTTTGCTACACCTTTAGCATGGATTTTTTTTTTCTTGTGACAAGCCTGGAGCAAAACAGTGTGTGATCTATGTTTACTGTTGTTCTGCAGATACAGGTTCTTCATTGTTTTTTCACCTTTCTCACCAAGTGAAATGTCTTCTTTGCTCATCAGTATCCAAAACTGATGCTGTGACTCTTAGATTTAACTCTGGAGGAAGAGCAAAGGCGACCAAGCAGAAATGTGTTTAGCTGCTCTTTCAAAACATGTGTCCATAGTTTGTGTTGGCTAATCTTTGCTGTCCAATGGCTTTTAGACTTCATTTTGGCATTTCAAGTCAATATTGGTTTAAGTAAGAAACAAAAGTCTTTGTTAAGGAATTTTAAAGTATCTGCCTGTAAGCTCTTTCGATTTCCCAATAAATGGCTTTTACTGTACTTAATCTTTCCCCACTGTATGCAATTGCTGTTAAAATTTTAGATATGCCCAGATGTGTTTACTGCAATTTTTTTTTTTTTACACAGGCAGCCAAATCTGTCTACACAGAGTTCTCAAACTTTTTGGAGTCAGGGACCCCCTTTAGGAAAGCACATTTTCCAAGGACCCCGGCTTGCAAATGTTTGCGGGAACAAAAACAAAAACAAAAAAAGCTATTTTGGTCATCCATTACTGTTTTCAATAAATCCAAATTCAATGTATGTAGACGTATTTTCTTTGTTTGGACAGCTTTTCTTTTGTCTTTTACCTACCAAATGAAATGGTCTTCAAAACACATCCAAATGCATCCATTGCTAAGAAAGTCAAGCCAAATTTTATTCAGAAAGCATATCTAAAAAGAAGGCGATAGAAACCTATGATTAGTCGCTCTTGTGTGTAAAACCCCAGGTAAAAAGATCAAAATTGTGTCAGAATCAGAAGTGCCTCTAAAATTGGCACAAAATAGTATAGTAAGTGCTACTCATATATATATATATATATATATATATATATATATATATATATATATATATATATATGAGCAGCAATCTTATCATAGATAGCAATATTGCATGCAAAACTTGATAGCTAGAGCTATATAAATCATAGATAAAAAAAATATATGAAGGAAATATGACATTTTATTTACCTTTGAGTGATTGTTGACTAGAGCTACTTACAGCCATAATCCCTAGCGAGGGTAGCATATCCTTTTTCATATTTCTTGATTATCTCCGGCTTCGTTTCCATACTAATCAATGTCATCTTCTTACTTCTACCTTAACATCACTAGCAATCTTGGGACCCATGGTTAACCAATTAAAGTTGGAATTAAGCACTAAAACGCACAATAAATACGATATAGTAAGCGCTCACACGAGATCAAGTCTTTAAGTGTGCATCTTAATGAGACTGTGACAGCAGCCAATAGCTGACCAGCATCGTAGTGATGTGTTGCAGCGCAGGCAGTTTGACCAGAAAATAAGAGCAATTACATAAAAACGCCTGAAGGAGGAGGCAAAACAACATAAACACATCCAACCCCACAGGTCATGACAGTTCTTGTTGCCGTAAAAAGCAGATGAAAAATTGTAATATTCCACTTCGTAACATGAAAAAAACATAAGCCAGGGATGCCGTAACCCAGGGGTCCACTGTATATATTTTTTATTAACAGCCCCAATTATTTCACGGACCCCCTGCAGTCAGGCCAAAGACCCCCTGGGGTCCGCGGACCCCACTTTAAGAACCACTGGTTTACAAAATGTTAATGCTGAGTAGTTGTTTTCTGGAGAAGTTGTTTTCTGTGAAAACAAGAAAAGCATGTCAAGGGTTTCGTGTAACCATGCTAGAGTTCTTCACAGCACAGTCACAAAACTTCCATAACTTCTTTAGAAAGTGACATTCCCAACTACTGACCTGGCATGCAAATTGTATTACAGAATCATTCTGACAGTGATGTTATGTGAGACAAAGAAACATAGCTGTTTCTGCTGTGCGGTTGCTGTGTAGAGGTACCCTGAATATGAAGGATGACTGTTTGGCTGTTGTTGAACTGGGGAGACTTTTTGTTTTTGAGCTGACGCCTGGTTCTACTTTGAAACCATCTTGTTTTTATAAAGGTTGTGCCTTTTTTTTTTTGCAGGGAAAGGCACTGTGGTTTTCACTGTTTCAGATCACTGTAATTATTGGGTTGGTCTGGCTTTCACAGTGTGCACACACTGGCATATGATATTCACAATGGTCACTAGATGCTACATACAGTATGAGACTTTAAAAAAAGAAACAAACTATTTTTATTTAACAGATTCAAGCACTTCTATCAGAAAAAAAATGTTGTCAGCTGTCCCAAATATCAGACCGTCAATGCTAACAGCTCAGCTTGTGAAATGATCAAACTTAGAAAACAGAGCAGCTGCGATTGGCCGTCACCTGAGCTGTTTGGATCTGTGATGTCATTATCAATTGAAAGCAAGTGGTAAAATTTCCACCCCCTATGATTGATAAAAACAGGTGGATTTTCTAATCGGAATGCCATGTTCAGTTTAATATGGGTGCAGAGGGTATATTGTGAAAACATTTTTTGCCTTGACTTCCCCTTTACCAATGTGATTGTTCAGAACACTTCCTTTCAAGCATCCTGTCATGATGATGACCCATATCTTGCTAACAGCCTCTATACAGGAATTCTTTTGAGTATATTTGGTTGCCGTATGAACAGAGTAATACTTGGATGTACCATAAATGTTTTACTCACTTCCAAATGTAAATTTTACTTTACTTTCATTGTTCCAGCTGGCATCTCTTACATTTGCATTCGTTTTACAGTACAGGGCAAAGGTTTGGACATATCTTGTCCCTCAATTTCTCAAAGTAATGATTGCCAATCGTTCTTTAGTCAGCAGATTGGTTCTTACCATAATAGCAGTTGCTCATAATTTGAATTTTAACAGTGGTCCTATTGGACTATCAGCTGTGCATTAACCTGACTTCTGCACAACCGATGGTACCAACGCCATTGATAAAGCAAAAAAAAAAAAAAAAAAAAAATCACATTGTTAACCCAGATAAGTCACACAGGTGAAGTGAAAAACATGTCAGGTGACAACCTCTCCAAACTCATCAAGACAATGCCAAAATCCACATGTTCATTCATAGTTCATAGTTGATTCATTGATGCCTTCAGTGAGAAATTGCAATGTGTATAGTCATGAAAATAAAGAAACGAGAAGGTGTGTCCAAATGCTTGGCCTGTACCGTACTGTATATTGGTGCCCTCTTATCAGTGCATTGCCCCGTTTTACCCAACACAGTCTTCTTCTCCCCGGATGTTGTGATACACTATACGTGTCCCGACAGTTTGCCTGTCTTTAATGGTGCAGCGTCTCTGCGATCCATCAACGTACTGGGCTCAAATGCTTTGGTTACCATATTTTTCCACCGAGGAGACTGTCGCTTGCCGGGAAAGCTGCACAACATTTGCGTGCGCGTGTGCGCACTCATGCCATTTTTAGAGAAGTCGCTACGCGCGCTTTGCGCTAGCACACAAGCCTTACGGAAGCCTCCTGGGTCCATTTCTTCTGTGGTTGGACCACATACCTCAGAATCATGCTTTCGTTGGAAAAGTGTCTGTTTGATTTTCCAGACATCATAACGAGTCAAAGTCGTCCACTGTCTACCCAACGGACAGTAAAATCCTGCGCTGGCCTTGGACTCGTTCCCTCAAGTCTTCTCTGGGTCGCTGCTGGTTACAGTAAAAAATCAACACCTCTTATACCCCAGACTGAGACTTTTCAACATACAGATCCAGTTTCTCCCATGTGCAATCCGCTTGTTCAGAGGCGTGTACGGTGTTAAAATCACTGCTGACTTTGGAGCCTTCTCATTGTGGCTTCAGAGACCAGCGGATCCACTGAAACGCTCACGGTTCTTGATATAGTCCAGTGGCAACTCTTTTAGACCGGTGTGTGTGCTTGCTGAGATTTTCCAGTGTTTTTGCTTCCCCGCCACTGCCATCTGGATATGTATCAGTGGCACTCCAGGACAAATACTGTCCATATCTCAGGCAGCCTCTTCTGGGTGGCTGCTCTTGTCGTCGTGACGACAGAGCAGGAAATACTACAAGGCTGGAACAATGAGCTTGGACACCATCTAATATTTACTTTTTGATTGCTCATGCCTGCACACTCCCCTTTGTCTTAAATCCGTCAGAATAGCCCTTTTGATGATAGCCACTTTTCATATTTGGGTTTGTGATCCCCTTTTGTTCTAAGGTCAACTGTTGGGATGCTGTAGCTTCCTTAGCGTTATCAGGAATTTCAGAAATCCAAAGGAATATTTTCCAAGAAAAATGGTGCAGAATAAATCCAAAAATGCATCGCTGGGTCAATCCTCAGGGCAAAATTACACTTTTTATGTGTTTCTCTTTGAATATGTCAACCCAGACCCACTTGTGTTATGTGTTTGAGTATCTTGGCTTGCTTTCCACTGCTGATTTATGAGCGTTTCCATTGATGACTTTCCAGGGTCTGCCCATAAACAGCATCTAAACGAGCAATAGTGGATCTGGCAGTCAATTCTAAACTATATTACCACCCAAGCGTGTGGGCCGCCTGCTGCGGTCCTCTTTGCCTGGCCCTCACGAGCTCCCGCAACTCCTTTAAACCCCCTCGCCACCAGGCCGGAGGTAGGAAATCAAACCAATTACTGTTGTATTTAAAGAAAATTGGAGCAAGGCCGGAAAAGTGGGGCATTTCCAGAAACCGCAAAAAGAAAACTGCAGGGCCACTGTTTGGCATAACACAGTGACTGAAGCAGAGTGGAATGGCACTTCTCAGGAAAAGAAAAAAAATCAATTGTTTGAAAATTTACAGTAAAATCAGCCTTTTCCCCAAATAATACATACGATTACAGCTGCACCTAATGAATGTTTTAATAACTGATTACTAACAATTTCACATTTAAAAAAAAATCCAAATACGAAAAGTGTTCGTGAAGAAATGAATAAAAAAATTCTATTGCTTTAGGTATTAAAAGTACAAAAGTAACTGATTAATTTAGGTTTTAACGTACTGAAACACCGGTGTCAAACTCAAGGTATGTGGCCTGCCAAATGCTGACCGAGGAAGTTTCTTCCTAAAATTTCAATAAAAAATCAAGTGGTCTTAAACTTTCAAAAGGATTGTCGAAAAAAAAAGGATTTTCAGTTCCCAATCTTTCTTTTGAACAGATTTTACTGGCCTCTAATTTCCAAACTAGATAAATGTGTGACAAACACACTTCATAGTCATACTGGCCCTCTGACTGAAACTATAACTGCAATGTGGCCCGCGATAAAAGAATTTGGCACCCGAGTTCTAAAGTAATCAGTGACTTTAGGTAAATACTAAAGTAAATGATCACTTCAGGTTATAACTACTACAGCAGTAGATTACTTTAGGTACTGAGTTAATTGATTATGTTGGGTACTAAGGTATCTAAAGTAATTGATTAATTTATAAATTTGTTGAATTTAGCGCGCCGTTGCATATGTAGTATATTGATAATTTAATGCCAACATTCAGAAACAATTGATATAAGAGGAGAATCACTATGAATGTGCAAAATGTGGTCTGCTACACATTAGCATTGATCGGCATCGATTAAGAGCTGCACTCATGGTATTTTATGTGTAAAAACATCTTTGAAATTTAAAATAGTGTTGCCAAAATGCTGAGTATTTTTGGGTAAAATATAAAAATTTCCAGCGCTTACATGTTTGTCAAATTTACAAGCTTGTAACTTGAAAATGCACAGCAGTAAACTAAAATCATTTCCTCTCATCAAGAAATATTCACATCATTGACTGAAGAAATATATCAAGATGTTCAAAGCAGTTATCCTGGCAACAATTTGCTTACAATTTGCTTACTTTGAAGAGTCGAGAATACAAAACATATTTTGGTTTGAGATGTTGAATAATAGTAAATGATTCCTTGAAATGTTTTTTTAAGCTTTTTACTCATACTGACAACCAAGATCCTACAGTATTTTATTTTAATGTTACAAGTAGTGCTGAATATTGTGTCTTAAAAGTGTATTACGATATATTGCAATATAGCAAAGGCATTGGGATGCATATTGCGATATATTGGGCAATGTTTACAAGAAAAAAAGGCATATATTTTAACAATGGCTGAAAAAAAAGAAAATTATTTTTCCTGATCCCAGGAAAAAGGCCTTGTTTTTGTCATGTGGAATGTGATTGCAATAAAGTAATAATTTTCATCATTTGCTTTTAGTTTCAGGCACTTTGGTGCAATTGCTTCTTTTTTTTCCATTTTAGACTAAGCTATAACCCGTATAAACGCGATAAAAATAATTAACAGTTGTTGAAAGTTGATTTATATTGTGTTTTTCTGTTGTTAATGTTAAAAAGGATACATGTGTAGGTATACTTTTCAATTTTCATCAATATCAATCTTATTTATATTTAGTGCATCGACTGAAGGGGGGCGTGAAAAGTTTTCTCCTTTTTAGTTGGGGGCTGGCAAAATATAGTTGAGAAACACTGTGTTAAAGAGAGAAGTAAGAAGATGATTTATATGGAAACGAAGCTGGAGATAATCAAGAAATACGAAGCTAGCCTAGCCTAGGCTACCCTTACTAGGGAATATGGGCATAACAAGTGCCACTCAAAGGTAAATAAATGCTTTCTATATATTTTATTTATGATGTTTTCTGATTGTATACATGTATATTATACTGTATATACGTAGCACTTACTATACTATTTGGATACCAATTTTTAATATATGTGTACAATTTTGATGTTTATACCTGGGGTATACATACTACGAAAATTACTTATATAAAAGAAACAAAAGGAAATAAAACAAAACACAACTTGAAATCTCAACATTCCCATTTGAATTAAACACTTCTGTACAGGTGTTTTCCTTCATACTCCGAAAATTACTCATATAAAAGAAACAAAAGGAAATAAAACAAAACAAAACTTGAAATCTCAACATTCCCATTTGAATTAAACACAACATGAACTTCTACTGCCTATTAATATGGCATTTATGCATTATGGCATTTATGGCAATATGGCTATTAATATCCTCGGATATTAATGCGCTTCTCGGAAACACATATGGGAGTTTACTACGAATTACTTGAACACTGTGCGGAACCCTGAGATACGACTACAACAGCAGAAACCTGGGAAATGCTATCTTTGAATCATAGTTTTCCTTTTCTGCCAAATTGCCCTCCTCATCTCCCACCACTTTTGTTTTGGAACATCGCCTCAGTCGAAAGGTAATGTTTTGTATCATTTACTGTGGTGTTTTGAAGTGCTTGGAATGATTTACATGTAAACATGATTCATTATACAACAAAAATCCTGATACGAAAGCCACTCCAGAACGGATTGATTTAAAAAAAAAAAAAACATCTAAATTTTACGAAAAAAAGTTGTTTCAAAATAAATATGCGATATATTGGAAACTGAATGTCGTATTAAAATACGTGTACTGCGTCACTTCGTAATGCAATATATCGATATATACCATCTTAAATCTCAGAGAGCCACAACACAAGGATAAAACAGCCAAGTGTAAGTATGGAGTGGGTCTCGTCCTCTCAAAATGCTTTCAAACAATGGCAAAAATAACTGCATTATGTGAAAAAAAATTCGCATTATCTAATTATCTGTTTTTTGGACCATCATATGACAAGCTAAGGTATTTTGTAATCACATAAAGCTTTTTTTTTCTGTCTCCTAAACCAATATGTTCTCTCTACTTTACCTCTCTCATATCACCCTCTGATCCGCCTCCTTGCTGTCATCTCTTAGGAAAACCCCTTCATTATAAGGCCTTGAATGCAGCTTCTTCATTTTCCGTCCCCCCACAAGCCCTCTTTGTTCCGTGACTGATCTGGCTGTAAGATCTTAGCACTTAAAAGCAATTTAGAAAAATATGAATGCTCCCTGTAGGACATCTCCTCACAAATGTTCTTCCTTCATCGTCTTCCATGCCTTTTGGGCACAAATAAAGGGAAAAAGGAAGGTGTCTGGTGTCTTCAGGCCAAGAATCCTGACGTGTTTCAATAGACTTGTAGGCGCGCGCACCCACACACTCACACATGCTCCTTTTGTCTTTACAACTGAAATAAGATCAAATGTTATGTCATATAGAAATAGTAGTTTACAAGGACTAACTTGTAACATGAGAGAAGTTTAAAGAAGGGGCTGAATTAGTTTTTTTAATTTATTTATTTTCAAGAGAAAATGTTTTTCCGCATATCTGTGTTTTAATAGTGTTAATTCACATGTGAAAATATGTACTATCATGTCGATTAAAAGGCCTAAAATGATTATGTATACCTCAAATTTGATATAGTGTGCATTTGTTTTAGAGCGTTTGCACAGAGTGTCGAAAAATGCACTTTTGTCAAGCATCGCCTCACTGCTTTTTTGTTGTCAACAGCGAGGCTGCGTGGATCATTTTTTCCAGCTGACTTTGACACATTATGAAAAGGAAAAGATGGCTTGACTTGTCTCCTTCAGCTCTTGGACATGCGCTTGAACAAGCCGGCATGGATCTCAGTAGGTGGGGGGAGAAACAGAGAAGGGCAACCTTCCACGCTCTGCTCTCACAACAGTCGTCGCTTGGGTAGAGAATATCCTAAGTAAGATGATCAGCAAATGATCTCCGAAGACCTCCATTTGAAACAAATCGGACCAAGATGACTGTCATGATCCAAAGATGACTACCCGTGGAAAGGTAGCAAGGATCTTTGGGCAAATGACGAGCAGGAAGGAGAGGATGCCCGAGAGTTAAATGGGAGGCACGATTTGGCGTGTCAGATAGTGAATTTTAGTACTTTTCAACAAATTAATTTTCACTTGTGTCAAAAAAATAAAGTATTTAAACTTCAAATCATTTTATTGATGCAAAATTAGTTTCATTTGCGTCCACACACACACATACATTGCTTTTTTTTATGCTTTTTGTATGCTGATTTGATCCGTTTTCATGTATCAGGCTTCTTGCACTTGAGTTGCAAGCGGTCCCCAAAAAGCCAGTAAAACCCAGAATTTGGTCCCCACCATGTATACACACACCTACACACACACCCACACACTTTGAACAAGTTTGCTTTTGTCTGTGCAGGTGCATGCACAATGCACAAAAAAAACACATATTCACAAACTGTTTATGTCACATGCACACATCACACACACCCCACGCACACACAGCATAAAGAGTGTAAGATGATCTCCCATTAAGGATGAAAACAAACCAGTGAGTGGGAGGTGTCCCCTGAGGTAGTCAATATAGTGGAATCATGGAACCATGGGAACTGGTTTGCAGGGCCTGTGGCCAGCCGTGGCCAGACATGGGGGTGTCTAATACTGCCACACACACACTTGCACACGACATAGTCGGGAGAGAATCTCACTCATCACTGTTTAGCACTCTGGACTCTTAAAAGATTTGGAGCCCCATCGCCACTTCACTGTTGTAATTGAAAAAAAAAAAAAACATTCAGTCATTCGTGCCTTCTTAGATTCATCACCTCTTTTCTCCCCCTTGAGAGCCCCTGGTGATACTGTAGTACTCAGGTGTCAAACTCAAGGCCGGGGGGCAAATCTGGCCCATCACATCATTTCATCCCCACAAGGGCAAGAAGTTCCCACAACACACACATTTTTTTTCCTATCATAGTGGGGACATCTCATTAACATGATGCATTTCCTTGCTCATCGCTATAGATGACATAATCGTAGCCCTAACAACCAGAAATGAATTCAAATTCATACCAAGCCTATAACAAGTTTATAACAAGTATTGATCCTCAGAAAGATGTCTCTACTTGTAAGGTCCACCGAAATGATCTCCACAAGGTCAAGAGGTTCCCACAAAGAAAGTAAAACCCGGGTCTTGGTTCCCACCTTGTAGCACAAACCAAGGGCACACACGCACACAATATATTTTTCCATCATTGTGGGGGACAACCCATTAACACAATGCATTGCATTTCCTAGACCCTAAGACAGTGGTGTCAAACCTACAGCCCGAGGGCCATTTCTGGTCCAGCCCCTGAGATGATTTTGTAATGTAAAGTATAAAAATGAGCTGAATTCTTTTCTTTCTTTTTTTTAAGTTGTTGTTTTAAAGTTATACAATTATATACCATGATTTCATTGGTTCGGCCCACCTGGGAATAGATTTTCCTCCATGTGGCCCGCAAGCTTAAACGAGCTTGACACCCCTGCTGTAGTATGTAATTTTCACAGATTTTTTTTTACCATAAATAAACTCAAGCCTATGACTAAATTTGTGTAATGCCCTGCGTTTTGGTAAATGGTTTACTCCTTTACTCCTTTAGGAGGGAGAAGGCGATGGTTGCTCACATTCCCACAAGACTTGAAACGGACTTTAACAATCATCCTCATTTTGCTTGCACACTTGATGAAAAACAGTGAGGGAGATAAACCGATAGAAAGATTGTTTATGTGAACTACAATTTAGCGTGTTCCCCTGGCCCGAGCAGGAAGTGAGTAAGGACCTGCTCCACTGGGATCTAATATGTTTGCCCTCCTCGCCGTTTTACTGCAGACACTGAAAAAAGCCTGGCACGGATCTTCAGCGCGTGTCGTGGTGCTCCGCGCGTATGCGTGTGGATGCCGATTTCCTGTTTGACAGAGGAAGGGGCATGCACATGTACAGATCGTTATTCTGATTTTCTGTGTGAGAAAAGAGCAAATAGAGAAAAAAAAATTGTGAAATTCTCATGAACGTGCATGGGAAACATCTCTCATTGTTTCTGGGAAACTGACCCACTCTTAGTAAAACCGTATTTATGTTCCTAGCAAAGTCTTCGATTTTAGCCCAGTGAACAGAAATGCAAAATCATGGCAAGGTCTTCAGTCTTCCAGAGTTCTGGTTTACCCCAACTAATTAATTGAATTCAAGGCTAATTGGGTGGAGACACTTGTGGTCATTTCACACCAAAACAATCTTAAATGCATTCAGGCATTTTCTGTGGCTTTAGTCAGTGTTGCCCTTTGAGGTCCCAACCACTGGTCTACCACTGTGGTCTGTGGAGTTCTATTAAGGCTCTTCTGGTTTTGACTTTCTGGTTTCCTAGAAATCAATGAGAGAACTGATGAGTCAGCTTTATTTATATATTAATCTATCTGTTTTCATAAAAATGTGACTATACGCATGCTGCAATAATGACTTCACATATTGGCCACATCTGCATTTAAAATGTTTTATTCATCAGTATTCATTTTAGCTGAATTCTCAAGACATCAACATTAGGAAGAAAAATTGACACAATTCTTGATACAATTATTGATGCAAAGGTTTGGAAGCATCTCATTCGATGTGTTTTTATTTTCATGACTATTCAACATTATACAGTGTCACTCAAGGCATCAAAACGCTTAATTAACACGTGGTTATGTACTTAACAAAAATGGTTAAATAACTGAAAATGTGTTTTACTTTCTAGTTTGTTTAAACTAGCCAGCCTTTGCTCTGATTACTGCTTTGCGCGCTCATGGCATTCTCTCAATGAGCTTCAAAAGGTCATCACTTGAAATGGTTTTTACTTCACCGGTGTGCCTTATCAGGATTCATTTGCGGTAGTAACATTTCTTGGATTATCATTGGTGATGGGACCATTAGTTGTGCAGAAGTCAGATTACTGCATGGCCTACAGCCCTATTGGATAACTTTTAGAATTAATATTATAGACAGCTATTAAAATTAATTTTATGTCATGAGCCGATTGGCTAAAAAAAGAAATACGAATTATGTATCATTACTTTATGAAAGTAAATAAGAAGGTGTGTTCAAATATTTGGCCTCTACTGTTTTACCTGTATTAAAACAGAAATGGTGACAGTTAAGATTCTTCAAAGCCGGCACCCGTTGCCCAGTTGTACTGCATGTTTTCCCGGTTTCTTTTCCTGATTCAAATAATTAGAATGATTATCAGGCTTCTGCTGAGCTTGACGATGAGCTGATCATTTAAATCAGGTGCATTGGGTAAAGAAACTTGTCAAACATGCATGATGCCTTACCTTGAGGGCTGGGTTTGGACAGCGCTCACCTAGAATGACTTTTAGTTCACTGCTGTACTTTATTTCTTAAGCTCTTTATGTGGTTGACTGGTACAGTGCATAATATGTTGGCCTTGAATTCAAATCACCAACACAGCGCGGCAGAAGAGGGAGTAAGTCATTTATGTGCAAGTAACAAGCAAGATTCAATTTACTGTGGAAAAAAAAAATCACGCAAATGCATTTGTCATTAGAGATGGAATGAGGAGCGAGATCTCATGAGACCAGAACGCCATGAGATTTCTCATGCCAGCATAGCACAAGATCCATTTTGTCGTGACTATTTTTTGGGGGCCGTTCTGAGCCAGAATTGCGACAGATTGATTGATAGATTGATGGATTGACGCGAGAGCCACACTTGTGCGGGATGTACCAAACGTTATTTGTACTCTGCCATTAATAGAAAAAAAGAGAAGAGACAAGGTGCGGTGTACATCGAAGAAATACATCCATCCATTTTCTAGAGCAGCTTGTGGGCTTGGGGAGAACATGCAAACTCCACACAGGAAGGCCGGAGCCAGATGGATTTGGACTCGGGTCCCTTTAACCGTGAGGCGAACGCGCTATTCACTGCGACAGCGAGCCGCCCTGTACAAATGTATACAAGGTTCAAATGCAAGTCAATGCTTTTGCCTGAGCGGCACCCCAGTCCGCCCAGTGAACATATGCCTTACAATTGACCATTACCAGTCACAGCATTCTATTTATGAGCGCAGCATATCAACTGAAATACATGTAGCAACTCTCTGCATTGACCTGAATGTGAGTCTGTATTTTTGCAAGTGCCCCTTTTCTCTGGGATCCTCTGGGTCCAATGAGTCCAAAATCCTTGGAGAGGTGCTCCACTGTGGGAACTCGGCTTTGCCCGCTGCATTGTAATAGTGTGGTCTCTGTAGACCCAACATTGATGAGAAACTACCTTGGCTGGGATCTCCACTTGGAGATCCATGCTTGTTTGTCTCCTTCCGTTTCCCGCGTGCAGTCCTTGAAACAGCACCAGGCGTCAGTGTGAGAACAGTTGCATCACAGCTCTGGTGGTTTCTCAGCCCCGGGCCCCAGTGTTTCACGATCAATCTGTGGGAATCTCACTTTTGGACTCCGGCCTGTGTTCCCACCACCAGACTGGTTAGAAAATAGACTTCTGGTCATGTACCGCGCTTCCAAACTGAGCCGGTGGTTGTAGCTCGCTTCTTCTCATGGGTTCGTTCAGGATAGGAGAGGGTAGTCGTCAATGTAGAGGCCTATAATCAACGGCTTTCAACATTATTGTTTTGTGTATGACAAATGAGAGAACATTACCAAGACTCCGTTTTTGTTTTCTTACGCGACTCCAAAATTTGGAACAAATACGTTTTCCAAAATGATTTTGATTGATTGAGGATTAAACCATGCGATGGCAGACTGTAAAAATATACAAGTACTGCGGTGCTTTTTATGAGTTAAATATTTGATCCGTCTTTTCATTCGGCCAGGCAAATGTTTCCACGCTTCCTGGGCAGTTACAATAATCGGAAGAACAGCATAAGCAGGAACAGAGAACGGCTATAAAAAGAAGCTCATGTGCAGTACACCTCCAGATGAGAGCGCTCCTCTGCTCCCCACATGTGGACGAGGGAGACCGCTCTCCCACTGCATCCAAAGACAGCTGGAAAATCCCCCTGAGCCCCGTCTAATTGAAAGCTTATCGTCTTCTCTTTGTGCTTGGTGAGCAGCCTTTCGGTCAGGGGAGTGGGCGTGGATGAGTTAGGAGTGGGCGGCGGTTGGCAAGGCATAAGCCCAGGTTGCCAAAAGGAAGGCACCCTTAGAACATAGTCAAGAGCCTTGAACGGGACTGTCATCTGTCATGCAATCGGAAGTGGACTGTCAGGACTCTGGGCTGGTGTAAGATCTGTCAGCAGTGGACTGTGTGTGTGTGTGTGTGTGTGTGTGTGTGTGTGTGTGTGTGTGTGTGTGTGTGTGTGTGTGCGTGTGTGTGCGTGCGTGTGTGTGTGTGTGTGTGTGTGTGTGTGTGTGTGTGTGTGTTTGAGAGCATGTGTCAGGCCTATAGAGGCATATTTGGCAATGCAACAAAGCTTCACGATGCGCATACTCAGTCTTGATCTACACTGTATTCGATTTGCACATTCAAAGCATCTACACATATACACACAAGCACACACACATAATTTCTGTTGGAAGAAAAGAACATTGTTGATTCACAAAAATAGAGGGAGAAAAGCACATATGAGGATGGGAGTCATTTTCATACCTTGTGGAGCTGGCCCACTTTTGTTTCACAAAATTTGAATACAATTGTATACGTTTATCTTTTGTAATGTATTGTAGTAAATCTAAAATAGACTGCCATTCCCTCTATATTAGCTATATTTTATTTGATGATAAATCAAACAATGCGACACATTTAAATACATTTGAATGGACTTGAAAATACGTTCAAACATACTCGTAAACTAATGTATTTGCCAGTGTAAAATGTTTACTCCACATTGGTGATTCCATGCTTCCATCCATGACTGACTTATTCCGGTGAAAAATAAAAATAACAATGCCCAGGCAATCTCAGGGCATGCAAACAAACATTCACTCTCACAAACACGCCTAAGGATAATTTAGAGTCCAATAAACTTACCAAGCATGTTTTTGGAATGTGGGAGGAAACCGGAGGGCCCAAAAAAAAACCCATGCATTCGTGGGGTGAATATGCCTGTCTGCCACTGTGCCACTCGAGTGTGTTTACATGAAAAAAAACAAACAAAAAAAACATTTTTTGTTGGGCTGAGCAGCAAACACTTACCACTACGTTTCACTCCAAGGGCAGTGCAATACAGTTAACACAAAGACCAGAAAAAAACAAATCATTCAATCAGAAACACTTTACAACTACAATAAAATATCTACTGTAATTTTCCAAATATAAGACGCATCTGTGTATAGGACGCACCCTTAATTTGAGGGTCGAAATCTGTTATTTTCTATTTTACCATGTTTAAGATGCTCCAACGGTTTGGCAACAATTTAAAAACTATTGCAAAATAAATCTCATATTTGTAAATTTTTCATATTTTATGTTCATACCCGCAAGTTATATATTTGTTGTGGGTATACCACATTGTGAGCAGTCAGTAAACGTCTCAGCAGTGTAACGTTGCATGCGCTCAAAGCCCTTGTTTTCCCTTTCCGACACAGCTCAAGTTCATTTTGCCATAGTTGCGCACCATCTGTGTTCCACCAGATGTGCATGTGCGGAAAAACCGCAAACAATAAACGAACCAAAAGGAATACATTTTTGTGTTTTCTAAACGGCGCACGCAGCTCCATACTTTGCCACTCTTAATTGAATCAGCTGGAGGCGCCATAACCTTTACGTGATTGTCTCAGTTTTAGTAATTTTTCTGTGTGTAAACAAGGATGGACCCGAACGTTGGTTCAGCCCGTTCGCTTCTTTGAAGGAAAATAATGTTGTTGCAACCTTCGCTAACACGAGTTGCTGTTAGCTGCAACGGGCACTGGCTGCTAATAGTTAACTGACATCTTCGTCTAGCGCTCCTGTTACGGCAATTATTGTAAGTTATAAATTGGCCGAAATAAAAATGCACATTTGTGTGTCTGAACCAGGGGTGTCAAACTCATTTTTATTGACTATATATTTATAGTTTCTGTAAGAGGGCCGGATGACGGCCAGTATGTGAAGTCAAATGAAAAAGTGTATTTGTCACACGTTTACCTGGTTTTAAAATCAGACTCTGAAAAAATGAGCAACCTCGCAGTGTTAGATAAAGTCAGTATTTCCTGTTTTTGACTGCACAAGTATTTCAGAGAAGTGTCAAAGCTTGTGCACTATATCAGTATTTTATAGCCCCAAAACAGATTGGAACAATAACAGATACACCATTATCATACTTAAAAGCATGTCCATAGTATAATTTAAATCATTTTTTTAGCTATTAACATTTAGCTTACATTCCAACATGTTATTTTTACTTGTGATGATTTATATCCTCTTATTGAAGCTGCCAGGGTGGAATTAGATTTTCTATTTGCGCTTTATGTATGCCCTTGGTGCCACTGTATTGACAGTAAGTACATTTTATAATGTCTCTGAAATTGTGCTTAATTGCCCTTCTCGCTGATGGGAAAGAGGATCCTTGTAATTAAACAGGGCTGCTGGGAATGCTTTGACATGATACTGAGGTGTTGCCATGCAATGCAATGTCATTTATGTGTTCAAATAAGGGCGACATATTCTGTAGAATTGGCTTGAGTTAAAATGCGCCGGCACGTAATTGTGCTCTGTTAACATCGACCTTAATGATGTTTTGGTTAATCCTCAGCCAACGTTATGGTGTCTGTTTCTGCATGAGAATTCTACCCCCTGTCATCATGTTTAAAATTTTTCCTTTAAACACCTTCCTGCGTTCAATTATACAAGGCCTCACAATCCAGACATGGCAGCATTGAGTTTCACTATTTTAGCTATTGCAGGATGGTATTGTTTTAAGAGCTAAGAAAATAATGTTGAAGAATGTGTCCATAAGGACTGATCCAAAAAATGAACTTGGGTGGGATTTTCCTCAAAGTGGGCTGTGGGCTGTGATCACTTGTCATAATACTCCCAAGAATTTCTTTGCAGCGTTTCGATGAATCGAATTAAAAACACAAGTTTTGAACATTTTCATTTCATATTCAAAATCAGCACTGTTTGAAAACGACCGTGCAGAAAACACACAAGCAAATTAATCAAAATGATTTAAAATTACTTGTTAGCCAGTCACCAGTAACATGACAGAAAATGGAAAATGTGGGTCATTGTTTTCCAGAGTTTTACTCTACCGGAGATGCGTGCAAAAGTTTCGTTTTGATTCACCACAAAGATAATAAGCCTGCTCACAACAAGGGCTACACAAATTTGATGATATTTTCAGTGGAAGTTCCATAGAATTGGGAAGTGTTTGTTCAATAAGGTATCTAAGTGATTAAAAATGTATGAAAAATAATTATTTATTCATTTATAATCAATTACATATGTAATATGCACAATGTTATCACTCTCAGAGCTAAAGCGTTAAACTGAGATTAATTTAAATAATTTAATGTTTAAAAAAGGTTCCTGGTAAACTCAATTCTGTTTACTTCCTGGGGTCACTGAACTTTGCTGACTTTGCAAACTAGCCTAGAGGTGAGTCACCAGCACAAAGACAGACACATGGACATTTATGTAGTTTTTTTTTCTTTTAATTAAAAAGTAGCTTGAAGGCTCAGTAGGAAAATTGAAAAATTTGCGCACTTTGCAAGGCCAAGTCCAAATACCATCTCAGTGCGTGCCATCTCAGAGTAAAGCAAGTCACCCCCACAGAGAAGTGAAAAGGTTTGAGAATTGTTTCTATCAAAAGATGAGAAAAAATTGGATCAGATTTGATATATCTTTTTTTAAATTGTATTTTACAGAAAAAGGAAGCTGTTACATCAGTCACAACAGTCACAACATTCTTTGAAGCCAACTATTTTTTATTCAGTGATTTTCTTAAATGCAAGGATTTACTCATTTACCTCTCTGTTGCAGGGTTCGTAGAAAAGTCTTGTTGAAAAAAGTAATTAATCCTGACTAATTACGGAAAATTTTGCGATTGACAAATTTTAATCATCTGACCGCAGTAATAGATGCATATTGTATATATACTATATGTGTGTAAATATATATATATATATATATATATATATATATATATATATATATATATATATATATACAGTACATATATATACAGTACATATATATATATATATATATATATATATATATATATATATATATATATATATATATATATATATAAATATATATATATATATATATATATATATATATATATATATATATATATTTCAACTGTTTTTATTTTTCATTTGTTCTATTGTTTGTTAGTTATTTTTTCTTGTTTTGTACATTGCGTGTTCGAAATAAAGCATTCATTCATTCATTCATTCATATACACGCACACACACACACACACACATATATATATATATATATATATATATATATATATATATATATATATATATATATATATATATATATGTGTGTGTGTGTGTGTGTGTGTGTGTGTGTGTGTGTGTGTGAGCATTTCTATATATGCTCTGTATTATATTGATAGCAATACATTATATACTGTTCATGTATGTGTGTGAATGAAGATGCTCTGAAAAACACCTGTAACATTTGTTTTTAATTACAGTTATTAAAAACTACATTATCTGCAAACTTTACAAGCACTCATATGGAAACATGAATGATAATACATACAAGGATTCTTTAAATTAACATCAGATGTACATGCTTTGAGCATAAAAACAAAGAAAGTAAGTTAAGGGTTTTTTTTTTTGGTACTTTGATAGAAAATAGGAATTCTTTTGAAAGGGATTTGGCCATTAATCCAATATACAGTAAAATACAATTCACTTGTACAAGTTGGCTTTCTTGTTTTACATTAAGAATGACAAGACTTTTACCACACATCTTAGTCACCATTAACAGATTTATACACATATGAACCCATTTTTTCTTTCCGTATAGCTGCATGATCTAACAAAATTATTAATTTTTTCCCTAATAAAAGGTTTCAACCATATTGAAAAAGGATTTTTTTGGAAGGTGCTTTTTCTCTGCAGCACAAGGAGACAGGAATGAGACATAGTGAGAGGAATAAGGCTGTGAATGACCAGTCCATGGTGAACCCGCCTGCTCAAAGTCAGATGGGATATACTTCGCTTCAGCCGTGATTTAAAAATCAAGGCCTGTATGATTGCATAACTTGGAGCAAACTTTTTACTTGATCCCCTACTTTCTCACAATGGAAACAAACATTTTTTTTAGTCACGTCATGGAAGAGCTTTTTTTTTTTTTCTTGCTAGACACCTGATACATAGAAGATGATCCTATGTGGGCGTATGAAACAGAGCCAGTCAAGAGCCCCTGGCACCAGTGATCATTAAATTAGTCCGAAAGCAACAGTGAGGGCCAGAAAGGCTTCAAAGTTCTTACAGATTAACCAGAACAAAGGGCCTGTGGCCAGTTAACAGCTTTCTTCTTTGGTATAATTGCCTTTGGTGTTGGTAAGAAGACACCGCTGTGACCCTAACCCTTAACCATACCTCTCTCTTATTGTTACTTCAACGATTGAAGGATCACAACGGTAACCACCGGGGAAGTGTTAACATACTCACACATATCTGCCTGGCCGATACGTACATTGATGTTAAATTTGGAGCTGTGTGTATGTGTGCGTAAAGCAAATATGTACACAAAATGCACAAAACTAACAGGATTTTAGCCATATGTAAACAGGATGCAGGGGGCGGGAATGGCGGGGATTATAATTGGAATAGTGCAAAAATCAAGCAAATGGCTTATTAAGAGGGGGAGAGGCAAATTTGGGAAATTCAACCGATTAAAAGATTTTCTGAATAACAAAATCTTTTGGGCGTGGTTCATACTGAATAAAGATTTTTAGTGCATCAAAGCTACATTGGAAGACATAATAATAACATTAAAGCTGTGGGTTTTTTTTTCTCCATAATTTAGATGCAATATATTACATGAATTCCAAATGTATACTCAACAACAAAACCTGATATGCATATATTGTAAAAAATATATTTATATAAAAAGAGAAGAGAAATGCTTGAAGGATGTGGGGGTATACGAACACATTTCCTCAGAATTTGGCTCAAATAAATATCAAAAAGTAAACCGTATCATCCAGTTTCAAAACACCAGATTATTTTTTTCTTTCATGGAAAAAAAAAAAAGCCTGAATAATAGGCAAAGCGTTCAAGGGCTTATTCCTGCACGGACTAAAAAAAACAATCTCTCCACTGTACATTCCTCCGAATATTGTCCACCATCTTGCGCAAACTTGATTCACTGATGTCACAGCAGAGGACGTCCATTGTGCTGAAGCCAACCTGCAAACAGCATCACCAAGGCCAGGTGTCCATTTGGATAATAAATTAGGACCAGGTGAGCATATGAAGATACTCAGGATGCAAGAAGGGCGGGGGGAGTTATTTTTAGAGATATATTTGACATGGTTTTACATAAATCCAAATGGAAGCTTAGAAAGACTGATTGCTACAGCAGGGATGTCTGAGTCACTCATGGGGCAAACATTCAGTCTGCTTGCTCTCCACCCTCATGAGGGCTGACTCAGTCTGAAGAGTCTGTCCACCGTCTGCTGTTAACTATATGGCTGCTCTCAGCTCATATGGCTTTTGAGTTTTTGTTAGGCTTGAAGGGTACATATCTCAGCACAGTGCAAAAATTCACGCGGTTTACAAAATACGATGACGTTTCGTCAATTGCGGAAAGTCTTAACAAGCGAGTGCTACGGAAATAAAAGACAAACATGCATCATGTATCTTTTTCTCTTTCTTTTCTTTCAGTGTTCGGGTTTTTGTTCATCATTCTCTTCACTTTGCCACCCTTCGCGCGTCATCCACTTGGAGGCGTCCGCCAGTCAGTAAGGCCTCCAGACGGATTCATCCAGACGGCCCGAGGCACTCATGGCTGTGGGGGAATTGCTGTGGCTGCCGTCGGCCTCCACGCCGTCGCTCTGGGTGTTCAGGCCCGGGTTCATCAGGCTGTTGGCGCCGCCGGTGCCCGAAGCCCCCGAGCAGGAGAGGAGACGGGTGGGAGAGCGCTCGCCCCCGGCGTTTGCAACCATGGAGAACTGGTAGGACCCAGATCCTGTGCCGTAATACAAGTAGGAGTTGGATTGGAAGTTCTGGCTCTGGTTGTTTGAGTAAGGAGGCGGCAGGTAGGTGTGGTATCTCGTCGGAGCCGACATGCTCAGGCCGCTGATGCCGGTGCTGGAAGTGTTGCTGGAGTATGGGAAGGCCCCTGGGTAATGAATACGAGGGTCGGAGAAGCGTGGGTCGGTCAGCGGAGATGGGAAGGTGGTCCTCTGCTGGAATAGATCGGTTGTCCCTGTTGGCAGGAACAATTCTTGGTGAGGGGAGGGGGTTAAAATATATATTTTACATTCTGTTCACACGCAAACATGATCTTTTGGTCCCTGAAAAAGGAGGTTAAAAAAAAACCTTGATTTTAGACGAGGCTAGTGGGGCCAACTAGTACATATTATTGTAGAGAACATTTTTGACGTGGCCTTCCCTTTTAAGAAAAAAGGTTTAGTATATTTTTCTTCATAAATTGTTGGTTTGGGTGAGATTTTAGTTGTCATGTTTTCCTAGTGTCCTTCTTGTAACTGTCTCGTTAAATTATATTGTGTCCGTCTTCCAGCCTTTTGTGTCTCGTCTAAGTGCTCCTTGCTGTCTCGTCACTTGCTTGTATTTGACTTTTACTGGTTTCTTTCTGTCCTTGTCAGTTGATTGTTGATGTAGCAATCTTTGTCATGTCAAGTCATTTCTAGCCAGGTTTTTCCTATTGTCTCTTTAATTGCTTTGAAACTTGTTCTTTTGGACTGTTGTTGATGTTGCGTTTTTGATCATTCCAAATACCTTGTTTGCCTTTTTGTTACTTTGAGATTAAATCGTTTTTTTTGAGCACTTACTGCTTCTCTGCCTTTGGGTTCTCCATGCTTATTCATAACATATTTGTTTTAGGCCACTTTTATTAGAAGCAGAGACATTTGGGAGTATAACCAGTTTAGTTGCTTATTCAGGCTTTTGCTCAATTAAACAGCACTTGAAAACTGGTATAGCGACTGATTCCCCCCACCCATCACTTGGGTTTATCTAGAATTTTT
Organism: Hippichthys cyanospilos; assembly: GCF_059441005.1. Lineage (NCBI taxonomy): Eukaryota > Metazoa > Chordata > Actinopteri > Syngnathiformes > Syngnathidae > Hippichthys > Hippichthys cyanospilos. Next base: position 14,250,268 of record NC_142382.1, read on the forward strand.
AGTCAAATATTTTATAATATGCACAGATGTGTGCACTATGCCATAGACTACACTATTCAAATCTAAACAAATTGACCACAAATTGGAAAAAAAGATTGCCGTACAATATTCAAATAAAGTTCATCCAGGAATGATTATCTTATGATTTTCAAGGGTCCACTCAATTAGAGACGTTGTCTCACCGGTGGCCTTAATAATGCTCTGCATCTTTCCACAGCCTCATGAAGATGGCTGATTCAAAGACCCCCTCCCACAGCTTACCTATTGCTCTTCCAGAACAGCATCATAAAGGATTCTGTCTTTGTGAGAGCAATGAAAAGAAGCTTTGTCAGCCCCGACGAGCGCTTAGTACAAACACAGACGACTTGTTGGACTGTTGTTGTGTAACTCATCGTAAATCGTACTCAAGAGGCCGACATGAAGACAACAAAGGCAAAAGAAAAGGGAAAGGCCCGGAACAAAGACAGCATTTGTGGCGGTATCGTATGAATTAATGTGTTTCAGCCCTAGACCTGTCAGAGGTGTCCTGCGTTAACCTCGGAGATGAATCCTCAAAGTGACGACTTCAGTCTGACTCAACACTTGCCAATATATAATCAAACTGAAATGTGAAAAAGAAGCATGGCTGGAGGGATTGATGTGGCTTGTGCAGCTCCTATCAAACCAGTACACATGCAGCTAAAGCAAGCAAATGGTTTTGCCTGACTTTTTGAGTGTGTTCGCTTGTCAGTCTGTAGAACGCTGACATATTTTGGATGGAGGCTATATGGCCATAAGCCATAACCGTAAACGCCCTGAATCCAGTTGACGCTCATAATAGAGTTCCTCATACCTGGCGACACCTGCTGCATACACACACATGCGCGCACACACACACGCATACACGCACTCCCCGGCGCATTTGTTTAGCCGCTTGTGGCTTTCATGTGTCCAACATGCCCACATGACTGCAAGTGTAAAATATGGATTTGGATGGCAGAAAAAAAGGGATCTTGTATCAGTGAAGCAAGCAGTTGCATGCTACAGCCCTGAGGGGGGAAAATGCCAAACTTGCGTGCCACAGTCTTGTTGAAATGTCTTTTCCCTATGTCTGGGAAAACGGGGTCCATTTTCAACTTTAAAAAAATATTCCTTTGCGCTTTCCATTGGTCCCGCTGTGCGTTTTTTTTTTCTTTGTCGACTTTTGGGGGTGACGGAGTCGAGTGGTGATGGTGGTGGGGGCTGTTTCTTTTTCCAGAGTCTACCAGGCGCTGGAGTTCATATCTGATTTCACGCAAGGAAAATTCGAGCCTTCAGCTGCTGTTGATTCGGCTGAAGTGGAGTCGGCGCACTAATTCCTACCGGACTCCCAAAAGAACTCTGTCTGTCTCTTTCTCTCTGTCTGTCTCTCTTCATCTTCTTGTGCCTGTGCTATTTTTAGGTCTCAGGGTGCAGTACTGCAGAGAGGGGAGGGGTCCCGCGGCTTGTGGCGCGCCCCGCCTCGCACATGATCCCCACTTGATTGGAGTTGGTGGAAACGTGTTGGCTAAACTGCGGTGGGGATTGACTACTGCGCTCTTTCAGGGGAAACTCGACTGGACACGTATCACAACATCTTAATGGGCTTGTGCAGTCTCAAAGCTCCTGGCTGGAGTCCAAGAGGAGCTTGCTACCACCCAAAAGTCTCAGCGGTACAGTAGCTCCCTCTAGAGGAAAGGGCTACATAAACTGTTTTGTAATGGAGAAGCAAACGTTTACCGTCTGTTTTCTCTCTCCTAACCGCGGTGCATACTTTCCTGCCCCCACCCATCATAAGTACAGGCTTCACTGTTGTGGCTGTGGTAACTGTGGTGTAGCGCTGGCAGAGAGAAACTGAGACTAGTAGTAGCTGCTTGTAACCTCTGCATCCCCAAACCACACGTGATCTCCATTAGACTCATCTGAAATGTGTTTGCAAGGACAGGAGAGGAGATGGACCCCAGAGGGCTCGCTTGGCACGGTCCAAAGTCTGTGATGTTCACAGGCTACAAAGCGAGTAGCGGGGAACCAGAACATTTTATAAGAACACAGTGTTCCGTTGCTCTCTTTCCCCCTCTCCCTCTGAAGCGTAGCCGCACACACTTCTTTAATTCTGGGGTGGAGTCCTTCGCCTCATTTTTGCTTAGCTTAAAAAGACCACTAGTCCACAGTGAAGCGTGTAACCCAGATTGGATAGGAGGTTTGACTCATTTGCTTATGGGGAAAACAGATTTTGCTTGTTAACACAGGGGCAAGTTTAGAAACGGCCGTGTATGTGTGTGTGACTGGTTAGTGAAGAGGAGATGCAAATCCAGGTGCTCACCTGTGAAATGTTTACACGGGCTTGATGCAAACTGTGACGGCCACCGCACTGACAATGTTGCCTCAGGCAAATTAGCCAAGGGTAGGAAATGAAGTGTACCGGGAATCATTTTCACCTTTCTTTCCTCATACCTTCCAGAGCATACTCCTATACTGCACCGAGATTTGATTAAAGTCGGCTCAACCTCCTGTTAACAGGTTCTCTTTGAATAACTGGTTTAGGTAACTTGAAACTTGTATTCTATAACACATGCAATTAATGCTGGTAACTGGGCGTGGATGCCGCGGTGACAAAGTGCTTCTGCGGCACTTTTGCTGTTCAAGCTGAAAACAGGAGACCCAGGTGATCGCCTGTTGTTTATTTAAGTTCACATGCTTGGAGGCCAACGCATCACGTCGAATGCAAATGTTATACGCTGCTCCGGCGTGTCAACTTGCTCCATGTTGGTGCAAGAAAAATAACAATTGACACGCACTCAGAGTGAGGCACAAGGGTTGATCAATTAATCAGGATTTGGTCTACACCCGCCTATGTCAACCTTGAATCTTAATTCTTTGGCTGAACACATGTTTTTGGTTAATTCTATGCTTCCAACATTAATTAAAAAAAAATATCAGACAGAAAAAAAGAATGGAAGGAGTTGTAGCAAAATTTTCATTTATAGGGTGTACTGAGTTATAAGGCACGCCCAATTAAAAGATGCATTACCACACATTAAACTAGTTCAACAAGTAGGTCAAACGTTATTCAACTTCAATCTTAAGACCAATTAACATTGTATTTTGCTAATATGTAATCATTTGAAAACGTGTAAAATACCATTTTTTTTGGACTACAGGGTTAATTATTAGGGAATTTGAATTCAAGATTCCAAACTTTTGGAATTTTTGGAGAAAATTTAAAGATTTTAAGTGTTCCTTATCCAAAAAAAACCAAACGGTACGCCAATGTCAGGTATGAAAATGTTGTTTCTCTCTGTATTTATACTTTATATTCATGTATTGCCAACTGCTAGTTAAAGAAATGATTATTAATTAGAAATCGACCAAAAATGAATGTTACAAGTAATCGGAATCCCTTTGCGTGCGCTCTCGACATCGTGTGCGTGCATGACTCAGTGCGTGTTGTGTGGCGTGGTGGTTTGTGGTGGGTCCGGGACAAATAGGAGAATAAGAGGACTGTTTGACAACAGAGAAAACCCCAATTGCCAAGAAACAAATGAAAGAAAGAGGGAGTGGGAGTGAAAGATGAAAATGAAGAAAGTCAAGTAGGGTGGTGGCGTCCTAGGAATGTTCTGGGCTGTTCAAGGGCCCTACGGGCAAAACGAAGCAGACTCTAAAATTGACAGAATGGCACACCCTTTGTTGTGCCCGCCTTTCCACAGTCTCTATTTTAATTCATGATCATTCCTTTTCCAGTTTAAAATTCACGAATATACAAATTAATCTGATCTATCTATCTATTATTTATTATCTCTGCTTTGATCAGAGACGCTCCTGGGCTGTGCAACTTGATCTGTTTTTAGACATCTATCATTAACCTGAACTCACCTTGGTACTCTTAAGTTGGGTTTTACCTTTGGGGTAACAAATGAAACACATACTTGTTAAAATTACATGAAATTTAGAGGAATGTCTTTGTGGAAGCATTAAAAAAAACGCTGAATAGTAAAACCCATGGAGATGTCAGGTCTCACCTGGCCACGGTCTGAGGTCCTCTTCCACCTTGCATGTCTTCAGAGAAGGAGTGTCCATCTGATCTTGCCATAGGGCTGCTGAAAAACACAATTTGCACCAACATTACATGACATGCAGCAAATCATGCGTTCAGTATTTTGTGGCACGCCAAGCAATGTGTAGGAGGTGTAAGTGCAGGGTGAGGAAGTCAGCACCTGAGCAGTATAAATAAAGCTCAGTCCAAAAAAAGCCCTTCATGACAGACCCGTCAAACAGTCTAGGCCTGTGGCGGGTTGGGAGATGTGTCTTCCTGTCACAGGCTGGCCTCTGCTGACTGAGCAGTGGGCAGTGACGGCCGATATTCTCACCAAAGTGAGAGAAGCCTCGGAGAAAACACGCCTGATGGCTGCTTGGCAGATATTTTGAGCTCTTGCAGGTGAGACAATGGTGGGGCAGCGGAGACTTGTGAAAGGCAGAAGCAACCCAGCCAGTAAAGCTGTCAAGAAGCAAGCGAAGGTCGAGGACCCGCTGGCCCAGCGCGTGGGACCCTGCTTCGCACTCAACGGCTATACCGCAAAAAGGCTGACACAAACAAGCTGTGTTTGCGCTTGGTCTGAAATGATGCACTGAGTACTATGAAAATCTCGACACATGGATGTACGAGTGCCAGGCGAGATGCCTTTGATACCCAGCTGATACACTATGGAGCAGTGGTTCTCAAATGGAGGTGTGGAGGCGTCCCAGAGTTTAAATGACATTTCAAAAATGCAAAAATCTTTCAAAATGATTTATAAATGATGTATATATTTCACAACGGTATGATGTAAGCTCATAAAAGGAACTTTATATTCAGTAGGCTTTTTCATGATACTAAAAACTTAGTCTCCCCTATATCAGAATGCTTTGGCTAAAATTGTCATATAATACAAAAGATCACTTGTCAGACATTTGAAAACTTTATTTAAAATGAGGTTCTATGATTTTTCTTTTCTTTTTGACATCTTTGATACTTGAACCAACTTCATTCCAACTTTTGTTTTCTTCTTTATGAGACAGTGAAAGATTTAACAATTTTAAAATAAAAAAATAAAAAAATAAAAATCTGTTAAAGTTTTTTTTAAGCAAAGGTAGAGCTCATCACCTTTTAAAGACTCGTTTCTGATTTTTAAGTGTGTCAATGAGTTTTCTTTTGCATGAATCCATAAGAACATTTGTTGTACTTTATCCCAGATTCAATAGAACCGAGTTTGAGTTATACAGTGCTTTTAGGTACCAAAAGCGTTTTATACTGGTTACTCAGTTACCTACTGATGATGCAGCATCACCAGTAACTGACATTCAGCGTTTTGCTCAAGGACACTAATATGGGCACAAGGGTCGGGGATCGAACCCACAACCTCTATGTTGGGAGACCACCACCAAGCCATAAGAGTTATTTGATGGGCTTACCCAAATTGTTCTTCTTAGAACTTCAGCAGATCAGCAACCGCAAGTTCGTAACGCCGCCGTTGCGCCAACTACCGCAAATGCAGATGCCAAAAGTAAGGAGGGGATGGCGCATGATGTTCACCTATAGCCACACTGGGCCGAGCGAGTGTAAGATCGGCGCTTCCCCTTGACTTCCTCTGCAAAGGACCAAATCAGCACTCAGTCCTCGAGAGGTCCTGCGCTACGGCTCACAATGGCAAATTCTTACATATAAATGGCAGTATTCAGACCGGCTCGCAAGCAGCTGGTGTGATTTGCTCAAGAAAATAAACATTTCCTTCAAATATTTTGATTGGCCAGCAGACAACATCAATAGCAGAGGCACAGCTTAGCCCTGTTAATAAAAAGGCCCACCCCTGGGTGGAGCTGGGGCGGTGGGTGAGGCTGGGGGGCAGTAAATGGGGACGAGGCGGCTGTATCGCTAATAGCCAGCTTTGGGGGGGTGAAGTATCGAGGAGGACATAAATAAACACAAGACACTTTTTGAAGTTTACGCGCAGTGGCCGGGAAGACCTTTGAGCCAAAATGGCATCCGTCCTCGTGACTCCGGGTTGTGGGACACCTCTCAGATATGTAATGCGCCCGCCGCAATGAAGCGTGTCATTGAGAAACAGTCAAAGCGGACCCTTGTGCTGGCTTCCTGTTTCACTTAGGCCTTAGGCGTCGCAACAGCGAGAGAATGCAGGAGCGCGAGCCAGCGAGAAAGGACGACGCCAACGAGAGCGGAGACAAAAGAGAGCGTACTCGAGACTTGGGGAACGTGGCCTTGGCTCGGCTACGTTGGACATTTGATATGTCTTTTGAGCCCTCACTTATAACGTGAGCAAAAACAAACACATGGGCTGAAAATTTTGAAGTTCTTTTGGGGCTTGTCGCCCCCACCCGCACTTCCTCTTTCCCCCAGACTCAATAGAGACTGTTCATGGCGCGCATGTCGTTTCTATAATTGCAGAAACGTAAAACTCAGCCTCGCTCTGATGTGAAATTATAACTTACACAAACAATCGAGGTATGTAAAATACAACTTACTCGCACTTCTTCTTTTCTTTCTTTTTGTTTTTACACATCTAACTTGTTTTTCTTGAAACGTTTTCAGTTCCAAGTATGCAGTTCAGGGTCAGAAAGAGAGGGTAACCACAAGAGAGGCTTACAGGCACCATAACAAATAAACTTAATGGCGGCCATTGACATATGATATAAATAGTGTCATGTTTTAAGGACCAGCTTGGTTGCGTTGGCCTCAGCGGGCCAGCTTCCTGCTGAGGCTTGGCACCGATCTTCTGAGAGGGTGACAGCCACACTTTAAAGTCCTCGCCATAGCTACCTGACGGTGTAAATTTCCTCCCTCGCTCGTGCACCTAATTGGCCGATCATGTCACTCTGGATGTGGGAATTACTCCGATACTCTTGGCTGTGATGGTAGCAGAGCGCCACCTTGAACCTGGGGGGCCAGTTGGCTTGTTTATGCCGAGTAAACACTGTGGTCGCTGTGGACGAGGCGGGAGGGGCCTGGTTATGTTAGGCTGGTCCGCCATCAAACAGGAATTTCTCTAGCCTGGTCCCGAGGTAATGGCTTGGGCTTACAGAACAAGAAAGCAGAGCTGCAGCAGATGTGTGTCATTGAACAGGAGGAAGTCTGGCAGTTGGCCTCATTAATGGAGACAGTGCGAGGGAATTTGGACCATCAAGGTTGAGTACGTCAACAAACTGAGGCTGATCGTTTCTGCTCCATTTCGCCGCTGATTTTATCAACATCATCACACTGAGTGCCCAGAGACAAAAACACACATTTTCAAAATCCTATCAAAGCAAGAGAGTTGATGGCAGAACATATCAGATATTCTATTTCAGACGGGAACACACACACACACACACACACACACACACACACACACACACACACACACACACACACCCACACACGCACGACCAGGAGCTGGACGAAAAACATGTTAAGTGATATGACCTCAAAAGTGCCAGGATTTTCTTTTAAATGTGATATAGCTTTGCTTCCTCTTGTAAAAATTTGTTTAAAAAAACTCTTGGACGATCGTTAGATTCTGTGCCAAAGGCGTGTTGAGTTTTGTCTGGATTCAGCACGAAAGACAGAGTTGGAATCGTTTCCACTGTAATAAAAATCACATTTAGACAGTTTATTTATGTATATTTAATCAGTTGTAGGTTCATTTTTTTTTTTTAAAGGGATAGTTTGACTGAGTGAGACAGATGTATAAGATGTGGTGTCCAAATCACCCCTTTGCTTTGTTTTATATATATATATATATATATATATATATATATATATATATATATATATATATATATATATATATATATATATATATATATATATATATATATATATATATATATTTAAATGTCTATGACAATTTAAGGATTACTAAATGCATTAGTTAATTTAAAAGTAAAACTATACTTAATTATATGACTACACCTTTAAAAAGAGATTTTGCCATTTGCTGTCAACTGAAAATGACATCACATATGTTCGAGGATCAACAACAAATTAAGGCTCAGCTTGTGAACATTATATGACTAAGCTCTAAAAACAGTTTAAAATTCAATCGCGGGTCAAAACAGAACCGATTCGATACTTTTGTACAAAACAACTTAAAAGATGGGTTGTTCAGGAAAACACAACCCAGAGAGTTGGGACAATGTTTGACCTTTTGACCCATAATTGGGCTTTTTTGACCAAACTGCTTTTGAGCCTTGAGCACGTCATGCCATTTTCAGTTGAGAGCAAGTGGAATATGTGTTTTTAAATATATTGTGTATGATAAATAACGATATAATGAATCATAGACTAAATATCAACTTTTTAGCCCTGAAAATGGCTATATAAGTTTAGTATCTCGTTAAAATAACCATGCACTTCAGTTCTAAATCTCCAAAGGTTTTGAAGCTTAGTTAAATGAGTGCTTGTTGTTGCTCTTTATGTGACGCTTGTGTCTTCATAAGAATGTGAGGTCAAAGACGCTGAAGGATTAACACATTCTATATCACAGGAAGACTGCAAATTGCCACCCACAGACACATACAGTGCACACACAGACAATCTAGAATAACAATTTAGATCTCCTGAGCGTCAGATCTGCTTGACTGCACGAGCCAAACCCAGAATTTTCAACCGCACATACACACAAACCCTCCCTCCGCAGTTTGCTGGGAATGAGCTACATGTCTAGCAGGCTTACCTGTAACCACAAAGGAACAAAAACAAGCAGCGCACGCAGCGTCTGCCAAAGTGCAGGAATCCTGTTACTGCATGCACCGTAATGAGCATTTAATTACCCTGTCTGTCTGGGACACTTGTGAAGAATTTGCATTACGGGCATCAAACTGTCTGTGTCAAATATGTCTAATTTTTCAACGGGCTTATAGGGCAGTTGTGTGTGTGTGTGAGTGTGTGTGTGTGTGTGTGTGTGAACATGATGGAAGGAGACTTTAAGAGTCGATGACTCCGCATCTTATTTTGTCACCAAGCTCCAGGTGTTGTAATGATGACGTTTTGTCATGTGTTGATGAGCAAGGGATGATTCAAGCGAGCATTATTCAAAGTACTCTATCGGCAAATTACACAAGTGTCTGGCTGGAGTTTTGTTTGTTTATATGTAAACACCTCGTCTAAATGGGTTTGATTAAAAAAATGAGCCTTTTTTTGAACTTGTAAAACTGCTGCCTAAGCGTGAATCTTTTGTGATGTCTGTGTGTCACGCTCATTTGCATACCAAAGCATAAGCCGCTTTCACCTTCATGTTTCTTTCATCTTTTTTTTTTTTTTTTGCCAGACTGCTATTGTTCTGTTTAAGGTGTGCGGGATTGTTTTTGCTTTTGACCAGCGACACCGATGCCAGTAATGAGAGGCATATCTGAGGGTAAATGCCAGCAGCCGCAACCAAGGTGTGAAGTTTAACACCTTAGATTCATTGTCCCCACACCCTTTCGTGCGTTTATGTTGCCATTTGTCTAATTATGTTAATGAAGCAACCCGCACTTTAATCGGTTCTTTCTGAACGGGACGGCAAATGTATTCGTCACAGCTGTACACCTACCAGATACCACAAATCTAGTGTTAACGTCCCATAGACAAGGTGGGAGGCCGCAGAGCTGTTATTTAATTATTTTACAGCGCTTGCCTTGTGGTATGCCGTCATGACACTAATACCACATTTTAAGGTGTGTGGGTTTTACAGCCGATCCCTTTCTCTGCCTTAATCACACACGCAGCTTGAAAATGGCCTCCAGCAATTGGCAAAACCAAGGCCTTTACCCACCCTGTTACGTTCTAATGATGATAATGTGTCGAGTTTGCTCTCAGTGTATATACAGAACAGTGCGTGCATGCGTTGTAACATCACAATGCCCACAAGCCTCTTCACATAAATCTGATGCTCTAATTCCTGAGCTTATTCTGTTTGTAAAGCAGAAAAAATTAGCTTAGCTTAGCACTGTCTGTCTCTCCTGTGTATTGCTATTATTATTGTTATCATTATTATCATTATTATCGTTTAAAATAATAATAGTTATTGTCCCAAATTATATTTTAATCATTTTATAGCCAAATGTCTAAAAACGTGGCATTTTTGTGAATTATATATTTTTGGGATTTTGGAAATGTGTATGTGTGTGGGTGGGGGGGTGGGTACTTAGAGGAATTCCACACTTGGCAATCCTCCACCGTGCCGCCTATTATTAATATTATTATAACTATGATTGTTGTTATTATGCCAATAATATCCATCCATCCATCATCCATCCATCCATCCATCCATCCATCCATCCATCCATCCACCCACCCACCCACTGAATCTGATTGTGACCCTTATGTGTATATGAGTGTGCATGGTGTGCATTTTTTGAATTGTACAAATAAAAGTAGAGCAATGTCTTTTTTTACGATAACAAGTTGCCGGCTGTTTTTATGTTTTCGGTACAGAACAGGCTGTGCATTACAATCAACACTGAGTTAGGGACATGTGGGAGCTGTATAAAAGTTTCTGTGTTATCCTTAGTCAGCTGGTAGATACTGCAGGACCTGCAGTGTTGGTCCATTCTGGTGACTCAGTGCCCGGTAAGCTGAGCACAAGGCCAAGCGGCGGCGAATGGTTGTGATACACACTGATTATAGAGCACCTACCGCACCCACGCACGGTTCCTGGCTCACAAACAAACGCCCCGCTAACACAGCAACATACTGATACGAAGGTAATGAGATTCATTAGCCATCATGAGAACTAAAGAGTGGGCGGGTGGAGGAGGAGAGCAAACTGTGTGTGTTTAGTCTGCGTGAGTCCAGACATGGAATCTTGTTAAAGTCTCCGACATATGACAGGGGGCGAACACTCATCTTCACTCCAGCCATCACCCACGCAGCTGTTCACAGTGTATGCACACATCACACCACCTACGCCAGAGTCCAAGCCCACCACCCCTTTTCCCCTTATAAACCCCTCCCCCCCAGTATTCAGCCAGTCTGAGAGTGACGTGATTGCCAAGGTAGCGGGCAGCTGTTACATTCCTGAGGCTGTCGTGTGTGGAGCGCAGAGGCCAACTTCTGCACCCACGCCAAGTTGGAGCTGGCAGCATCCGCCGTACCACCTGGCCGCAGAGTTGCACGCTGTGGGGCCTTGGAGCCACCAACGCAGTGCATGCGGGGACAAACCTGAGATGGACTTTCTTTTCAGACAAAGGGCACTCTTAAAAGTGGGCTACTCCAATCACCTCTTTCCTCTAGAAATCATGTGCGTGGCTTGGTGTTTGGCGCTGACAGCAGAGCATATCGTACTCAAAGCAGTTGAGTCAGTGGGTTGTTTTGTATTAGACATATTTGGGCTATTTACTGAACCCAACATTTTGGCCTCAACAATTTTACGTATTTACCCCAATTTGAGGCAACTTTCTGTGTTTTTCTATGCAAAGCAAACATTTTTTTCAATACTATTTTGTATAAAAACAAGCCCAAAATGAATCACAAAACAAAAATCACAAAACATCTCAATTTCACGTCTTGTGCAAAACAGCAATTTTTTTAAGTGTCTTTCACGTTATTCGATTCAACTTTGTAGTTTAAATGAATCGTCCAAAAAGTTAGGTCAAAACATTTTGAGGGTTATCCCTTTAGCCCAAAAGCTGGGTCAAATGACTATCCAAGAACTTCTTGGCATTGTTTACGCAACTGGTTTCAGATTGTGTTGATGTGACAGACTTACACTACGGACCACTCAACAAGAAAAAAAAAAGAAGAAAACCTACATAGAAAATCGATGTGCAGTATAAATACCATGAAAATAATTTTCTGATTGGTGGTCATGTCACAAAACAATGCTTGTTGCCCGGCAGAGTTTTTGAGGCTCAAGCATATGCCAGTCACACGGTCCCTCAATTGACTTTGTCATCCAGAGGCTTATTTAATGGGTAGATGCAACTGCACATAAAGCTCACCTGGTGTGGTGCTGAGGTGGCTTTGGGGCAGAGGCCGAGGATTATTGTTCACCGGACCTATTCGCATGGTTCGCTGGTAGCGCTCGATTTCTGACAGCCTGTCGGAAAATTGCTTTTGAGAATCCTCCATCTTCACTCTGTGCCCTGAAAAATGAACAACAGCGAAAAGGTTGTTATTCTTCCGACCGCAGACAAACAACACAAAATAATGTTCTTGTCGCCTTCATAAAATATCAAAAGATGTAATAAATGTTCTTGTCAAGGGTTTGGACTACAAGGACCGTTGTTGCTTCACAGTTTATTTCACTATCAGTCACACTGTATGACGTTGTTTAAAGGGCCAACGTAACCCTGTTTTCAACCTCCAAAAGCAAAAATATTGTTCAGAATGCTGGCAGACCTTGAAATACATGGGTCAGACTCTGGTGATATGCAAGCCGCACCTGTTGTCGTGTCATACACAGATAACACCAGAGAAAGTGCAAGAAATGATTTCCTTAGAAATGTTTTTTGCCTTCAATTATCAGAAAAAGAAATACTGAGCACATAGCCAGCTTCAACCGACACAGCACTTACTCATCTGGAAACTCCCGGATAGCGCTCAAAGAGCATGCAGTCATCAGTATTTTATGTTTGTGTCAACATGAGCTCACTTTTAGCAACCTTCATCCTTATGTAGACCCGAGAAGCCTAACCCACCCCTTACTGCCTTACAATTAAAAAGAGAAAAAAAGCACCCTCCTATGATGGCTTTTATGTGGACACCCACATGTCTGCTTACATGCACTGTACACACGCCACCCACTTTACATTTATCTGGACACACCTTAAACGTCCGAGTCCGGATGAAGGTTATTCCCTCTAATGGGAGGAAGAGATTTTAAATGTAACTATCAATGCACCAAAACTGTGTGTGTGAACCGGCATGTATACATTATGTGGTTTTCTCATTGGCATCTCTGCAGACTACCCTAATGTGAAGTAATGGCTGGATTTGAATATTTTATCACTATATAAAGGGGGCAAGGCAGACGGACCAATATGGATTTTGCCCGTCCTTTCTCTCCCTGACCCATGGGCAATATATCTTCACTTGGAGGCTGACCCATGGGTAAAGTTTCCCCTCGTTTACCGCTCTGTCCATTTGGTTGTGCCCACCGCATCCCCTCCATCCCCTCTTTACCAACAATATAGAAATATCAACCTCTATACACCCCACCACCTCCAACACACAAGGTGCACTGGTGTGTGTGTGTGTTCATATACTATTATCTGAAGTGCACTGCCACAGCAACAGCAACAAAGAGTGCATGTGTGAAAAAGAAAGACTCACTAATGACTCATCTGTCTGAACGGACAGAGCGGTCCAGATCAGTTTTTGGGATGTGATTGCGCCCACCGGGCCAGCGTGCGCCATTCCCTTGAAGCATATTTTGAACGCACACACTGATACCTGACATGAACAGAATTCAGTGGTTGAACAAGGGTGCATGATCGAGTTCGTCTGCACAAATATAAGCTTTGCATTGCGCGTTGTGCCACAGCCATGGTGGAGCAGAGAATAGCCTCCCTCAAACAGTGGCCACAAAGCTGGAAAATTTTGTCAAAAGTTAACTTGGGTCCCCATGCCTGGATTTTACACTTGTTTCCTGTGCTTCTGTAAAAAAATTATGGTAGGCTGACTGAAAACTCTAAAATTAACAATATAATCTAAAACCACTTTGGTCAAAAATGACAGGGTTTAGGCCAAAAATAGGACTATTCCACTACTTGCTTGAAGTTGACCCGAATTTCCTTTGCACAAAATATCCACCTGAAAAGGGTCATTTTATTTGAATCAATATAAAAAATTTGTACAAAAATTTTTGGTTTTTGGTTAATGTTGTTTTGTATGACAGAGCATAACACACCGGTATAACTTGATAGTATCCTGATAATGTGCTTGTGAAGGCAAGTTCAGGGACAGAAGACGTGAAAATGGAAGACAGTGTGAGAGTTTTCAGTCAAATGAATTGAAAATTTAACTTAAAAAAATGGCCTGACAGCAACGTTTATACAGGTAGAGCGAATGTAAGAAGGGAGAGGACTTTTTGGGTGAAATTAGAAAGATGAACTGAATCAATTAATTACTAATCTTGATTAATGAATCTCTTTTTTTTTGTTTTTAATTTCCTGGCAGCACTAGAAATAAATATGAAAGATAGTTTGTTGGTTGATTGGCAACGAGTACAGGTTGAAGCCCGTTCTTGCTCACAGTAAGGATAAATGGGTAAATTAAATTAGGTCAAATAGGGACCTATGCATTTGTGTGGTATTCATTCATTCAAAAAAAAAAGGTCAAAGGAATACCCTTTGTAAGATGTGTTGTACAAAACAGTCCTGCCAAAATGTGGATGTTTTGTGGTTTATTCATTTCACTCAATTTTTTGGGGCCAAGTAACTACAGTATACGCCCCCCCCATACACACACACACATGCACAAACATGCACACGCAGTCCGTCACCCACACTGAGGCTACTGTCTGGTGTGGGGGCTGTAGGGGCAGGAAAGCCTCCAAATATAGACCCTATTTGTGCCCTTGTGTAGTTATTAAGAGATTTACACCACCTCAAAAGGATCAGGTCAAGGAAATATTACTTTCCACTGATCACAGTTTGGAAAAAAAAGGCTGTCAGGCAAGGCGAAAAAAAGATAATTGGCCAGTTTTTACGAAGGCCGCAAGAAAGCGAGTGTGCCTCTTTAGTGATCATTCAAGCTGGCCACAAACGCTCACACACTTGAATCTTGGTTCCAGAGGAAGGTTATAGTCGGGTGAGAGGGTTATTTTGGGGGGAGCGGAGGCTTCATTAGAATGACGCCTGGCGCCCATTAACACAGGGGCCACAGATGCTGTTTACACCTATAATCAAGTGGGAGGAAGCATTCAGCACTCTTCCTCACCTTCTTAAATGTTTGCTGAAACTCACTTATGCGGATTCTTCCCACTTGAGCTAAATAAGTGTGGCGGACAGCACACACATTCACTATTTTTTTCCCAACACACTTGCACTGATGATCAATTATTTTCTCCTTAGCCTACTCTTTTAGCTCCTCTGGTTACTTAGAAATAAAAAGAAAATAGCTGTTTAATAATCTGTGACTCCCTTGTGAGCTCCATTCATTTAATTTTTTTTAAAAGTTGTAATACCACCATAGACCACTAGTTAGACATGCTGCACTTACACGGGGTCTGATACTTTGCCATAAGAGAAGTAGGCCTGATATGTTTTGTTTTGTGAATTTTGAATAATGCGTAAGCCAAACATGCTACTTCAATAATATTAATACAGTATTTTTGAGTTGACCATCATGAGGACAAGCTGTTAAGAAAATGGATGGATAGGTGTTGTGAAAAATCCACAAAATAAGTCTTTGCCCTTAATGTCGGTTTGCGCTTCAGAAGTTTCTTAGATGTTAATTTTTAGACAAATAAAATAGCATTTTTTCAGACATAAGCTTAAATCTTGTCGGGTTATATGCACCCCCTGAATAGTACTGTTGAAAATTTGTAGCCCACTTGAGCAATTAAGTTGCTCTTCCCTTCCACAGATATTAAGCTCACTTTATTTTTGAGCCACTTAACAAAATACGCAAAAGTTAAGGGTGGATTTGTCTCTAAAACAAACTTTGTGTTTGCTCAACACTAATAAACCTACATCAAATCTGGCAATAGCTGTTGCTATGGTAATGCAGCGTGGCAAATTAAACAAAAAGAAAAAAGTCTTAATCCTTCAAAACTAGTAATACTTGAGTGTAAAGATGCATTAATTTTTTGAGTATGGCTTTACTATTTCAAGCCATGTCTGCAAGTTAACCTTCGCGTTGAGGTTAATACTGTGCCTTTGGCTTGTTGACCCCCATTGTAGCAGCGCGTCTGGAGCGACCGCCATCGTTTGACTCCCACTGAGTAGGGCCAGAGGGGTGCCGGAGATCCACTGCAGCCCCATTTCAGAGGGGTTTTTGTGGTCGGATGAATATTTTATGTGTCAGGGTGCACTTAGGAGAGAATGCCTTGTTTTTCTTGCCATGATATCATAACCACAAGATAGAGCTGGGAGACAGGGGCCAGTACACACATGAGGCCTAAACAGCGGCGCTCAATATGTAGCCAAGCAGAAATGGACGCTGTAGATTTACTAGCCTCCTTTCTGAATCATCTGAAAGCATTATGATAGTCTATGAAGGATAAATAAAATGCTTGATATAAAATGTCTGGTATTAATAATGTACTGAGACGGATTGGGTGTGTCGTCGTCACCCTCACTTTGTTTTGTTAGTGTTACATTTCCTAGTAGTGTTTTATCTGCAAAACGACTTCCGTTATAGCTGTGAAAAGATGTTTTTCACAAATGTGTGTCGCCGCAGAACGGTGAAGTCCTGGCCAATATCTCCCCACAAAGCTCGTACCAGCACAACACGGAGACAGTATTTTCACAAGGCGACACACACCGGCCTTCGACACACACGGTTCAAATGTAAGACTGATTTCCTTACTTAATCCTCCACTTTTTCCCTCTATGGGTGTTTGTCTCTATTGAAATGAAGAAACATGTTCCCATCTGCAGGGAGACACATTCAACACAAGCTCTTTATAGTAAAGGGCTGGGTGCTTTTTCAGGGGCAAACTGAAACTCTATCTGGACAGCAAAGGGCAATACGTGCTTTGGCTCGAACCCAAGTCTGCACCCAGTATATCTGAAGTATAAATATTTGTATTTGCAATATAAATGGACTTGATAGGCTCCAGATAACAAGCTGCAATTGAAGTTGACTGCATGAATCACACATTGAAATGAAAAGGATGCCTGAAATGTGAAGTCAGTGGCTGGCATGATAAAGGTTAACAGGGAATTCATCACCATGCTATTTTGGGGATATTCAGTGCAAGTTGCGCAAAGGGTCAGTTCCAAATGTATCAAATAGGCAAAATAAATTCTATATCAATATGCTCGTTCCATGAGAAAAAAGGAGCACAATAGTTTTGGGGACTTGACAAATGGTAATTCCTTGGTCGTTTTTTTTTTTCTTCTTTTTTTTACATGCACAGATACGGTTGGAATGGCTTTGAAAACACGGTTAAGTTCTACTTTTCCTTTGTGATTTGTATGTTTGGTCCATTCATAAGCACACGCAACTTGCAATAGCCAATTAGCACAAATGCTAACCGTTTTTCGGCTAACAGCTAAGAGACTTGCGACTAGCATACGATTCCAGCATCGATTGTCAGAATTGATGGTTGAGACTATGCAGCATACAGGGTCTGTGTAGCTCCAATGTAAGATCGCCGGTGGATTGAAAGAGATTAGGTCTGTCTTGAAATGTTTCCACTGCATGTTTATAAAAACATGTCAGTCTTTTTGAATCAATATAAGGCCTTTTTTGTAACTCGAGCTTTTACCTCATTCACTGCCAGACAGCTATAGACGTGAAAGATCTCGCTGAAATCCACACATGTAAAAGTCAAACATCTTCTTTAACATTGCTTGGAGTGAATGTGTTAAGTAAGGGTTAGATCACCTGGAAATCAAGTTTGTTTTGAAACGGTTTTTCATAAAACGATCGAAAAACCGAGATGATTGATTGTGATAGTTTCTGAAAAAACAAAACAAAATCATCACCCAGATTTTTTTTTTTTTGGAGCTAGCAGTTAATCAAAAGCTCAGCTGTGGAACATGAGCCTAAGTTTGTTAAATTGTTAAAAGTGGAGCAACAGTTAAAGCTTGTGAGCAAACTTCCGTTTCGACAAGGTTTCAACATCTGTTGAGTAAAGTCATGCACACCTGTCTTTCTCTTCCTCCTGAGCCACTAACAGCCTTGTTGCCACCCAGCCTGTCTTTCCGCCTCGTTTTCTTCAACTTCCCTTTTTGTTTTTTTAAAATTTGCACCAACACACAGCTCACAGCGGATCACCGCAGCAGTACACAGCAGCTTGGTGCTGCTCCCAAGGCCACCAATCACACGTTTAGGTATCTCGACTGGGGCGAATCAAAGTTCTTGTTTTGAGGCTGACCCTGAAGGATGTGGTTTTTACTCTTGGTTGGTGATTGTGGCTGTCTCGTCTGGGCCTAAATGAGTCCGCGCTCGCCGCACGCAGACATTACACAACTTGAAGCTGATTTACATAAGCATTTTGTAACACTCTGAGAATAATGCACTTCATTAGGATCCGTGCAAGAAGGCAAACTTTTATCTTTTCAAACATTCTGCTGTCTTTTTTCATCGCTATCTCCCGCTTCCTTGCTGCAGGGCTCCGGTCCCTCTGGCAGATGCAGCATTGGTCTCGGGGGACAACAGCAGTGTGAAAATCCCCCTCCCATCAACGGAAGTTGCTACATGAGACTGCTTGAGCAGAGAGCGCAGCCTTCCTTTTCTGATAAGTTGATAACTCTCTTTGCGTGTGTCTTCTAACTGCATGTGTGTGCGTGTGCAGAGGAGGCAGTGCCACACAAGCTCAGGCTGACACGGAGGCAGGTTGAGGCAGGTAAATGAGAGCGAGGGGTGCCAAATGCACCCGGATTCCCCACCAAAACAATAGGGCCCGTAGCATGCTTCAGAGCAATCAGCTTGCTTTTGTGCTTCCACTCTCTGATGTGTGTGTGGGTGTGCGTGCACGTGTGTGTTGCTGTCTTTGGGAATAGACTTGAGGCATTTAGGAGTTTTTTAGAGGTTTTTGTTTGCCTCTCTCAGTGGTGCTTGTGTCACACAGTAGCCGCATTGGGCTCTCGTGACACATTCCATTAAAGCATCAGTCTGAAATGTGTGGCCTGGGGGACATTTGTGGCCCATGTGGTGATGTTTTGCGGCCCCCTCCTTGACATCGAAATTAAATATTAGCGCAGCACCCTTCTTTGTACTGTATACATTGTTTAGGTAGCTTTGTGTGTGTGGGGGTGTGTTTTCATCACATTTGGGCATGTGAGCGACGGGGGAAATGACAGAGAGGACCGTGTTGCCAGTCTTGTTCATTTTCTGAAGAAATGCCAGCGTTCCTAGTGGGTTGGTATTAAAGATTGAAAAGTTTGAGTGAGTTGTTCTTTTCTTTAATGTTTAAGTACCAGATGTTGCCCAGACGCACCCAAGAGTGGTGGCCCCCACATCAGTTGAGTTTGAGACCCGTATATTAAAGTAATATTTTACTTAATTTGCCATTTTTATTAGTAAAAAAATACCAATGTATTTTGTCAATCATTGATTTGAAAATATTAAAAAAACAAAACAAAACAAAACAAAAAAAACCTTGTGGAATACCTAGTATGGCTCACATACCCAGACCCTATCCACAGTGGCCACCACATAAGTTGAGTTTATACTAAACTTTTTATACTTGACTTTTTATGACATTTTCATGAGTAAAATGTTTACGTTTTCATCATTGAATTGATAACTCAAACACATATTTTGTCAGAACTCAGCTTGCGAACTAAGAAAACAGGTGAGCCAGTTGATTGGTGACCAAGCCTTGAGCATATTTAACATATATTTAATTGACAAAAAAATTAAAGGCATCAGTTACACATAAAAAATCTTTTATTTTTTTAAATGACTTTTTGATCAAATAATGTTTTTATGACTGGAAATGACTATAGTTGAGGTGTTGGGGCATCGGGTGAGAGGTGGGGCCTCACAAAGCTGTGGGAAAGGAAAGACTTGCTGTTGCTGTCACATACATCAATGCAACGCCAAAGACGTGTCAAACGGCTCTTCGCCTGTAACACCACAGCGCATACTATCTCTCGCACAATATTGTACATCTGCCTCAGCCCTGTACGCATGACAATTGAGTCAAAGTAAAGTGTGAAATATAAAATGTGTGACTTTTTCCACCATGCAAAGTGTCATTTTCACACTGACACTTAAGGTGAAGTTACAAAATGGGCCTCTCTTCTTCTGTCATATTTTCCCGCATAGTTTTACACGCCAAGGATTTCTTCTGTGTTTACCCACAGGATTACAGCCTTCTGTACACCAGGAATGACAAAAAATACTTTGCTTCACCTATTATTTTCTCACTGTTCCTAACCAATAAAGCCTAAAGAAATAAACATCCAACCCACACGGTAGTGGGACGCAGTCCTTTCCAGTAACCAGCAGGTGCTTACCCCCACTACACACAAACACACGCGCATGAACACATACACACTCCACTTCACCCCTGCGCCTGATGCCTGGACGATAGAAAACGGTTTATTGTCATAATGCAGCCGAGGAGAAAATATTCCCTCACTCATGGGCCATTTATTTTTCTAAATGCAGATCGGAACTTTTATTGAATTATGCCTGAAAGCTTGTAATGGGTCCCTCCTGTGTGGGTCCGAGTAAATATGGAAGAGCGAGGACACACAGAGCGAGCATTTTACTTCCCCTCGTAGGTAAGTAAACAGGAAAGACGCTTGGCTGGTGCATTTAGCGGCTCGCGGGGAGACGGAGGGAGGCGGGCAGCGGCCTTGGCGGCACGTCTCGGTCATTCTCTGAAAACGTCTTCCTTGGCGGCGTACTTGCATGATCGCAATGAATTCATGGTGTTGTCTGAGGCCTCTGTAAATAATTTGGTAATTCATAGTGTGTCTGGGTGTTCTATCTGGCGTCAGCAAATATAGGGTGGAAATTTTAGTCTGAGTGGAAAAAGAGAGGGCACTTGAGCCTGAGGCTATTGTGGCTTTCACAGACATCAGCTGGCTTAAACAGCACACATTACACTCTTTGACAATCTTTTTTTCCCCCCTTTTGGTCATAGAAACTCTCTCTGTGTTGCAACTTGCAAGTGCTGCTAATAGACAAATGAGTAGATATTCTGTTTAGGTAAGAGGCTGGCGAAGGTATTGAGTCTAAATCATTCAACACAAGTGACACCTGTTTTGTGTGCTTGAAAAAGTTGGTCTGAATTTCTATATGAGAAAAATGTGGACATAATAGTAAGAACAACAACATACGTGAAAGTGCATTAAAAAAAGTAAATTGGAACTTTAAAGCTAGGTTTACACTGCAGCCTGAAATGTCCCAATTCCAACCTCTTTGCCCCTATCTGACCTGTATCTGATCTTTTGATGGCAATGTGAATGCCAGATCTGATTTTTTCAAATGTGACCAATCCCACTTGGCTATGAAGCACTAAATCCGATACAAATCTGATCTTTTGACATGTGACTTCGGTCTGAGCGATCAAGTCGCATTCATCCTACTACCACGTAACAAAAAATCAACAAATGTCACAATTCTGTGCTCAAGAAGGTAGGAAAAACCAAAACAACAATAGTTGGACGAGGTGAAAAAAATTCAATAAAGGGAGCAGGAAATGTATTTTATCTTTCTGTCGCTCGCTCGGAGCGAGTGAGCCACTCACTTGGAGCGAGCGAGAGAGACGTTGCTGGCACGGTACAAAATGAAAGGACGAAAAAACCTCAACCCTTTTCGTCTTTAATTTACTATTTAAATTTCACAGAGTGAAAATGTTCTGGCTTCGCTATGACAGCCAATCAAAACATCGCCTGGTACTTCCTGGTACACATTAAGCACACCCGCTGTCTGTTACATCACAATGTCCTCAATGTTATACTAGCAGTCCTAAAATGGGGTGTGTGAAGGCAATTCGGGGGGTATTTGAGGTATCAGAACATTCCATTTATTGTTTTTAAGGCAGTGATAAGAGCAGCATAGCTCTCAAATTAAAAGCAAATAATTTGGAACACGAAGCGCCATATTGGTAAATTGTGTTATAGCTTTCAAATTAAGAGCAAGTTATTTGGAACATGAAACAACATATTGCTAAATTGTGTTGTAGCGCTCCTTTGCAAAATGCTATAGGCCTTCATTTTGTTAAGTTTTATTCAGATGTCCATGGGCATTCATGATGCAATTTTGTGAAATATGATATCTATCCTCTGGAGTTACTGAATTAAGTACACCTAGAACTACCACTACAAATTTAGCTACAAAACTTAAGAAGTCAGACATGAGTGGTAGCACTCTTTGTTTTAGGTCTTTTTTTTTCATCAAAATGTTTTGCACAGGTGAAAAAAAAGGATACATCATCATAAAAAAAGAGTTGAGAACCAGTGTTCTGTGTCACGCATCTATCCATATATGGTATAAACTCTGGGTATGCTACCAAGACATGGAGAAGTCAGTATTGTGCGGAGGCCACTATGTCTCCAGGTTACACAGTATATCAAGCAGTCACGGCACAAGCCATTAGCAGTCAAGAAAGAACCTAGCACACGCCCTTCCCTGGCACTGATACACCCGCAGGCCTTTCTTTCAAAGACACCCATCTCCATTTTCAAACATCAAAGTTGCCTTTGAGAGAGCAATTCGCACCGACGCCGAGCCTTTCATGTGATTTGTGGAACAGGGGCGTGGCCCACGAGGCGCCGACTTAAAGCGATGGAAGCACCTGGCAGGTGCATGAGCGGTACGGAACACACGCGCACGTACCCACACACAGGGGCAACAACAACCACAGAGCTTTTTGTTGACTTTATGGAAGGACTGCAATATCATAGGAAAAAGAAGCAAATGTCATTGTGTGTCTATTTGCATACTTTGTACAGTATGTGTGCCAATGCAAATAGTCACACACACACACACACACACACGTTGAGTCGTGTTTTGTTGCCTGTATTTATTCGACTGGGTGTGTGCAGCTACCTACAACTCCAGGAGTATAAAGGCGGACTTGGGGTGTGTGTGTGTGTACGTTCCTATGAGTGAGTGCATATGCATAATTAATTCAAGTGTCTCGATGCTACGTCTGTGAAATGTTATCTGTGAAACAAACTCACTTGTTTGATTCCGCATCTGTAAAAGAAATTTGAATGTTTAGAGGAAGAAAAGGCTTGCAAGCTAGTCTGGGCAGTTTGAATCCACTGCAGAAAGTTAGGAATAGACTTGTTTGTTTTAAATAGTGAATTGTGAATGGTATACATTTCAGAAACGACATTTTATTTTCACTTTTACATTTCTCTCCAGCCACAGGTGTGTTTCATACATTTTTCTTCTCAAAAGTAACAACTAAATTTGTCTCACAGTCACAATTAAGTCTTTTGTCTACCATTTAATCGAGCGCCAATGATTGTCCACCTTCCACGCGTTTTGTTATTTTAGAAGGCGATGTCAGTGGCTGAAAATACAGCGGGCCATTTAAAAATCAGACTCAAGCGCGATGACTTCATGATGCTTCTGATTCATCGGACAGCAAAGAGCGCTGCAGATACAGAAATACAAACAGCTCAATGCGCCGGCAAGCCCGTGAGTGTATAGGGAGCGGCTGATCTCATGCATAAGTATGGCAATGAGAAGAGCACCCAAAATATAGTTGAAGATTCATTGGCGAGAGGAACCATGAAAGGCCGTGCGCTGAGAGGGAACTAATAGCAACGACAGCCAACTTTTTTTGAGTCTCTGTTGGGTTTTGTCAATACTGCTTCTGAGAAGTACAAGCTTTCAGTTGCGACAGTTGTGCTTCCAGTTTGGCCTCAGCAGAAGTTTGATAATAATACGACAGATAGATCAAGAGGGTTGACGCATGCCGGATGTGTGATGAGGAAATCGACAGTGAGGGAAACAAAAATACCCGACTGAACATTTTACTTGGGGACTTGAGTCTTTGTGAACTCACAGCATGATGAAAAATGAGTAGTGTTTGCTTAACTTTCTCCTTCTCGCGTTAAGATGATTATATGTTTTTGTTTTTATGTGGAATGAAATGCTGAACGATGACTATTATTAAAAAGCTCACACACCCCACAGTGCCGTGCGGATCCACACCAACAATGCATGTGAACAGTTATATAGGTAATCAGGGCGCAGGCAAGGCTGGCATCTCTGCACCGCATTAGCGTTCACACGTGAAGAGCGCTCAACTCTCCCTGAGCCCACTTGTAATGAAAAAAATGCTGTTAGCTTGTTTTATTGGCAAACGGGCCTCTATGCCTTTCTCGCCTGCAAACGTTGCAATGTAAAGTGGTGCCTTGTAGTCAGAAAAGAATCAGAATGAGTCATTACTGTATATTTCTCCATTGTACTTGTGTGGGTTTTTTGTTTTTGTTTTGTTTTAATAGTTTGGACTAGAACCCTTGTATCTCCAAAATGATCACTTTTCAGGAGATGGAAGAACTCTAAAAACAGTTGGGTTGAAAATAACCCAATTATAAGTCAAAAAAGGACCAAACCAATATTTGGGGTATTTTTCACCAGACTGCCCCAAAGATGGGTTGTTTTGTTTAAGCCCCGGAGGAAATTTTGACCAAAATTGGGCTTTTCGATGTTTTTTGATGTGTGATATCAAAAGAAAAATATTGCATTGGTTGTCAAAACTTGATGACTTGAAATATGCCATGCTGCCATCCCCTCTAAATGCTACGCCCTATAGGTGTAAAATTTAGCCCATGTCAGGCTTATTTACTGCCATTCAAAATTGGAATTATTGTCAATTTTGGACATATTTAAAACCCGATGTTTTATCATGCATTTTTTACATATATATAATATGTAAAATATATTTATATTTGACGATGTTATGATCCTTTCAAAGTCATATGGGTGATACTAAGACCAGGCTAGTGAAAAATCCACTGACACCCAGGAGTTAAGACAACCTCAAATTATTTATTTATTTATTTATTTATTTATTTATTTATTTAGATTATTTTATAGTCAGGGCAAAGAGTTGGGGTGCACAAAATATTTTCTTTTTCCATAAGGGGACCTAACAAAAAACTACTGAGAAGAGTACTTTCTTAACACAAACTCTTGGAATTTTGATCGAATTTGGCTTAGTTAATAAATACTATCCTATTAAAAAGCACATTTGTGTCCAACTCTTGTTTTGGAGGCTATTCAAGTGTCAGTCAAGTTGAATGATTTGGGTGGCACTTACTAAGTAACCTAGCCTCAAAAACGTTAACCAAACGTATACTTTTTTAGGGAGGTGAAACATTACCCGATTAATTATTAAATAATCGATTACCAGACTGATCAGTAATTTGTTTTATAATCGATTAATCCTTGTGATCCTGTTGTGCAAAAGTCTTAATTTTCAACTCCTCAACAGTGGATATCAACATCAATATACTGTATGTCCTGTTTATTTACTAATAGGATGGAAACTGAAACCTACTTTCGGATCCAATTGAACTGATAATGGACAAAACATTGATTCCATTGATTATTATGAATAAATTATTAAAATAATTGTGAGTGACAGTCTCACGATTCAACATTGCGTAAAGCCCCACGCATCAGCTTTTGGCAGGAAGCTAAATCAGTCCTACCCTATATTAAACAGTGTCACCTTTTCGAAATGGGCCGGTGTAAAAGCAGCATGGGCACTGTGACGCCTCAGCTAGGTCTGCAGCATTTTGACAAGCAGACAGGAGACGGCCTTTATGCGCACAGTTATTTCAAGCTGAGACGCTTGCAAAAGCACATGTGAATGCACACACTCGCATACACATCCACTCACACACAAACACACACAATCAGATTGAAACTATCCACACGCACATACTCACTGTTTATTATTATCTGGTCCTGCCCTATTTGCACTCACTGTTCTTTCGTCGCTGCAAATAGCGTGCAACCGTGCGGGGGAACTGGGGGGTTGTGGACGGGTGCAGAAGGCCCTCTCGGCCCCTCTGCCAGGCGTACACCCCCTCATGTGGCACTTGATACCTCTCTCGCAGTTCTCTGTTTTGACTGAACTAAATCCCCTGCTGTCCCAAATATCCCTTAGCACAGGCATGAGCGCAAGCCTGAGCAATCCGCCCGTTCGGACCGCTCGGAAACCCTGCACGACAGAACCATTAAAAACTGGATCCCTCCGTTGGAATGGTCATGAAATCCTACCCATCCCATCTATCCCACCTTGAGCTCATGAAAAATGGCACGCATTGCGTGTGCGCATATCTGCAGCCATCAGGGCCCTGACTCACGAAAGGGCTGCTCCGCTTCATCCCTCACACCAGCCAGAAGCTTTCAAGCACATGAGATTGGGAGCTTTAGAAGTCACGGCTCCCCTGCTGGGGATGACAGTTGCTAGGAGTCAGGCTGTGTGTTAAATCATCAACTGACTTCTCGAGTGTGGTTGGTCAGGTGTGACTCTTTGTCTGACTAAAAGGTAAAGATCGTCTGGTGGGTCAAGGGAGGTTACCACATCCACTTTTCCACCAAGCAATAGAATTCAGCGCAACATGCCGCAGTTCTGTTGGGACCGGGAAACTCTAATTACGTGGCTCACTTCTCATCCGTGGCGGATAAGAAAAATAGCTTTTTGAGGCTGTAACACACCAACAAATCCAATAAAGATGAATACTCCAAGAATGTACAAAGGACAAGAATAGCAAACATTTCCTGCTTGATGCATATACCAATCATGAAGCCGAAGCAAAACCTACTCAAATGTTCTACATGAAATCTTGGATTGTTGCACAAATATGTGCAAGCACATTTAAATGAGGCGACCAGTACACTTAACAGCTTACACAAGAAAAAGTAATGTAATGTAACGTAATGAAAGGTCGTGTCACGTAATGTAAAATAATTGAATGTGACGTTTTGTATTGTAATGCAATGTCATGTATTCTAACATAACGTAACATAACATAACATAACATAACATAACATAACAAACAAAACTTGCACTCTAAAAACAGTTGGGTCACAAATAACCCAAGTATGGGTAAATAAAATGACCAACCCAACATTTAGGTCAATTTGACTAAGCCTTCTGGATTTTTTTTTTTTTTTACAAAAAAAAAAACAAAAAAACAAAATTTTGAAGGTTGTTACATACAAAACGGCCCAATTTTTGTGCAATTTTTTGTGTTTTGTGCAAAACAACCTGGAAGGTTGAGTAAAATGGAGCCAAATTTTGGGTTGGTGTATTTCTGAAAGGACTGACCCAATATTTAGATAAATTTGAACCAACTGTCCAGGTTATTTCATACAAAATAACCCGATTTTTTGTTGTTGTTTTGAACAAAACGGCCCAGGTTTAGAGTTGTTTGTTGCAAAACAACACAAAAATTTACATCAAATCAATGGTCTATTTTTGACCTGTTTGTAGAGTTTGAGATAACATAACATAACATAAAAGACTTAGTGAGTTAAGATTTCAAGTCTTTTAAAAGTTTAGATTTTCACTGAGAAAAATAAAAAAGCAAAGAAAAATACAACGCAACATTTTTGTTTTAACAAGTCAAATACTGTACTACTTTTAGCCTCCATGTGCCTAAATACTGCCCCCCCCCCTCCACTATAGATCAGTGCAGCTTGTACAATGGCAGCGCAACAAAGTCAGACATTTTCCTTTGATGTTGTTGTTGTTTTGTTTTGTTTTTTTAATAACTGAGCAAAACTGTGTGACAACGTGTGGGTGTGCGTATGTCTATGTGTGAGTACTTACTGCGAGGTTCACGTGGCCCATCAACGGTGACCTTGATGGCACGGTGGTAAGTGGCCACCTGAGGCGGTCCGGTGAAAACAGTGATGGTCAGAGTGAAGCTTTTCCCTACAAAACAAAAGGATAACATTTAGGTGTCTGAATATGTCATGTTATTGACTCGTTTTTAAAAACCCTTTGATTTTTCTAACGGTTTGTTGTTTCATGCAGCCTGTGAGCGTCGGCAGCTTTTGTGTCGCTGAGGCCTTTGGCATTGAAAGATAATAAATGGGGGGAAAAAAAGACTTGGGACCACCTCGGTTGAGGGCCTGATAGTGGTTAGATGAATCGGATTATTGAGAGAATGTGCTCCAGATTGCAAGAAAATGCTCACAGTGATCGTTTATTGTTCAACAAGGCGGGATCTTACTCCCATCTGCATCCAAGTCAGTGGAGGGAGGAAAGTGGGGGGTCTTTTGCATGCAGACATGAGAGAGACATCTCGTGTTAAAAAGAGACTATGCGGGAGGAAGGGGGGAAAACCACTGTGTTAATTTACTGCCCAAATCGTATGTGTGTGGGCTACCATATAATTCAAAGACAATAGGCTGCTTCTATTGTTCTTGAACGTTAGAATAAAATACAAAATAAAAGGAATACTTCAGAAGAGTTTTAGAAAATATAGCAATAGCTTGAAAATCTCAAAGAAATGCAAATATTCAATGTATTGTAGCTATCAATATACATCTACATACTGTATATATGTATTATGTATGTATTTTTTTCATAACTTGGCCCGCGAAAATCTCACTCTCGCCACTCTTATTAAAACCTTCACATGGACACTGAATTGCGATGTATAACATCTTAGAACGAACAATAGATATTATTAAATATAAAGATAATAATAGAAATAAAGATATTTATTACATTATTAGGGTAGTTATATATATATATATATATATATATATATATATATATATATATATATATATATATATATATATATATATATATATATATATATATATATATATATATATATATAATACTCTAATAAAGTAATACATATCTTTATTACTATTATTATCTTTATAACATTAGCCATTTAACATTTTTCTTTTTTTTCACTGCGTTTCTCAATAATAAATAAAAAAAAAAATATCCCTATATAATATTATATTTGTGAGTGTGTCTTCACCTCGCCCGCTTCTCCCAACGAAGCGCAGGTCGTTAAAGCGGGCCACTTGGTTCTTCATCACGGCGGACGCGTTCCTCAGCTCGGCGGAATAGTTCTCGTCGTTCCCGGCCATAACGGTGACCAGAGTGCCGTCAGGGACATCGCCGAGAGCCACAACCTACACACGTGAAGAAGGGAGAAATGGGAATGTCCGTTACTCGGGAGTTCCAAATCTGCACGCATAAAGAAATAACGCGTCCTCCTGTAAATATTTTGTCCGTCAACATGCATGGGAAAAAATCAAATTCTTTATATTAAACTTGCAGCATTTTTTTATATTTCTCGTTTGGCATATATTTTAATTGGAATCCGTTTTTTTTTTACAAACAAATAATAGCAGTGGCCCCACTATAATACGCCTAAAAAAATGCAGTTTTTTTTGTCATGCATTAGGCTCCTATTAAACACCGCTTTACGCGTCATGTTAACCAAATCACAAGTAATCACTTGCCTTAAAAGCCACCGGCAGAGTCTTGTTACACCTCCAGTGAGACGGCAGGACGGAGCAGAGGAAGTTGGGACTGTCGGTGCGGACCAGCTCGCCGGCGTGGTCCGCCAGGACGTCCACTACGTTCCTGGTGTCTGGTCTAGCCCTCAGCGGCCCCGGAGTGGCCATGGCCCCGTTGCCGTCGACCAGCTTGCTACAGGTGAAGGACGCGGAGGGCGGCGTGAACCGTCTGGTGGTGGGCGGCTCTACGGGAATATGCATCACAACACCAGCTCGGGTCAGTGTCAAGCTGACTGGGGGATCGGTGCACAAGGTTGCACGGGTCTTGAGGGTCTTCTCTCTTGAGTGCTGAGGATGGAGGCGACGGAGAGAAGCGCTCTCAAGAAAGTGATGATTGAGAGCTAGATCATCTGCAGTTGAATCACTGACAATGTCTTGTGACAAACTACCAGTTAGTCAAAGTCGTTTTTAAAGAAATCCAGTCGTGGTGTTAAAAAAAATGCAACAGGCAAGATATCTAAAATGACAGTTGATAAAAGTCAGTTCGGATCCAAGACTGACAAAAGTATTGAATGAGTGTCCGCATTGAATCGTGAGCAAAAGTTTATCCGGGTCCTCGTCAGCAAGAGGAAGAAAAAAAAACACCCAAATGGAAAGTCTGGCGGGTGCCTGCAAGATGTTGTTTCACTCCAAGTTATCCACCGCAGAGCAAATGAAGGACGCGCGGAGACGTCGCGAGGCTGAAAGAGCTCAAGAGTGCAGCGTATTCTTTTCCCCGAGTCATTTTAGTCTTTCGTGGTCGCAAGTGTGGAGAGGCTTTCCACCAATGAATTTGCTGGGTTGGGCTTTCCGCAGACCAATCAAAGTCTCCGCCGCCGCCGCCGCCGCCGCCGCCGCTTCAAGCGTTCAACTGCCTCAACCTACATTATTGAGCCATCTCTTTCTTTTCTGTCTTTACGTTTTCAAACCAAAAGGAACACGAAATAAACACTGCTTCTTAAGAAAAAAGAATCACATTCGGTTTGAAATCCAAATAGGTTCAATCCATGACTAAAAAGTTTGCGCACGATTTATCTCAAATATCATCATGCATTCCTGACTATCAGAAGGAAACGCGGTTTATGTAAAACCTACTTAAATATAAACAATAACAAAAATAAAACCAAAGAAGGCAGTTTATTTATCTCATTTTCCTCCCACAAGTAAGATTTTAATGCTTGTTCATCTGCGCTTTTGAATCTCAGTGATCTTTTTGGATTTGAAAAAACAAAAAACAAACACGGATAAAATAATAAATACTCGATTGCACTTGAAGCAGTGTTTGACAATTTAGACAAGCATGTTTAATGGATCAAACTTAAAGAGTTGATTAATTAAAAGAACGGCCACAACGAGATGTAAAGTTGCGTGTGGTTCTGCTTGCGCACACTAGTTGGCGCATTTGCCTTTCATTTCAAATGGAGTGTCTCCGTGCGAGGAAAAGACACTTTCATCTCTCCTCTGAACAAATGAAATCAACTAACGCCCGCCATTCGAAAGAAATTCAAAGCTTTGTTAATTCGAGAACTCACGCAGCATATAGCCTATATTATATATTTTTCGTATGTACTCTAATGTTCAAATAAAACGTCGCTATTGAAATTCGAGATGATCTTGTATTCGTTGA
The DNA here is from genome assembly GCF_059441005.1 of Hippichthys cyanospilos. NCBI lineage: Eukaryota > Metazoa > Chordata > Actinopteri > Syngnathiformes > Syngnathidae > Hippichthys > Hippichthys cyanospilos. The sequence goes on from NC_142382.1 coordinate 14,280,987, forward strand.
CCAATAATTATATTGAATTTTATATTGTGAATGTTGCCATTATTTAATCAAATATTTGTGGAAAATGAACACGCCCAACAATAAAGTAGTGTAATTACTGACCTTTTCCAATGAATTTATTAGACGTGTTAATCTGCAAAATTTGTAACGAAATCTAGTAGATTCATATAATTCAACAAATATAACACGTGATAGAAACGTCTACAATTCAAATGAATTCATTTAGAACATTATTAAAAAAACACATGCAAAGCTCTCACGCCTCCGCTGAAACATTTACAAAGAATGATTTAATATATACCACCGGTGTCATTGTAGTTATTTTCACATCTTTAATTAACCTCGCATTGTTTAATCCTATTGGTAAATTATTCCCGTGTTGTAAATCGTCATCTTCAAATGAGTTTATAAGGATTGCCTTTCTATCACTCGAGTCACAGCCTCCGGCTTTCAAAAAAAAAAAAAAATCATATCTAAAAAAAAAAAAAAAAAGACAGTGACTTTATAATATTGGACACACACATGCGCGAAACTGAGCAACAGTTCAGATTTCAAACTGCATTCTCTCAATTAAAAATATTGATTTGCATTTATTCAATCGTTAAGACTTTTAAACCATGCAAATTAAATGCAAGACAGAGCCTGTGAAAACATACTATGTATTTACATTTTCAAACCATCGAGATCTTTAAACTATAAATTAATTTAAAGTTTTGGTGAGAACGGCTTCCAGAGAGAACACTACGAAGTATTTATTTATTTATTTATTTATTTATTTATTTATTTATTTATTCATTTATTTATCTTGCCGTTATCTTTTTGTGACTGCTTTGGAAAAAAAAATATAACATTGAACAATATTATTAAAATATTAAAAAACGGTACATGTCCATGCTTCATAAAATGATTTCCCACACGTTAACACCGTCTCGCGCGCACACACACGCATGCGCACACATACTGTACATATATATTTAAACTGAATACTTCTTATACACTAAACTGCAGACCACACACACTCATACATGCAGACAGGTAGGCATAAAAAGAAAGATACAGAGGAAAAGGGACACGCAAACAGTGTTGCAGCCTTGAGCTGAAATTTGTTTCAGTCGTTGCACTTTAAAAGCAGTGAAGCTGAAGAATAGCATCTCTGCTATAATGCCTGCTATTGTTTGATTCGTATTGGGTCTCAATCCTCCATTTTCAAAGTCTTTGTGAGCAAGTGACACCGCCTCGTTTCCCCATCCCAATATAAGAAGACCAAACAACCTCTATTTCTAGTAAGGCTCAAAGGAGACAATAATACTTGTTATATTTTAGCCATTGACGTGGTTCATTATTAAATTGTGACCACACACTCCAGTTATATGGCCCGGCCCGGCCTTAATGTGTCCTGTCACATTTAGACCTCGCATTTCAGCATTCACTTTCTACTGTTTCAGCCGCATAGGACAGAGCTCTCCACGGCCCTGAACGCTTTTTAATGATTTAGGTGGGTCAGGCCTGAAATCAAGACAGAACCGCTGGAGGACATGCAAAACCTCAAACTCACCTCAGATAGGCCCGACGTGCATGTGTGAGTGTTTGTGTGTGTGTGTGTGTGTGTGTGTGTGTGCATATCGCAATACATTTGTCCAGCGTCACCATACACACTTTCTGAATGTTTTATTGCTGTCGGATGTTAACAATATTAACTAATAACATCTTATACACTTGTGTGTCAAAAAGATTAAAAAGTAAGTTACTTTTTTTAAAAAAAAAATACTTTATTGAGATAATCTTAGCGTTACTGAAATTTTAAATGTCCCTTAAAATATTGCTTGAACTGTGAATGAAGGTTTTATGTTGCCACCAGTTGACTACATTGTTTCAATGACCGTTTTTGTCCTATTGAGGAAATGAACCTTAAAAAAAATGCACAGCTGTCTTTGTTCAATTGCAAAGTTTTCAACTACGCTATTGTCCTCTCCTGGTGGTTAAACCCCAAAATAAACCTTTGTCCACTCTTTTGGTTCTCATAAGTTTAGACTCTAGACTCTTCTAGACTCTAGAAACTATATGAACATGACTGACACCCAAAGGAAACATCCATGCATAATCTGAAGCTGAATGCACTTTGGGTAAAACGCCGGAATCATTTGGGTTCATATATCTATATGCCACCCACTCAGCCTCAGAGCCACTTAAAAGACACTTTGAAGATGGGTAAAACCTCAGCTATGTGAATCCTCTCCCAGTTTCATATTCATTTTTTTTTTTTAGCTTGATAGAATCTATTAACCTAAGTCAACTTTTGGGCTATTTTCAGAGTCACGACACATAAGCCCTTGGACGGGTAGCTATTCATTTGGAAAGGGGGCTGTGGAGCCAATTAGACCTAGTTTGAGGTTGGATGATGACCTAAGACAAAGATTCTATCTTTAGTGGAGCTGCGGCCATCACACATTTCTGTACATTCACAAATTACAGGGCAGGCTTTGGCCCTCAACCCACTGAATACATTCCTTCCCAAAAGTGTCTGCTCAAATTTCATCTGGAGGTTTGTGCTCAGTGGAAATATGAGTGCTGTGAATGGACAACGATGAAATGGAGTTTTATTCCTCCGATTAAATTAGGACCACTTCAGGGCTCAGAGTATTTTTTGTATGAATGATGAATTCTGCGGTGACTCTGGAATGTTGAGCTTGTTTACCCGTTCTTCCTTGTTGTGCGGTGGTACGCTATGGATTTCTGCTCCATGTAGTGGAGCAAAGTGTCTGCGATTTGATGATGGAATCCTCCAAAAGGTCCAAACCATTTCATACATTTTTGATAAGAATGATCTGAACTTTACCCTCTTAGAACTAATCATATTCTTGTACTTCTGACTTTCAAGATCCAGTGAATGAGATGCTCCCTTCAAAGTTACTGACTGTCTTTGTATCCTTGACATTTCAGAACACATGTAGCCTTTTTCACTCAAGAGGAGGAACTTGGTTCCTGATATGGTACATAGTTAATAATAATAATAATAAACTAGACTTATACTGTACAAATTAGAAAGAGAAATGGACCCAAAGGGTGGCTCAGTGGAAGAGTAGTTAACATGTCCGCTTCACAGTTCAGAGTCCCAAATTAAAATCCAGCTCGCTCTGGCTTTCCTGTGTGGAGTTTGCTTGTTTTCCCCGAGCCTGCGTGGGTTCCCTCCAGGTACTCTGGCTTCCTCCCACTTCCCAAAAACATGCATGGTCAATCCTTCTAGTGTTGAAGTTTTAAGTTGGAGTTTTTAGCCAATTAAAATTCAGCTAACTTGTGTCGCCAGGCAGTATAAAATCAGTGATATTTACAGCGCTTTAATATTTAATGCATTGGTGTACCTTTTTCTTAGTTTGAAATGTCAGACCGCGTATTAATGGACCAAGTATATACCAGTTCATTCTAACACTTGAGATTTGCGACATATGACATCATACTTGACTAGTGGTTTCTTGTTGTTCCTAATCAGCAGTTATATGGTTTCTTTTTTTTTTTTTTAAATTGCAGTGTGTTAATGTTGGTAGAGACATGCCAAGTGATGGCAGTAAATGAAGTCTGTAAGGACGGGTCAAGCTAAGTGCTTCACCATCACAGCTGTGTATGGCCAATTTCAAAATAATGCATGCTATAGCTACTGCATTGATGTCCTTGCCTTATTTGGTGTGTTTATTTTGAGTCCTACGTTTGTGACATGCTGTTGCATGTTATGTGATGTAATGTTTCTTGTTACTTCCATGGAAGTGTGTGTCCAGCGTAGTTACTCAGAAGCAGGAAGTGGATTTTTATTTTTTATTTTTATATAATCGATTTTCAAATTTCATTTTAAATGGTAGTAAGTTAATAAATGTAAATTTTTAGATTTTTTTGTAGATTTTTACGTGACTCAATTAATTGACATAGATCGATTTAACAAAGAACTTGTAGACTGGCTCAGATTGACAGATATTTTGCATATACAGTAAGATTTTATTAAATTGTTGCCAAAAATGTCTAAATACTGGTGCTATATCATTTTTTTTTTGGAGGGGGGGCAATTTTTAAGTTTATTTTGAGAGAATTTGAGGGTTTAATTGTCGTCATGGATTCATCACATTAGGCACTAATTATGATCATTGGGGTTACAGCCCCAATCTCTTGTAGAAAGCTGGGTTTGACTGTACAGTCAATGAAAAAGCATTAATTTTAGGAATCTTTTGATCAGATCGATGGTTGTTAGTTAATCTTTTATATTTTGTAACAAGCTTTTTCTGCTCCAAAATCTTGACGGTGCTAAACCAAGTCATCAAATTGAGGAAATGTAGGACAAAAAGTGAATTTAAGCGCTTGGGATTTGATTGTTTCTAATGCTAGTTTTTTTTTTACTTTACAAAATGGATATTTTATGGTAATAATAAGAATTGTTGGAAAAATTGGTGATGTGATATGCAGCTATAGACCTGTGCAGCAGGTGAAAAAAAAGGCAAACCAAAAGACCTTTAAGACCATTGACATATTACAGATAATTTCTCTGAAGGGACAATGTTTCTTGCCACTGCATTGTGTACATTTGGAAAGCTTGTTTATATCCTGACATTTCCCTTTATTTTTCTAATTTTCCACCTCCTCATGCTGGTCACCAGCTGAGTCACACACTTCTGTGGGATGGCACATCATCCCACAGCCAGGCAAAATGGTTGTGTTGGTCACTTCAGCACGAACATCGCAACCAAGCTGATTTCACAAATGTGCATTTCGGTTGAGGTCAGGACTCTTGGCAGGCCGCTATGTTCTTTTTAATCCCAAATTCCGGACCATCACAAGCCTCAAGAGACGCCGCCCCTCACCATCACATTTCCTTTACCAAAAGGTGTGACTCTACTGATGCAGCAGTCTTGATAGTATTTGCGGGACAAAACAAAACATGACGTGGATCCGTTCCAGTGTTGGTGCTGACAGAGCAAAAAGGCTCGGCGCTGGAGAGCTCAGTGGCCAAGGCAGTTCTATGGGGAACCCATAGATCTCTGTTCTGGATTGTTTGTAGAAAGATCTGTAGAAAAATCTGTAAGATTCAGCCTTTGATTTGGAACACATGAAAAATAAGAAACCAGCATTCTTGAACACCACTTTGGTCTGTTTTTGACATTCCACTTTTAATGGCTTTAGGCCATTATTTTGTAGCTATTACAATTAAATGAGACTGGATCTTGCTCGCTTGACCATTTTAAAGTTGCCCTATAGGCAAGCGATCAGGAAAACATGACCATGAGAATTCTTGGGGCACTGGGGTACTGTATGTATGTTGGCATCATCTGTTCAATAATCATTAGCACATATTTGCTGTCCATATGCCCAAAGAGAAACTATGTATTTGTGCATGTTGTTGACAACTTGAAACCTGGCAGCCAAGGCTTCCCGAATTGGGATGATGCAAAACACTGGAGTAGACAATGAGCCCATTGGCCTCATGCATCTTTAATACTCTGCTTACGTTCTATAAAAGGTGCAGAGTGGAGCCGAGGGCTTATTAAAGCCTTCTGAATCAATTGAGCAAAATAATGACTGTTGGGGGACAGCTCCGCCTATGTTTATATTTCAGTCATCCACATCAATTGGTTTTTAAGGGCTTAGTTTTGGATGTGCCAAACGTGTCCTTGAGTGTCAAGCATGTTATTGAATGATTGCTTGACTCTTAAATTTTGATTTTCCGCAAGAATATCTTGAATTTGTTGCGAGTAATGCAACACACACACGTACATTCAAAGTAAAATACTTTAAGTTATGACATCATTTGCATCTGGAAAGCTGAAGTGTATTTGAAGTGGGTGTTTTAAATCACATTATATGCCGGATTTTGCAACACATGATGTATTTCTTCAAATGAGCAAAATCTGACATGTAAAATAAAAAGCAATAATTATAACTACTATAATACTACAGTAGATGAAATAATATTAAATGATAATTATATTTTTTTCCATAAAACCTTAGTATTGGTAAGTCCCAAATTGATGACCAATCTAAATGACTTGCTCTGTTTGGTGATGCCATTGTTGATAGCTCGTTTTTTTTTGTTGTTTTTTTTTCCCTGAAAACCTTTCCTTTTGGAGATGCGAAGGTTCTGCCTGATGGTAACAATATACAAAGGGAATTGTGATTGGTGTAGTATGTTACACGATACAAAATTACGTAAGAATGAAACAGTGGCAGACAGTGAACAAGGCAGCTCTGGCATGGCGGTGCCTCATTTCTAAATGTTCATTTAAGGATGACATCATTGCTGTTTTTTTGTGTGTGAAATTTGATTTTGTTTACTCTAATGTTGTAATGTAATGATGCACATTGTCCATATACTAAGTGCAGTTAACAAGCATTGGAAAACAGGTTTGGATGTTATATTTACTTGAATTGTAAAATCAAAATTACTGACTCAGAGCGCTTATTTTTCTTGAAATTTCTACATTTGTATGAATCCACATCGGAATGGATTATTATTTTAATATGATCATATCAACATATGTATTCATATGCACATCTGGATTCATTTTACAATGCACAGGTGTGGTGTTGTTATATATATACAATTATGCCACCAAATAAACAACAGTGAGATAACGTCAGATATCGGGTAGTCCTCATTCGCTTGCCCCTTCCCAGCACACCCTGGTTGTAAAGGCCGGTGTCACGCCGACTCCACCCTCACATCATCCATCGGGTACACTCACCCAATGATGACAGTGAGCAGTCTCTGATGTGGTTCTTGGGCCTGTTTATTCTTTGGAAACCCACTAAAAATATCACTGGGGTATAAGCTCACCAAAAGGCCCCCATGCTATTATAGGAACACTTTGGGCAGACTTTTGATCTGGTGGGTTTTGTAAATAAGGCCCCGCCTTACTGCGGCCACTGCTTTTCCATTTATATTGTTTAAAGTAAGGGAAGCTATTTGGTGTCAACGCTGGTTTGTAACCTGTAACTCAACATCACAGTAAGTCAAATAATTCATTCAATTTGAAGTTCACTTATTGCGGGGAAAGCTTTTTAAACGACAATGACCCCATTGTTTTTGTGAAGGATCGAACTGATTTTTTTTTTTGCAAAATCTTTATTTACACTGTGCGAGTGTGTAGAACTTTTACATTCAAATGACTACCATAAATACATCAAGTCCCTATTTTTTTCAACTGTGGTTTTTCATGAACGCTATAATCATTTCTCATCTTTCTTTGTCTCTTTGTCTGACTGTGTATTTGTGTGTGACAACACACACATACACACACACACGCACACATGCAGTGTTCCTCCTTTGCTGGCGAGAGCTTCTGATGCAAGGACGGCAATCTGTAATCTGTAGTAATTGCATGTTGCAGAAAAACATTTTTCCGCTGTGGTAATCGCTGCAATATGTGCAGTTGCGTTGCCAAAGTTGACAGCACCCCCACCCCGCTACACATAAACACACTCACGCCACACAGGATCCTGACTCACTCTGACTCTGCCGAACGTGTCCAATGAAAATTTTGGAGTCCCTTTCTCAGGATGGCCGCAAGCCAGAAACGCTAACAGAGACAAGCAACTGTTTTATTGTGACAAACCGGGGATTGGTGGGTGCACTCACACAGACACACACACACACCCGCGGCACTGCCATGTTGAATTCACCTACAGCAAAAAAGTGTACAATTCATGCCAATGACAGTTTAACTGCCATGCAGACTTAGTTAGACTGAGCTTCCAGCTTCCACACAAAGATCAGGGCACGGATGTTTGAATGGTGCTTCACACTTGCCTTCTATATGCTATATGCCAAGGAGTGAGTCTACGATCAGAGAACAAAGGGTGCTGAGCTCCTGGCCCAGGAAGACGAATTTCATTTTTCAGTTTTCTACATTTGCACACAATTTCATGATGACATACAGTATATGAAAAATAAGTATGTATGTATCTAGATGTTGAGAAAGTCTGTGACTAAACCTAGTGAAGGTTCACTCAAAACAGTTGGATGAAGTAAATAATGATAATAATAATAGTATAATAAAATAAATAAACCACCCAAATTGGATGAAAAAAGGGCAACCCAACAATTTGAGTAAATGAATGACAACCCCTCGCTCCCAAATGAGTTGGTACCATCCATCCATCCATCCATCCATCCATCCATCCATCCATCCATCCATCCATCCATCCATCCATCCATCCATCCATCCATCCATCCATCCATTTTCTAAGCCGCTTATGCTCAATAGGGACGCAGATATGTTGGAGCCTATAAATTGGTCCCTTTTTAATTCAATGTTAGGTTATTGTGTTAGTGTGCATTTGGTTACTTTATTGGTCATTCATTTAATCCAAAATAATGGGTAAAATGAAAAAAAAAATTGTATTTTGAAATAAATGGATTGTTTGATTTAAAACAACACCAACAATTGGCTTATGTAACCAATAACACAAGCGAGAAATTTGGATTGTATTACATATATATATATATATATATATATATATATATATATATATATATATATATATATATATATATATATATGAGGGGGGGGTTATGAGATTTAAATTGGAGGTAGTTAAACATCCTTAAATGGTTATTATTTATTGTTTATTAAATGTTACCTCGTCTTACAAGTATCACACATTTTTCGTGTTTTCGTTTTTCCTTGGAGGTGAGTCACATTTGTCAAAGTTCCTCACGATTAGTGGAAGTTGAAGCCACATGAAATGGAACACATACAGTGAGAGTCTGCGGCTAACCTATTACCGGTTCATGTATTCATCAAGCCTTTGCCTCTTTTCCCACCCCTTTGACATGTGTCAAAGTGTTTTATTTTTGATTACATCTTTGACCAGAACTGATGTTGGGGTCCAGAGAGGTGGGAATATGGGTGGTGTGGGGGGGCGATAATGGGGGTGACCTCTAAACACCACACTTCCTCAAAAAAAAAGAATCCCTATTAATTACTGTATTATCACCCTTTGCTTAGACACAAACCCAACAAATAATATCAGTCCAAACCAAAGTTTGAGACAACTGGTCATTATATGATTACATCACCAGGAAGTGGGAATTCAAGTAAATCCAGGTTGTCACCCCTTTATCCAGAGCAGTTTTTATGTGAAGTTTTTGAGTCGTTTTGGCCACTGTCATTGCCAAGAAGGGCTTGGCTCAAAACCTCTATTCTAGTTCATTGCAAAGGTGCACGTTTGATCATGTTACCGTGAGTAATGTCAAGTGCTAGCTACCATGCCCAACGTGTTCCACCATATTTTATCCGATTACACACAGTCATGGGCCATCATCAACTCTTCTCACAAAGCTGAAAGCAGATATAAGCAATGGTGGAAAATGTTACTGCTCATCAATTAAGAGGATTTTTTTTAGAAATTTGTCCATAAAGTATACTGTGTATGGAAATAAACAGTAACTTTCATCAACTCACACCTAGCTTACTGATCAGTAATGTTGCAAGACATTTATAGACGCACAGTCATAGACACCAAGATTGCAACCAGACTGCATGTGCAAAGCTTTTCCTCTCCGGGCTGCTGTAGCCATCCAACCTCCCAGCAGTTGAACTTTCCTGTCTCTAATGGAGTCTTTCTGTCAGATCAAACAGCTCTCACTGACGAGGAGAGGAGACAGATCGCAGTGCTGGAAGCCATTCAGTCTGACAACCCAAACACATTTGACTGGCAACGCAAGCCTGCCTCTACTCTCCAAGCGCTAGAGATTCCACACAAATGTAGTTATGCCACTAGAAAAGGAGAAGAGGGGTGGGGGTGGGGGTGGGGGGGCATAAAGACAAGGCCGTCATAGCTCAGTCTTTCCTCGAATGAAATTGCATGTGAGCCAAATATTAGGAAGCACGCTTGGCTTCCAGCAACCGCCAAGTCATTAAAATGGAGTCTGTAAACCACATTTCTACCAGCAGACAATGCCTCTTTGTGCTTGGCTGCCCCCTCTCGCTGGAGGAAAAGCTTGAAAAGTAGAGATAAGAGAGGGAAGATGCACAGGGAAGTGAAAGGAAGATCGATGGTGTTGGATGAATGAAAACGCGGGTTGGTATTTGATATTTGGTCAAATAAGAGAATGTCGGTCAAGGCATATTTGTACTGTATTACTTTGTGGATGTTAGAGTGCTCATTACAGTCCAAATTGTATGTAGGCACCATGTTTTTGAGTAAATGTTACTATCATAATGCTCAGTTTTGAATGACACTATCAAACAACAAATGACTTTAATTGCGCTTATGCTCTAATATTTTCTCATGTGGCAAAGCCTTGGTGGTCACCAAACCAGAACCACTTGCGTATGATGCTGGGCAGTTCAACCACTTCAAACTACAACAATGAGAATTGTGCTAAACAACATCCTCTTTGACAGTTTGGCCTTTATTATAATTGTGAAGGCAAAAATTGGATTCTGTTTTTGTATTGGATGTTGTGAGCGTATTTCCAGTATCTCACCTATCATCATTATAGTGTTTGTCCTTTTCAGCTCCTTGCCTCACTGTTAAAGGGTCATTCCAGGTTCTGTCACACTCGTTCAAGTGAAAAAGGACTTCAAAGGGCCCCCCAAATGTTGAATTTGCATTAATTTCCCTCTTCAGAGGAGCTCTGCTTCCTAAGCGCCATCTGACTCACCGCAGAATCCATCCAGATTCCAGCAGCAAGCCCGGTACTAGTTTCCTGACAAATGTCCATGCCACTTTTCTCTGCAGATCCGAGACAACTCTTGGAAAGTACTTGGCAGGCCCTCTGGGCTTTTAATTGTAAGGAAACAAAGGCGTGGCGACTCTCAGCCTGCATGTCAAAGAGCTTCAGCGCCTACTTCAACACACGATACTGTCAAGCCTCGCAAAAGGAATATTTGGCAGCAAACGATGATTGTCAGTTATTTCGATTGATTTCTATATGTAATCTAATAGGGAAAATGAACCATCTCTGCATGTCGCAGATTTTTTTTCCCGCAAAGAGAACAAAAGGCGACAGCCCAGCGTGCACCAGTTAAACTTACAACTCTGGGCTCCATTCCCAGACCTGCACCCACCCAATGGAATACCTTCTTTTCAAACTGCAATAACCATGGACCTGACTTGATTGGATTCCAGGAAACCACCCATGTGTCCGAAGTGACTAAACGTTTCCTCTCATCATCTCCGTCGCTAATCAGCCGTGGCGTTCCCTGTGTACCGTTTGCACCCAGGCCACGTGGAGCTCGAGCATGGCGAGGGCAGGACTTTCCCTCCTTGACTCAGAGCCTGAGGCGTCCACATGAGGCTTCGCTGTGACTGCTCGCTAATCCTCTGATTGCAATGTTTAGGCCCCACGCTCTGCTGCTCCACGTCAAGTCGGCCACCGCTAACGACAAGCTAATGACACGACGATGACAAGGAGCATTTGTAAATCCAATCAGTGGCATGAAGTCTGGATGCCTGGTGATTAGGTTGATCAAACTCGGTGCTGACTGAACGACTGGCCCGCTCTGCGCCTCTTATGTCATCGTGCTGATTAAAGAGTCCGTCAGTCTCTCTCACACAAATGTCTTTCTGCCAGGTTGGCAGTGTCCACGGAGAGCTGTCATGTTTCTAAGCGTTAGACAAATAGCGGTTGTCGTCCCTTTTAAATCCAATATTATTTGGATGTACAAGTTGTGTTCCTGATGCACACAACCGAGTACAGACATGATAGCTTGAATAACACTCAACAGATCCTGGGCCTCTGCTAACACCTAGAAATGTCTATTAAATGGTCAACTTATATGTAAAAGAAACCCATATTTCATGTTATTAATGTGTAGGCAGAATTCTCTACTGGGGCGTAGCCCCCCTACTATAGTGGTCTGTAACAACTGGTTTGTGGAGGCAGAAGTCCAGTATATTTAAAAAAAAAAAAATAAGTACCAAATTTCTCCAAGTACAAGTCGAGTTCTTTCCCCTCATTTTCATCACCAATATTAGGGGGGTTAACTTATAACCGCATAACTCAAAACAGACCCCTTTTTTCCGCATATCTGTGTTGGCTTAAAATGATTATATATTCCTCTAATTTGATATAGTATAAATATGTAGTAGGAAAAGACTAACCATGGAAGAATAATGAGGATGTTTGAACGAATGAAGAGGTGGATGATAAGAATGTCCGTGAGTTAAATGGGAGGAGCTATTTGGTGTATCATATATTGATGATGACTTTTAGGGCTTTTTGACTACTAAATATTCAGCTGTGTCAAAAAATAAAGCATTGAAACATCAAATCGTTTGCGCATTGCCTTGCATTCATGTCTCACTCCTGTCCCACCCCCTCCCCTCATAGGTATGTTTTTTGATATAGATGTAGAAATGCCTCTAAAAGTAGTGTAATTTTGTCATTTTGATAACACACACCTTGTGTGTTTTCTTTGGACAGCGATGGTCTAAGTAACCATTATAGTCAGGGGTAGACTTATGACCTAGTTTTTTTAAAATTCACTCAAAGTGAAGTAAAAAAGGAGATGGGGGGGGGTTGACTTGTACTCAGAAAAATATGGTTAGTAAATACTTTTACTGTACATGACTTAAAAAAGACTTTACTAAAATTGATTTAATAAATTATATACACACACACTAATTTTTAGAGCTCCTTACTTTACAAGGCATTTTTTAATGCCTTATTTTGCAGAGTAAAAAAAAAAAAGCCTAACCATCCATGATCTTTTAAAAAGTTACTTACAATGCTTACTACTTACGACCTATTTTTATGCCTTACATGGTTGTTTTATTATTGTTGTTGATGTTTTAATGACATACTGTACATGATCGTCTTCTTAAAATTAAAAAAAAAACGTATTCTATACATGGTTTTAAAGAAAACACCCATTGATAGTCATTTTTCAAGAAAAAAATACAGATGATACATACATACATACAATACGTACAATACATAAAATACATGGTCTCTTTTTATCTTATTATACATACATAGTCTTTTTTCAATTGGCTTTCTATACAGTTGTTTTTTAAATGCCCTACAAAACATGACCATAAAAAAAAGTGCCTGAAAAGTCCCCAAATTACTGATTTTTTTAAAAATGCCTTGCTTTGCTGTACATGGTTGTTGTGTTCTTAACATGCTTTGCTGTACATTGTTTATTTATATATTTATTTATTTATTTATTTCTAAACACTATATTTTTATACTGTGTATTATCCCATTTAAGGAAAGAATGACACTTTTAACCATAGCTACTGCTGGATTCAAGTCATCCATCATTTTAAGCTGTTTGTTAAGATGTTTGTTGACTGAAAGTTGTTAAAATAATTTTGACAGTGCGCAGTGTTTGAGAGGAGGTCTAGATTAGTCTTGGTGGTCAGGCAGAGAACTGTTGAAGCCTCTTAAAAACTCAAAACCTTTCTGTAAACTGTACAAGAAATATTTAATACTATACGCTTCAGTCAGATCATTTGGAGATAAACTGAAAACATTTGTGACATTAAGAGGGAAGTCCCTCACAGTTTTGGGTTATGATCTCTGATGTTTTGTTTGCTCCTAGCGGGTAATGCCGACAGTCTGACACATGAGCAGAGCATATGTTTGTCCCGACTAGCCACTACAGTTGGTCAGACAGTATTTAGAAAGGGGCAAAAACGTCGCAGTCATCATGTTGACATGCGTCTCCCTGACTCAGCATGAGGAAAGAAAACCAGGCGGTGAATACATGTGTGGGTGTAACAATATTTGCTGTTTATGAGGACATATACCATAAAAGTGCTTGTGACTGATGTGACCATGCGACAAGCACATACATGTACAACAGACGACGTGACCTGACGCAACCAGACAGACATTGGAGTAGACAAGGAGGGGACACTTGTGCTGTACAGCTGACTGGGAATCCTTTTCATTGTGTCTCTGTCTGAACAACAACAAATGAACAACTGAGTAAGGACCAGCTGGCAAGTTTTTACTTCAGGAAAAAACATACAGTCATAATTGATGAATTAAAAAGAAAAAAGCTAATCAGTGTGATGATAATGTATACTAACCACCTAAACATGTGCAAGCATTACTTGATTCGCCTGACCTCAAGCATGACTGTTTAAATACAATTTGCTGTATTAATGTGTTAAAGCTGTATTAATCACTGTTCTACCATGGATGTACATTTTACACAATACATGATGGGATGCCTGACATCATATCCGTGGATTTAGTTGTTATACGCAAATCAACAATAAACAAGCAATTACCTTGAACACCTTCATAAAGGTGCGGTCATTTTTAGGTTTTGATTTCTGCCCCGCTTGTTTTTTCCGCATTCGTCAATTCTGATTCTCGTCTCGTCTTGTACGCTATTTGTTAGCTGAACAGCCACTCCGAGTGAAGATTGTTCCCGAATCTGCCCGAAACAGTTATCCGATGCTCCTTAACGAACGCAGACATTCCGACGGTGTTTCGCCAACCCAAGCTGACGGCACATGACGAGCTCTGACTGCCGACGTCGGCTTTGTATGTAGAGGGCCTTAGGGTCACTTGTGATCTGAAGCATATCCAGGATAACTGGACATGAGGTTGATTGCGTCGTAACAAACATTATATGAATCTGTTAATTTATGCTTTTCCTTTTTATTTACTATTAAATGTACTACATTGGCCATCTTGTTTATCGTGGTGTGTTAGAGATGAAGAGTTACAGATTGTCCACAAGATAACAATCAAAAAACAAGCACTGTTCTAAAGAGCAACAAAACAGTTAATGTGGAAGTATTTGTGCATGGGGGCGGGGGAGGAGGCAGAATTTCTAAAATATTTTTATTGCAGGATAACAGTTGAGAGTCTGTAAACAAGTTGGAGAAAACAGAGTAAAACATATGAAATTATTTCATAGTCTGCAACTTCTCACCTCCCTCACCTCTCTCCTATAATTATCTGCATTCTTCCACAACCGTAATTACTTTTTTTTCTTTACTGGTTATGGGGCTGAGGATTGTCTATGATAGTGTTTTAGGCATGATTAAAGATTCTAATTATGAAGTCAAAATCTGGGGTCGTGTAAAGCTTTTTGTTTGAGACAAACATCGCTTCAATCTTTTGATGCTGGCCTTTTTCAGAGTCTCTTATGGTTTAGAAAAAAAAAGTTTATTCCTTTACTATTCCGGTAGTAGAACATACTAGTCGGTACTTCAGCTGTGTAAGTGAAATCATGGTTATAGTTTGAAGTTGATGGTTCATGCGTCATGATCCAACACATACAATCTCGCAGAAATCAACAGGGGGACTGTTAGAGCAGCAAACTGTATGATGCAACAAGTGAGGGAAAATATTTTTAATAAATTGAGATCAATAGCTTTGTTCCTGGCAAATTATACAAGTCTATCATCAAGTATGGTAATGATTCTCAATGGCCACCAGGCCCTGGTTATAATAAGGTCAAAATGAGTCGATGGCCATGGTTGATGAAATTGTCCCCAGAGGCAAATCTGCATCTATTTTAAGTTACAGTTAAGTTCAATTCTCCATAATAAATGGTAGTATTAGTGACTGTTATATATTGCAGTTTGGAGCTAATCCAGAGTACATTTCTTTTAAATTTCCTGACAATGTTTTTTAAGATGTTGTACAGTCATGAGGTCATGAGTCATGAGGCTGTAGGCAGTAGGTTCAATCAGATTTTGCAAAAAAATAAACAAAAGGCTTCTTATTGATTTTGTGGATTGGGTTTCCCAATGAACAAGCTTGTGCAAAGTCCCGTCTACTTAATCATTTTGTGGGTTTAGGAAAATTAATCATTCAATCAACCACTAAACGATCACTCATTGAAACAGACCTCCAAAGTCAACTGCTGTATAGTGGTTTTGTCTTCTGAATCTTCAGAGAAGTCGACTAATGCAGTCTTCTTCAAATAATTCTGTCTCAGCTTTTATTCCCCTGATGAAGAACGTATTCTGCATGCATTCATGGTAATTCCATAATAAATTTCACTTGGGCACTATTTCACTAAAGGCAAGGCCACAGTGACATGTTCAGCAACAATGTCCTGCAGCACAATGGATCATAAAATTATGGCAAACGCACTTTAATGGACTCCCTTAAAAGTTGCTCTACAAATGATGATGATTATTTTTAATCATTATTTATTGATGATTACAAATATATTTTAAAAATTAACAAATGAACATAAGCAAACCTCAATCAAATGCTTTGTAATGCAAACCAGAACAATCGTAACTTTCTTAAATTTAATCCACTGCAAATTTCAAATCCTTTATTATAAAATAATACAAAATGATTTGAGCTTTTATGAAATAATAGAATTCTTCATATAAGCAATATAAGCAGTTCTGCAAATGGCAGATATATAATAGCATTGCAGGCAGATGCTATGAAAACACTTTTCAAAGTGGTCTCCACGTATACCATTACTAAAAGAAAACTTTTTAAAAGTGAATATTTTTCAGGCTACAAAATTGCATTGTGTTTCATACATATCTATCAGTGAATGCAATATTAAAGCCCTCTCCTCAAACATGTCTTACAACTATGCTCAACGAAAAAAAACACTCTACGTGTTTGTATATTTATCTAAATGTAGTGTACAGAGAAACACGTTTCAGATTATAGGGATTTAGATGCATAGAGCCAAAGTAATTTCACTCCTTACTGCACCTAGACTACACATGATTTACAAAATTGGCAAATATGACACATGGAAATGATTAATTCAATCACTGACACATTGTTACATTATTTCTTTTGTGATCAGTAAACTGTAATCCGATTGAAGAAATATATCGGAATGTGAAAAACTGTATTGATAAAATGAATGTTCACTATAAATGTAATTGACGTTATATTTAAATGGAATATTCATTATAAATGTACTTTGGTGTACTGTAATAGTAAGTAAGTCGACTACATGTATAAATGTGAAAGTATGATGGTCTCATGTATTCTCAAGCTTACAACAGCCTTACATTAAAATGACCTTACCAACTGCTTTATAAAATGCCGGAAGGCAAGCATATTATAATGACTCAAGTACAATAACACATTCTTCTCAGTCAGAGGAATTTTAACATAAGCATAAAGCTTTATCAGATTGCTATCGAGGAATTTTGCCCCGTGGTCGCTTGCAGACCACCAGAAAATTATATTTACTACCACACTTAGCAGGACTCGAACCTTGACCCACACGAGGCTCAACATGGTGGTTTGAGCCAAAAGTTGCTAAAGGGTGGAGGCGGCTTTAACATTAGTCAACCACATAATCAGAGCGCCCCTTCGTATTCGCTATATAGAAGCCATCTACTAGCAAACCCTAAAAGTGTTCCCCATAAAGTTGTGTTGACAGACAGTGAAAACGGCGAGACAGACCAAAAAGTAAATAAGTACCTCCAAAACGTTTACAGACATAATCAAGTCCAGAATGTTTCTTCTATCCAATATGCCTTCAGAGTTTTATAAATAGATATTATACCCAGCTAAATTGGAGACAGAATTTTGCTCCTCTATAGCTGACATGAGTTTTCTATTATTTGCTTTCACTTTAAAAAATTGAAACTGTTAATATCTAGTTACAGATTTCAGCTTGCTCAGCTCGGCATCTAGCGGGGGCCTCACACTCAGCAAAACTTTCAAGAGCCTCCAATCAAGCCCATTTATGTCAGAGAAATAATCTTAATCAAATTGTTTTTACACGTTTGCCTTTTGCCAGCTATATCATTTTGACAATGTAGTTTTTTCATTTTTTTTTATTCCATTACTGTTTAAATGTTTCAGAGTTGTTTTTTTTTAGCTTTGGAATGTGTCTACTGCTAGTGATCAACATGAATTTAAGTAACCATATTACTCTATGGGCTCTGTATTTGTAGGCAGGCACAAATGAACACAGGGTAAAAACAAAATATCTTCACATCTTAACTTTTGTGCCAGGCTCAGACTAATTTACAGAGTTTGGGAATTTGGCAAACCGCACTACCCCATGTTGGGCATTCTTGCGGACAGAGTGCATTTCTATTACGAGCCCCCAGCACACCTGACAATTTGGTGACAAAAAAGTTGACTCGACTTTAAAGTGAAGTCTTAAATTTTGCCATCAGCGGTGGAACGTGAATTTAGTGGATTTGATCGAGGACTGTGGAGACAATTTTCTGAGCTCTGAATTCGGACTTGTGTGGCTATTTTTCTTGTTCTTAACATTATTAATACTATACGACAGCAGTCCTGGGCTACACTTTGCACTAGACTTGTGCTTGGCATGAAAAATGGACTCCATGTGTCTACTCGGGTTCAAACGCCACAAAACAAACCGGATCACCTCTCACAATCTTTCAAAATAACCTTGTTACAAGTGTGGTGAGGCGTGGTGCATTTCTCACACTTACTGTATGTACTCACTTCCATTCATGCTGCGCAATAAGGCAAACGCATAAAACCATTCCCACCCTAATAAACCCAAGCTTTTTTTTTCTGCCACAAAGGGAGCTGGCGCCCAAGAGTTTAACACTCAACAGTGAATTCCTGTATAAAAAGGGTAAAATAAGTCTTGGAAAAATGATGCTGATGGGAAATGTGAGTGCTATTTTCTCAAAACTCATCCACAACTGCCTTCATTGAACTGATAACTATGTAAAAGAAGCAATAGTTACAAATGAACAAAACGTTTTAAAGAACTACCTAGTACCCCACTGACTCATACCTACTATTTGCGTAACTATGTATATAGATAGATAGATAGATAGATAGATAGATAGATAGATAGATAGATAGATAGATAGATAGATAGATAGATAGATAGATAGATAGATAGATAGATAGATAGATAGATAGATTTGATTGATTTGATTGATTGATTGATTGCAGGGCACACAGAGATGAACAACCATTTACGCACCCAATCACAACTAAGGACAATTTTGTGTGTCCAATACACCTGCCATGCATGTTTTTGGAGTGTGGGATGAAGCCCGAGGAGAACCCACAAGGGCTCAGGGAGAACATGCAAACTCCACACTGGAAATACCGGGGAGAGGTGGATTTGAAATGTGGTCCCCGAACTGTGAGGCGGATGTGCTAACCACTGCATCATTTAGCCGCGCATATAAGTAAAATTATTTAAGTAATACAATAAGTATAATTACTATTATAAAAAATGGTAAGCCCTGTCATTAATTTAGGGCAGCTGTAAGTTGCTGATGACTTACTGTTACTGTTATTTGTACGGTCGTCTTATACATTTGGTGAGCATTGACTTACTTAATAAGAAAGATGTTTCTTGCGCAGAACAGTCAGTCTTGTTGCCATAAAACGGCTTTTTCCTCTTTTGGGTAACATCATTATTTGGTGACATGACGTTTTATTTTCTGCAGATAAAACATTTTTTGGAGAATCGGGTATGATTTTCCGAACAGAGTGAACATAAGTGTCAAGTGTATGTAAAATGTTGCTTTGTTATTAAATGGCACGCGAGCTGCACAATAGCAGGTGTAGCCTCATTGTGGTTAATATCAGTGAGCTGCAGCAGCAGCATCGTAAAACAGAATCAGATTAGCGCCTCACTGGCACAAATCTCTTCATCTTCTCACAATATACCAACGGTTAGACCGGTCACTGTGTCTTGCAGCACATTAGGAGTTAAATGCCACAAGAACAACAGCTGCACTGTCTACCTTGTGAGTGCTTTGATGCGCATGTGTCATATGTTTGATGTATGCCAGTTAATGCATGTGAGTTTTAGCAAAGGTCTGAGGTTTCTCAAGTGAAGCACCCTCTGTCTTCTCACGCAAAGCGCATCTGATGATGCCTATCACATGCTGGCGTGTCTTTTCTGTGAGAAGTGCGATGCTTACCGCCACACCAGACAAGATGGCATGGTTAGAAGTCATCTTATATTGAACAGTCTTCTCTAATAACTCAAGTATCATCGCCCAAGTCTGAGAAATGCTCCGTACAGCAGTATCTCCTGATACCTTATTGGATGATGGCTAAATTTCCATGAGCTGCATGTTGCACCTTATTAATGTCAAGGTTTGGGAAACCCGGCATTCCTCTTAATTTCTGTTTGAAAGAAGAGCTTTGCCAAATTGCACTGCCAGTGCAATGCAAGTTGTTATACTAACCACCAGAGTATTCTGCTTACATGAGGTTTCCCTCATTTGAAGTTATTTCAGATTGAGCTGGAGGATTTAATCACTCTTGGCCTTTGTTCCCATACAGTTCACTTTCAGACTCCTGACATTGTAAATTGTAAAAGGATATTGCATATTCACTAATGGTTTCCAATAGTGATTACAGTTTTACATGCTCCGCTCAGTCCACCGCACCCCCACCCTACTCCCACACTTATATGCTGTTCTCAAATCCCATCTGGGCCGCCTCAAAATTAAAATCAGGCGCCACCAAAGCACTATATTTTCGAAGTTAGAACATCTTGATGGATTATATGTGAAGTCTGAAGTCAGGGGTCTGAAAACAGTGAGGAATCCGAGATCCGGTGCTTTTAGATTACAAAGAGTGAAAAAGGCGGGAACTTGTCATGAGGAAGTTATAAAAGTTGCTTTAGAAGCTAAAGCGATCATTGGAACATCATCTTTTGTCACTGTGGTTCCACCGAGACTGTGAGGATTGGTCTCATGTGAGACACAGATGTACTGTTTACTGACTTACAGACTGAGTGAGGCTCCACAGATTTTAACATTCACTCTGCAAATGATTAGGAACTCATGTGGCTGTCTGTAATTAACACTGTATCATGGCCTTAATTGGGAATGGGATTTTGTTTTCTTCTGCCGGCATTTGCCGACTTGACAAACTGGGCGAACTCTTTACCAGCTTTCAAATGATGCTTTCAAAAACTTGCCATCACTTCCTTTATCTGCTTGAGAACCAACATATTCATTTATGTCTGTTGTAGTGGATATTTGATTTTGGCTTATATGTTTTGTCTCATTTGAGCTATCATGTAAAGTCCAGTCAGGCCTTTCCAATGCTATCTCATCTGTTTGGGTGGGATCAAAGACATTTTGCTTTCTTGTTGAGACAAAATGAAGGCTCCAGCAAAATACAAGAGCCAAGAAACAGAAAATAAAATACAGGAATAGAGTGAATGAGGAAAATAAAGAGAGAATGGAGGGGAGCAATTTAGAAGTTGAGGAGCAAATACATTAAAACCTGCATTACTTATGCCTCCTGATTACCAAGAAGACATGGCCAAGTTAAAGTTAAAGTCATTCAAGAATAATTATGAAATTTCCCTTTCCCTTTCCCTTGGGTCTCAAGAGGATATATATACAAAAAAAATGGTCATACACTCTTAACTGTCTTATTTTCAACTCACAATCCGATGCTGTTCTGTTTGTAACTGAAAGCTATGCAATTGGAATTACCATGACAACAAATGGTTTGTTCATTAAAGCGAGTGCCAAGTATAGTGCACTCACCTCACCACACAGACCAAAAGTACCTCTTGGAAGTAAAGCATCTTGATTTTTTTTTTTTTTCACTCTCTCTTTTATTGTATTGCTGTGTTCCGGTAAATAGCTCAATCACATGGACCTTGTATTCTCACTGAGAGTCTGTGGTGAGAATACCATAATGACGGTACTCCATCAAGCCTCCGGCAAAACAGGGGCGAGGAAGGTGGAGATCTGTAGCGATCGGATAAAGCGAACTGAGCAAATCGTAATGTCGTATCCAATGGTCCGCCAACTTTTGAATACCGTTTCTCATGCATTCAACATTAAGAGCAAGAAGACAGTTGGGGGAATTATTTCAGGGGAGGAGGTTTGAGGAATTGGGGGTGGGGGTTTACAGATGCGGGGGGCGGATCAAAACTCACCTCTGAGCAGACTGCTGCTGTAGTTGGAGAAGGAGTCAAAGATGCTGTTGGATGCCATGACAGGGAAGGTCTCTCAGCACTTGGCCTCCACCGACCTTTGGGAAGAGACGGACGGATGTGAGCCAGAGAGGACAGCAGCCATTCAGCTACTTGCCTGTTTGCGAGTAAGAATTCAAGCTTTGTGGCTACGGCAGGAATCTCAAAAGCCACAAGGCAGCACAGAGCAGCAGCATGTGTTAGCACCAGCACACATTGGAGGACAAGTTAGAAAAAGAGCGGAAGAAAGGGAAGTAAGCTACTTTAACGAATCGACAGCGAGTCTTCAGGTGGGTTCACCTGAGCTGGAGTTGAAGGGAGGTCCTCCAAAGTGACCTGGGTTGTCCTCTTTGACACAACGGGCGGCGGAGTCCGAGGTTGGCAAGGTAGCCTGATTGCGCAGTCCTCACCCAATGTTGGTACCGTGACAAAGGCGTCAGCGCTAGTAAAAAGCTAAAAGCCACAATGCATCTGCATCCTCCTCGCCATCCTCCACACACACAGGCGCAAACTCTCCCCGTCTGTGAGTGGTGGAGCCCACGTCACATGTGGCGTGAGGTCACCGGGCCTCTCCCTCCCCTCCTTCCCTCACTCGTTTCCTTTCCTATCATCTTTTGCTTGTTTTTTTTCCGTCTTCAATTTCTCATTTTTAGTTTGTACTTTCCATCATTCTTGCACTCAACACTCTCACTTTTCATTGGGCATCCAAGTTTTTGGAAACATTCTATTTTCTTTTCGGTTCAAACCAGGCGGCGGCCTCCGCCACTGTGGTTGCTCTGAGGTTTGTGTAGAGCACCCTGATCAGTGCACCAGAAGTTGGGGGAACATTCAAATGTTTAAGGCCAAATGCACAACAAAAGCAATCGAGAAAGGAAATAGACTGAATGTTGCTTTTGGCTGAACATATACTGGGTGTCTCGTACAAGTTTTACATTTGTCTGACTAACTGCACATCTGTGTTTGAAGCAAGCCGTGGTTTTGGGCCTGCAAAATCTCTACCCTCACTTACCACTTGATAGCATCGCATTCTTTGTCAATTCAGAAGACGCAGCAGCTATAGCGCCAACACACTATGACAATTTCTTTCAGAAAAAAAAAGTCAATGTTGCCCATGTAATCGTCAATTAACGGTTTGAGCACTGTTGACATGTAAACACACCAACAGGTAACCCTACTGAGGTGCACTATCGACATCAACCATTTTTTTTGGGGGGGGGGGGGGGGGGGGGGGGGGGCAGCACTGGTTTGATCATTAAAGCACTTAAATAATGCTATTTTATCCTTTCCAATGTATCATGAAATCTTATAATTGGCACATTGGCAATATATTGTAAATGCTTATGAAACATGATTTTTTTTTCTAACCAGGAAGTTAAACATCTCGTTGACAAATCTGTGTCTCTCAACTTGTGCCTGCCATACCCCCTTCATGACATCATCATTCATAACTCTCATGACGACCGGGCACAAAACAATAACAAAGAACAAAGTGAACAACTTCAAGATATTTATGCACGCAATTGTAATATTAGGACGTTGAGAAACTCTAAAGGACATGTGAACAATACTTCACATTGACAAACATAAGAAGTTAGAAGCAAAAGAAAATTTTCCCATCAAGTGGCAGTCCTTATACAGCATGAATGTGTTATACATCCAAAGCACATTTTTTCTGTACAATAAAGCAAATGTGCACCAGCTTTCATCTGTACGTATACGACAAACTCACTCTCGTATTGACAAAGGTTCGCCACCCAGTCCTCTGTGAAATGTTAAAAATGACAAATGGTTGCTGGTTGTCCGAACATATCCTCCCAACCATGAGTTTTTGCCACTTCAAAATTATTTTTGCTGTATAACTTTTAAATGAAACGTTGTTGTTCACATGGCCGACTTGGTGAAAAATCTCTTCTCTCGAATTCCATAATGAAAACAGGTTTAAGGCTCCTCGGACAATCAACCAACCAACCATTCACACTCACACTCACACCCGAGGACAGTTAAGTGTTTTCAAATGACCTACAATGCATGTTTTCGGAATATAGATAAAAACGGGAGTATGCAGGAAAAAAACTCATACAATCATAATGAAAATTCCACATTGAAAGACTGGAACGTGGATTTGAACCGTTATCCACAAAATGACAAGCCGAAGTGCCAACCAATCTTCCACTACTGCCCTCTTGTAAAATGATTGTTGATTACTATTGTAATAAATCATGAGAGTGAGGAGTAAAAGGTAAGCTGTGAAAATGTTATTTCTCAAGTATTTATTTCTTTTCAATTTAAAAAAATTGCTCCTGCGATATCATTCTTGATCCCACAAAACCAAGGAACAGCACAATGTCCCAACAGTAACATTTTTTCCTTCTGGCTTGAGTGTTGTAAAATGGCAATGCTTGCGATACTTGCTTTGGAAATTCTTCGAAAAAACTTTGATTTGCATCACTCGAGCTGTGCTAACTAACTAGAGATTTTGTTATCAGTCAATACCAGTAAATACTATTGCCAGTATCGGCGGAGGCCAAGTACTTAAGTAGATAAAATAAGGTGGTATTTTTTTCATATTAATAATGTTTTTTTTAATTTAACTTGTTGCGTTTTAACCATACGATAATATTATTAAAGTTGTACAATCAGTTGTGAAATGACTTTATTACAATTAATAGTTAGTTTATTGGTAGTAAAGATGATTTTAATAATATGTGGAATTAATACATTTTTATAGTTATTTAGAAGGGTCGACATATGCCGTTATATTTATGGTTGAAATGCAACGACATCCACACGCATGTTTTCAAATTTCAGAATCCGCTTTACCTTGATAAAATCACATCACACAATTTGTGGCACAATTCAGGGCTCCTTTTAGGTTGTCTAAATTGCCATCGATTTTCTGTTACCAAATTGTCAGGTGTGTCAGGAACAGAAAACACCCTTGATTTGTTGGAACACCCAGCAAGGCACAACATAGTCTAATTCAGGTCAAATTCTTAAACACGGTGAACTAGACTTGCCCCAACTGGAATTCTATAAATGAAATAAACTTTGCAAGTACTTAATTCATTATATGGCAAACCACCGTTTTCATTTGAATCTACTTGAGGTTGGCAGGCGTGGGTTGTCTTTGTCTCAGAGGACCACATGTGTTAATGTGGCGTTTCCTTCCAAATGAGTCTGGCAAACCAGTAGGTTGAACGAAAGCTTTTAATAGGACCATGGACAAAGCTTATTACTTGCAAGTCACAAGATTTTTTTTCTTTTCGTCTTTTCTTTCTTTTCCGTTTACAGCAATGTGTTTTTACCGTTGTGTTAATGTCACCACAGGTGGAGTACTACGCATGGATTTTCATATCTTTTATTGGTTAAGATAACTTTTGAACAAACTGTGATTTGTCTTGGGGGAGGGTGAAATGGGGTCATCATTGTAATATGTCAAGAAGTACAATTTTGGTAAATGTACTTCATAATTTCACAAACATTTCACTCCAGTAAAACAACAGTCTCTCATTCATTTCTAATTATTATCCTGTTCAAGCATTTCTGGGCACCTCCGCAGGAAAAAAAAATGGTGGCTGAATTTACTCAATTTTATTTTAGCAAGTGGTTTCATGAAATAAAATGTTCTAGATCCACACGGCAGCTAAGAGCCAATCAGAGCATTTGAGTAGTTAAAACGTCTCTGAAAATTATTTTGTTTAATTTTGACAAATGTCTCACAGACACAATTTAACATCTTAGTCCCAACTCTTCTCGGATGAGAGAATGCCGTCATGATGACAAAGAGAATATTTTGACTAATTAATCACAAAATCTTCCTTAATTATGATTAAGCACATTTTCTATCAATTATTTTCTATGAAGCTTCTAAAAAATTTACCTAAAATATAGAAATAAAGTAAAATCATCAAATTAAAAACAATATATTACATAATATATATACAATTTATTTTTTCAATTATATTGGTGTAGGACAATTATTTACATACATTGTTCGTATTTGCGGTCTTTTTTCAATATCATTGCTCTGATGAAGTTAAGAAAGCATCAATGGAATTGTGATTTGCACATTTATTGGTTTGATCTTCACAGAAACATTTTCCCTGACGTTGCCGAATGTGGGACAAATCCTGTTTTTTCCTCGCTAGGTCACGGAGATAAAAATGTCGCACGATTGAACCGACGAGTACGCTAATAAAGTGAGCTTTGCGATTGAGCGATAGAGCAGCGCATGTGTGTTAACGTGAAGGCAAGCGCAAATCACTGGCCTTTGCAAACGTGTGGTATCCTCACTTCCTCTGTCTGGTGTCTCCCAGCGACACATTGACCACGTCTGGCGATGGGAGAGCATAACCAAACCACCGTCTGGTCACTCATGTGACCCACTTTACTTCCTATGGTTTGTTTTTCACACTGCTTTGTGTACAGATGCCAGCCCACGGTGTGTTCTGCTAATTGCTGGACACGACTGCAGCACGGACCACAGCGTGTGTTTGTATGTGTACATACAGTACCATGTTCTGAATGAGTGTGTGTGTCTTCCCGGTAACCCGCACTGCCCCTTAAATGAGCAGTTGCCGTGGAGTTAGGCGGCAACGCAGGCTAAATGACACGGCGCGTCGGCAAGTGTGGCCGAATCCTGAGGCCGCAGTCGTGGCCCCAGGGCTTTTATCAGCGCGTCCACACGGCCACTGTAGGCCCGCGACTTAACCTCACACGCAGCGAGGCTTCCTCTTGCGACACCTCTCTCGCCTCCCGACGCGGGCTGGGCCCGGGCCCGGGCCTGCCAGCCGAGCGGCAGATTACAGCTCAGCCTTCGCTGTCGTCGCGCCGGCTCCTGCTGTCCGGTCGGATAAAGGCCCGCCCGCCGCCCGATTGGGGTAAAAGATTAGGAAGCGGCAAAAAACAAACCGGACCGCCTGAGACACGAGGTCCGGTTCAGTCAAGGTACAAGTCCGAGACGTGGCCTCATCTGCGCTTGTTTAGAAGGGCTGAACCTCAGGAACTCAGTCATCGGATCATTGGTTTTACAGCCCACATTTAAAATAATGTATCCCACATGCATTGTGCGAGTCGCAGGTAAAAATACACGCTGTTTGTTTTCCTTTCGGCTGTTTATCACATTTTTGCGGAAAGAAAAATATTGAATATGGGTTTCCACTTGAATGAGCGCAGGACCATCCCGCAGCTTTTGTGCAAAAAAAAAAAAGAGTTGGCACCATTGTAATGTGGCCCAACGTCGACGTTTGAAGAAAGCACTACAGTCAAGGCCTTTTCCTCAGTCTGCTGTGTTTTTCTTCTTTGTCTAGGTAAACATCTGCTTCATGTTTTGAAATGAAATCTCATGGCTTTGCACTGCCCATGACTGCGAGGGGGAAAATAGTCTGAAGATCATTGTGGCTGTCTTTCACTCAATTCTTTTTTTCCCTCTGCCCAAGCCTTGTTTATCAAGCCCCTGTATTTAAGCTCAATATAACTCCTGTTTTGCTGAGAAAACTGTGGTGGTTTAATCACTGTCAGTGGTCCTACGCCTCTCGGGTGTGGCTCGCGACTCAAAAAGGACCCAGTGCGGTCGTGCGTCCAGCTGCAAAGGGGCTTATTTTGTGGTCTAAAAATTGCAGGCTTCCCCATATGTTCCCCATAAACGTGGAATGCAGCGTGGGACTTCAGGAGGTTTTTATAATGGAGTGGCCGTCATTGAATCAAACACCATGGCCCTTCCCGCCTCGGGGGTAGGCCTTGGGAGCCCATTTTAGGCGGCGCCAACAGGTTCAATGCCCCGAATGTTAAGAGCACCTCATACTGGAGCGTGGCCTCCATCAAATGAGGTGGATGGCACACCCACAGTCTATTATCATAATTTTATACACAGGCACCTTGAGGTACCTCCATATAGTTGTTCTCAGTCTGTTATTTTAATTGTGTTCCCCCTTGTAAAAGGTACAGCCTCCTAAAGTGCAAAGCGTTTTTGGATGAAAATAAAAAAAAAAAAGTAATGACTTGAAACACGTTCAAACATGTTGGGAGTACGCTTGTAGTAGCATCTCCAGGTGTATTGTATTCGTCAACTCTAGAAAGATTGTGTAACATCGTCTATTTTATTTCTGGCGCATCTGCTGGAATACTGTGTCACTAATAACACAGAGCATCCATAAAAAATAAAAAAAAGAAAACTAGCAAAATAAGAGCAAAGGAGTCACTATAACACAGTTTAGCAATAGGTTGCTCATGCTACAATTCATTTGCTCTTAACTTGAAAAGAAAAATGTTCTGTTTCTTTCACTGTAGTAAAATATAAAACAAACAAAAAAAACCCCATTAAATTAGAATTGCTGATTCCTGCAAAAACCAGGCACCTCCACAGGGAGTACGTGTAACCTCACACATTTGAGAACAGCTTACTTAGGTCACCATGAAACAAATGTTATAAGATGGAAAAAGTATTACAAAAATGTACAAATATTATTGCAGACACACTAAAACAGAACCATTCAAATGTTTAGAAATATGAGGTCACATATGCTATAGGTCATTTAGCATTATCCACATTTTTAAAGCTAACTGAGAAATTACAATAGATGTGCGTAACAGTAAACGAACCAAAATGTGGCTACTTTGAGATACCAAATTTATGAAACATTCACCAAGTAATTTGAACAATATTTTTACAGAACATTGATGACTTCAAATTTAATGTACGATTCAGGAGATGTTTTTAACAACGAAAAAAAAAACAACTTTTGAAAAATTCTCATCAATTCGGACTGATGTATTCAAATATTTATGTGACAAATATTATTATTATTATTATTCAACTTATGAGGGGTGTCAGATTAATTGCAATCAATTATTTACAGTAGTAGAGTAGTAGTATGGTTAAAAAGTAATTTCTTTAATCTGAATAATCTAATTTTAAATTTCTAATCGTATGCCTTCTGAAATGAGATTAGATCTGTTTTTACGCAGGCTTCATGTGTTTGAATAGTTGGGGGTTGAAAAACAAAGTTTGATCAAATCCTGAAGTGGACACTGCTTTCCTAACACATACGCGACTCAAGTTTAGCCTACCACATAAATGTAAAGCACCAAGCTGCGACTACAACCACAACTAACAATGACAGCAAAGCTGCTACTTTAGCGAGCTAAAGCAAAGCTCTTTACAAAACTAAACTCGAGAGAAGCCACAATTATTCAGGTTTGTGATGGACAAAATGGACAATGTTTTATTTCAATAGTTGGTCATTTGACAAAATAAACCAGCACCGTTCCATCTGATTGTTAAAACTAAAGGTTGCTGTGGGCACTTGGGAATAGTCTCAAATTCAGCAGAAGATAAATTGTTACAACTGCGTCTGTTAAGTTCTGTTAAAGTAAATCACTGATTAAAGCCACATTTTTTGTTGTGAATCAGTGTTTGGTCTGATCAATAACACAATGTATCTAAAAAAAGAAAAACTGGTTGAGGCTTTTTCCCCCCAGAAAAGGAGGTAGATGAGATTAAAAAGAGGTTAATTAGTGCAATCAATTACTTTTTTTTTGTTTTTATCTCTTGTCAGCACTAAATATTATCTATTAATGTTAGTGGCTTTTTAAGTTCATTTTCCATTTATGTCTGATCTAATTTTGAGCTGTCTTCAAACGGCAGCCATGTGGTTAGCTTTAAATGCAGTGCTACTTGAGTGCATGCGTACACTTATGCTTTTAACCTGTAACTGATTGCCCTAATGTTCAAAAACACTCACCTGACACTTCATTAGGTACACCTGCATAATAAAACAGCCTTCAACACAAGTGCTGTATCAAAAAAACATAACTATGATGTATGCCATTCAGTTTTAATGGGCACTGTCTCAGAGGTATCAATTTAACAATTTTTATTATCTTAGTTGTGGTTTTCAGTTATATGGAATTGCACTGGACAGTTTTAAAAAAATGCTTCAAATATTTTGATTGCCTTAAACTCCACAGCCATTTTTCAGCCATATCTTAGGATCCCATTAGACACAGGTATGTGTAATGAAGCATCTGGGAATTAAGTATTCCAGAGTATTTCCATCAAACTCAGCAAAGAAACATCTGAATTGTACCACTTTCGCAGCACAACGCGTACGGTACGCGTGCAGCTTTTGTTGCGAGCCAGGCACTCCCAGATGCGGCGGTTTTAGCATGCAGTATCACGGTTGGAAGTGATCACCAGGCCCATTATTTATTTATTGGCTCCAGCAGACATGGAGACTGCGCTAACCACACGTTGAGGAGGGAAAGACGGGGGTATAAGGATTACGTTTTGTCACATTGCACACATTTGAGCCCCCTGTGTATAAAATAGTCTGAGCAGTAGTCAAAAGGCAGAGTGGTTTTGAAAACACACTCAACTGCACTGACTTTTATGGAGAAAGAGGATCCTTCGTTCCAAACAGGACTTAAGATAGTTCAGAGTTGCACAAAGTTGTCACACATGTAACTGACTATTTACAGGTAAGAGAAGCATGCACCAACTGCTTCACTTAAGCTTTTCCTGTTATTTTATTGCAGCGCCAAAACAAATACTGGACATCCAAATTTCTTCCCAGTAGGACGGTTCAGAACCTTTGCTGCGACTGCCAATGGGCTGGAGTGCAAACTAATTTGACAATTTATGGCTATGAAATAGATCATGTTTTCCTCAAGAAATGGAAAACAGAATAAATGTTGTTTTTGGTCACGGTGCGCAGCGCTCAGCAGGCATATTGAGTTGTAATATGAATAAAAAATTTATTAGAATTGAGTAAAATATAAAGGAAAAATTAATTTGCTGCCTGATTTTCAGAGGATGGAGATATTTTCCAACATTTCTAAAACTATATATCGTTTAAAATAAAAATAAAATAAATAAATCCACAACTCTTTTTCTATTATTTCATGTATTTATATCCATCTGTTGAGATTACTTTTTTTTTTTAAATCACAGCGCATAACCCTAAGGAGTTTTTATTCTTAACCGTATTCTATTTAGTTATATGGTGTAGACAGGTATGATTTGACTGTACATTCCTGTTCAATATATAATGTTCTGTATATGAATTAATGTACATCAAACAACACGATATTTGAATTGTAAATTGACAATAGATTTTGTTCAAATGTTATGCATACTAGTAAAATTTTATGAGGCATATAACTACTGTACATCTTGAAGGTTCTCATGGGTCCAAGTCATTTTAAAGACTAAGCACAATGATTACATGTTTTCATTCTGCATATCTTTGCTTGATTTTTTCCTATGGATACCCATAATTTTTTTTCCATTCCCCTTTACACGGAGACCATTCAAAACTATGTTTTTCAGCTGAAATTTTACCTTTTTTATTTTTTATATTTCCAAATTTTCACTTCTCTGTTACAGTAACAAACTAATTTTTATTTATTTTAGTGACAGATATGTACATGTAGCTCTACTGGTTATGTAAGATAAAGTTGCTGTAAATGATTATGATTAATTAGGGACATTATAGCATGATGAAAATGCTGACCAGTTGCCGAGTTTGGCTTTCACTTAGAGGTATAAAACATTTTTTAGATATCAGCTTAGAAATTCTGGTTGCAGGTTGTCAACTGGGTTACAAATGTTGAGGTGTTTTAAATTTACTTGCTAGAAGGTTTTAAGATACATTGATCAAGGAGATAAACTGCATAGACTAGGGCCCTCTTTATTGATGTATTTTTTCAATTTTTTTTTATATATATATATATATATATATATATATATACATATATATATATATATATAATTTAAAAGATAAAGACGTTTTAAAATTGAAAAAATACATCAATAAAACACACTCACCAAAACAACTGTCTCACAAAAACAATAATTCAACACAAAAACCATTCGTTCTTTCCTCAAGAAGACTTTAATGACTAGCTTGTATGGTTTTTCTGTGCATTTCAGTTCCAACAAAAAAATCCTTTTCTATCGTATGTTTTAATTCGCTTTGAAAAAGCCAGAGAATCAGCTCTTACAGAAGTCCAGGAAAAGGGAATAACAGAGCTTAACGCCCAAGCTTGCTTGAGCTGCGAAGCGTTTCCTCCCATGCTGAATATCCAATATATATATATATATATATATATATATATATATATATATATATATATATATATATATATATATATATATATATATACACACACATATATGTGTGTGTGTTTTCTGAACCACTTGTTTTCACCAAAGTGGTAAATTCACACGGCTTTGAGGCACCACATCACGGCAGGAAAGTAGTGTTCGGGTAAAGTGCGGCAGCATCACATAAAAGCACCCAAAAAGCCAAGACCTGTGTCACCCCAAATGCCCCAATACAGCACACACACACCGCACACACAAACCAAACCAAACCAGAAAAGAGCAGCCCATGGTCTTGCCACAAAACCGACTGATCCCAGTAACCTCAGCATATCATCTGCTGGAATGCTGAAAAGACTTTATTGTCCTATATGACAGTTTTGCTGAAAACTGAAATAAAACACATAACTTGCAATCCAAACGCATGTTTGCATTTTGCAGAGTTGCAGGTGCACGTTGTGCTTTCAGTGTCGGTGCATGTGCGTAGTCCTATGTGCTCTCATACGTACTTCCTGTGGTTGAGACGTGGCTTTTGGATGTGACAGACGCGCTCGGTCGTCTGAGAGGGGCAGGATGTTCCTCTCCTGCATATGCAAAGCTTTTAACTGAGACACCATGTTCATGAGATCGCGCTACTTCTCCATAAAATGCTTATTTCATTTGAAACTGTTCTATTGGCGTATTTACATTTACTTGATTTTAGTTCATTAGAAAGACATTTTGGATGATTTCAACGTAAAAGACAATAGCACAAACATCTTTTAGACAAATATTGTTTGATATAGTTTATAGCACAATATTTTGGTTCAATTATTTACAGTCATGATTATGGTTTACCTCATTTCAGTCTTTAAGTTTATTCTTTCTGTATACTTAATGAATAAATAAAACAAATGATCACAAATATACATGCACAAAAATAAATATCTGTTTTATACATTGCCTTTTTGTGCTTGGTCCGATGAATGGTATATGTAACTTAAAAAAATCACCCCAATATCACTTTTGATAAAGGTAGCTAGAGTGACATGCATTCTTTGAAAGAAGGTGCTCGCTTATCAAAAAAGCAGCTCAATTTTTGCCTAATACGCAAATACAAAGCACGCAGCCGCAACTGCAGCTACAGCTAACAATAAAAGCAAAGATGCTAATGTAGCAAGCAAAGCTCATTGCCGAACTCAAGGCAAGCACACCCGCGTTTGAGCAAGTATGCCACAGAGAGGTTGTATGATGTTTTATTGTAATTTTACTTTATTTGGCGATTGAGAAAAGAAAAAAGCACCATTCCTTCTGAAGGTCGAAAACTAAAGGTTGCAGAACACACATGGCACTGGTAAGGTAAGGTAAGGTAAATGGCCATAGCTGAATTTGTTCAAGTTAAAATAAATGTCTAAAATGACATTTTTTGTTGTTTTAATCTTTTTTTTTTAAATCAACAGTAAAGCAATATGTGTTTTTTTTCCTAGAATTTTTTTTAGGTAAAATTAAAGAGCTTTATTAGATCAATTAATAATAGATTTTAATGAATTAGCACGACACTGCTTAACACTACTTTTTTCATCACAAGGCTCATTAAGGATTTTTGATTGAATGTGTTTTTAATTTCAAAGTCTCAGAGTTCTGACTTACACAAGGTTAATGTGTGACTACTTTTAAACGTCTTGATTATGTTATAATGTACTGAATGAGCCTTTTTTTTTTTTTTTTTACTTAAACATACTTTAGAAGTGAATTTCAGTTTCCTAGCAAACATTGGCTGGCTTTGGGCAAATAAACCAGCATAAACAGTGACGAAAAGATAATTGTTCCTTCTGCTAGTGTTATTTTTTTTGGTCATGTGGCCAACCTTAAAATCTAACCTTGTCATAAGTCTGCCATCCTGTGCGTGTGTATTTATGTATACGTAGCAATGACCTGCTTTCATATAGCAACCCACATGTTTCGGTACCCGAACTAGACCAAGCGAAGGGGGTGCTCAGGAAATCCAAGATTGAGCGCATGTCTGTCAAACTATAATGCAGGCATATGCACAAAAAGTCTCCTGAATGCCAGAAACATGATAGCAAGCACCGGTTTTTTTTCTTCAAAAATGTTGTTCTCACTTCTCCTTTAGCCCTTCCTAATGCTGGCCCACTTTCGTTTGTCTCCCTCTGACAAATACAAACGATGTCTATTAGGATGTTTGATGAGGTGTTTGTGACGCAGGGCCCTCTTGAAGGCCTTGATTTAACTCCCCCAAGCACAGACACACACACAAACTCCGCTAATCCCGTTCTGCCTCACAGTTCATCCTCTGTGCTCTTTAATATCAGAACGCATTGCTCTTTGTCATTCACTTTGGTGCATCGTGTACAAAACGCATGTGTGTGTGTAGGCTCACAATTTGGAGCACCAGTAACTGCACGTTTAATCTGGGACGTTTGCTGTTCCTAATGAAGGCCGCTCAGGGCGGTCTCTCCCCAAGCCTGTAATGCAAGCCAGACCCACAGCACGAGCAGCAGATTATACGGCACAAATCTACCAACTTTAATGTTTTCTTTAAGACCGTCTGATAGATATAACAAACTTCAAAAGACATCTGTAATTAACTACAAAATTGGAGTTGACTTTGTAAATGTGTGCTCAGAAAATGCAGTTTGTGTGTGTGCGTGTGTGTGTTTTATCCGTGAGTAATTTCAGATGATGGGGTCAAATATTACGTTTGTCACTACCAAATATTTGCATTACAATGTATTATAAAAACATTTTTTCTCATTTAGAGATTATTTACCAATTGTGGGTGTTTATTTTCTATACTTAAATTATTTAAAAAAAACCACAATTGAGAAATATTACACAAGAAGGATGTTTGTTTTACACACCGACATTTTTAAGTTAATTCAGTCACTGCTGCCATGATCCTCTTCCTATAGTAAAATCAAATGTCATATTTTGATACAACACAGAGATAAATAAAACTTCAAGGACTACAGAAATCAGAATAAAAACTGTTGAAAGACTGAAATTCAATGAGTTTTATCATTTGGTTAAGCTGTCTTAATGATCATTTGATTATGTACATAGTAGTTAATCAATTTGATAACCGATTAGTTGTCAATTAATCCATTGATTTAGATAGCTGTAATGCTATCTATGCAATTTTTTTCTTGCAACTACATCACATGTGATAACTTTCGAGACAATAAAATTCAGTTCTTCTCAATTATATTTTGCAAAGTACCCCATGAAAAAGAAAACATTTCATGTCCACCCCTTGCCATGCCCACCATAAATAAGATTACTATCTATAAGAATTGTATAAGTATACCTAAAAAAGTAGCCTTTTTAACATTGATAAAAGAAAAAAGCAATATTATCAACTTTCAACAACTGTTCAACAACGTTTTACAGAATTTATGCAGGTTAAAGGTTTGTCTCAGCAGAGAAAAACCTGAGTGCATCAAAGTGCCAGAAAAAAAGATACCAATCATTATTTTATCACAATTACATTTCACATGGTAAAAACAAAATAATTTTCACTGGGCTCCACACCCCTCCTGGCACAAAACCCCACCCCCACCCCCCAGGGGGCCCCCGCTATTTGAGAAGGACTGCTGTAATTGAATGAAAATAAATTAATGACTTTTAATTTAATTTAAAAAGTCATTTCTGTGATTTTTTTTTTCCCCCAAAATGAATTACGGAAGCATGAAACTGCCATTGTGGCGTGAATATTTTTAATTGACAAATTGATTCATTTTTGTAAAATGTGTCAATACATGTATGTATCCATCCATCCGTCTATCCATCCATTTTCAATAGGTGTTTTTCCTCACTAGGGTCGATGGCTTGCTGGTGCCTATCCTAGCTGTCTTTGGGCAGTAAGCACTGAACTGGATGCCAGCCAATCGCAGGGCACACAAGAAGGAACCACCATTAATGCACCCAATCACAACTAAGGACAATTTAGAGTGTTCAATACACCTACCAAGCATTTTTTTTGGAATGTTGAAGGAAGATGCACTGCACGAAGATAACCCATATGAGCTTTTTTTTTTTTTTTAATGTTTACATATACTGTATATGCAAATACGTTCAAACATACTTGTAGGCTAAATGCTAAAAACTGATAATCTTCCCAAAATGGTACATGACATTGACTTGTGCATAAGCATAGCTATTTTATACCAATAGGTTAAATAAGTAGATGAAAAAAGTCTGCAGTGCATAATTTCCATTGAACATTTTTTCCCATAAAGCCACAAGTTTGCGCAGCGCACACATTCAAAGAAAGCAGGTGCTTTTCACATTCACATTAGAAAACAATAAAAAATAGTGCATCTGCTAATGATGACTTGGTGTTCATGCATGTATGTGACTGCGAGCGACATAGCCAGGTGCATGCTGAAATGCTGGGGCTTTTGTGGTTGTGGTCTTGCTTGCCGTGCAGACAACCGAGAAGGAACTGTCTCTTTTTATTCCTTATATCTCATTGCGATTTGCAACTGTGTGTTTGTGTGTCTTCTAACGCTGATCTAAAATTCACACGTGTTTGTGTCTCGGAGCAGTGCTAACTGAGAGTAAATTTTTAGGCTTGTGTCTATTTACTCACTGGAGATCTAATTTATTCTGTTTAAATAAACTTTCTAATACTGTATTTTTGGCTGGTACCGTCCCAGAACAGCGTTGTAATTTGCTCAATGTTGAAATGGACTGCATCAAACAGAGAGGCATTAAAATGCAAGTCAATGCTCGTAAATATGCTAAATATTTTATTGAATGTCAAACAAATATGTATTTTTTAAAATAGGGAGTTCAGTGGCAGAATAGTTAGCACATCCTCCTCACTGTTCAGAGTACCGAGTTCAATTCCAATTCGCTCTGACCTTCCTGTGTGGAGTTTGCATGTTCTCCCTGTGAACCTCGTGGGATCTTTCCAGGCCTTCCTCTCACAGTCCAATAAGATGCATGGTTGTGTGATTGGGTGCATGAAGGGTTGCTCCTCCTTGTGTGCACACTACTTTGCTTCCAGAGTTCCAAATAGCTTTTATTAATTAATACTTGACTTTTTAAAGATAAACTGCATTTTTGACAAAGTTTCATTTGGTTCTGTGATGTTTGTCAGGAAAGAGCCACACTAGCGTGAGTTAGATTTCCTCCCACATTCCAAAAACATGCTTAAAATTGCTGTAAATTGTCCTTAGGTGTGATTGTGAATGTCAATGCTTGTTCATCTTTGTGTGCCCTGTGATTGGCTGGCAACCAGATCAAGGTGTACCCTGAAACATTGCCACATTCTCACAGTGGTTGATTAACTGAAACTCTTTACCCAGTCATTAGTTAGCTTTTTCTAAATTAGTCATCAGAAAGGCCTCAATGCCACCCACTCACAAACTACATACATCCAAATATGACCTGCGTCAAAGATTAGACATATGCAAACCAGCTCATACATGTTTTAAATTCAGTTCAGGCATTTTGTTGAATTTGGAAATTGACCTCATCCACCAGTGTGAAGGTTATTTTTGACTTTTCTCTGGTTTGTGCTGAGAACCTGAGATTCAAAAGAAGTGACCGCAACAAAAAGTTGCTTGGTAATTTACGTGCAAAAAAAGTGGTTTGTACAAACCCACACATGCACACACTTTTCCACTCTGTAATGAACCCGTTTCACAGCAGCGTCATTGTCTGCATCGTTGCAACTATGCATAAAGACAGCAGACGTGGGGATGAAGAAACAATATTTGGTTCCATCATAATTGCATCCTAAACAGTCAAAATGTGGCCATCATCCATCAGGTTCTCATCATGTTTACAATTATTCTCTTTCTCTATTCTTTTTCAAGCGATTACTTTTCAAATACGTTAGACTGATGTATCAATGTGCACAATATCTACCATCATCCTTCTGAACCCTTTTCAGCAATAATAAAGTTTAGCATATGGTATGTTTAAGAAAGGATAGGGTTTTCAAATTGGTCTTAATGTAGCCAGGTAACTTCTTATGACTGTAAGATCACATTAAATGATAAGATACAGTCACAATGAACACGTATGTAAATGTCCACATCGAGGGCATACTTGGTTCTAAGGCAGATTACTGAACATGATAGGATATAAACCAGTACAGCAAATGAGTCAATCTTCAACTTCAAATTGACATCCATACATCAGGTGCATCTGTGTATGAGGAGTACGGCCGATTTATGAGAAAATTAAAACATTTTAGGTACGCCCTACGGTACTTGTTTTAACATTACTTTCCACTTTAAAGAGGAAATTGATGAAAACCTACAATTGTTTGGCAAACAGGCCTGGACTTTCCCGGTTATAGAAGCTTGCTCTAAGTGACCTTTATGATGATTAGCAGAATAGAAAACGGATGGAGGGATGAGTAGATGATTGAACATCTCACAAAGTACATCATTGAATTTGTAAACCCAAATGAGGTAATCCACTGGAGTTTTCACTGTGACAGTAAAATCCAGCCTTTTCGACAACAAGAATCTTGGAATGCTCGCAAAGTCTGTCTTCAACTGTCAGTTTAGTCAGTCAAAAATTCACCTTACTCGATAGATCATGTCAGGTTCATTTGCATAGCCCTTAATGGCAAGACACTCAAAGGGCTTCGCGTAGCCACAGTTGACCAAGCCCAGCAGTTTAGGTACTATTTGTGATGTGCATTGAAAGGCTGCCGTTGATACAGTTATGGTGGACGTTTCAAATTCTAGATCTATTCAGCAAGCAGAGGGTGACTGCTGCCTTCTGTAATGATCAGGCTTTAGTTGCTTCTCTCAGTAAATGAACTGAGGAAAGCTCTTGGAAGTTTAGGCCTCCGATCCTGCTACAGCACCTTTTCTTTGCCTGCAAGGTATCAGAACGAACAGAAAAGAAAAATGTCAAAAACACACAAACACACAAACACAATACAACAAGATTTTTTTTTTTCATAAAACCATGTTGACCTCTAAATTTTCTGAGAAAAAGAAACTTAAGTATGGAAAAGGATGAGAAGAGGATGCCCATATATAAGTTATTTCCACAGAACAGCAGTAGCGCTGCCCTGCTTACTACCCCTATCCTGTCCTACTTATTTTTTCCTCTCCTCCCCCTTCCTGTTCTATATGTTCTATTCTATTCGATTTATTATTCATTATACATTATAAATTCTATTTATTCTTCATGTTCCTAATATGCACCAATCAGAGTAGCACTCCCAGTTTCATTGTATAGCTGTGTAAAATGACAATAAAGGAATTCTCTTCTATTCTACTCTCTGCTGGGGTTTTGTGCCCATACTCTTTATGTCTGTTCTATCTTTCCGTCTGTCCCCTCAAATCCTTTTCTGTCTTTCTATTTTTAAATGCTCTAAACATCACAATATAAACAACCACAAAGGGAGTGTTTCAATCTCCACTGCACAGCAAAACTTTCCCAGCATAGAAGGGCTTAGTGTAAAGAGGACCAAATCAATGAACAAACAAATAAATAAATAGATACATATTGACCCGAGTTCGAATCCACCTCACTCCTATGTTAAGTTAGCATGTTCTCCCAAGCCCGCGTAGCTTTTCTCTGGGCCTTCCGTCTGCCCTCCGCCCATTGCCTATAGACAGCCCGAATAGGCACCAGTAGGCCTGCGGCCCTAATGAGGATAAGCAGCTAGAGAAAATGCATGGATTGACGTATAGATATTTATGAGTAGTTAAAAATGATAGTAATATCATATGATAAGAAATAGTCGAAAAGGTATATGTTATAATTATAACACTGTGATTTGCTTTCAACCAGTTCAGGTTGTACCACCCCAACTGCGCAAAGTCACCCGGGATTGGCACCAGCAAGCCAGCACACCCTAGTGAGGATAACGTATACGTAGAAAATGGATGGATGACTGTATATACTGCTTTAGCAATTTAATGTTTTCATTCATGGATTAAAGCAAGTCTTGTCACAACTGTGCTTGTCAATTTACAGCTCTTCCCATCCCACCAGTGGAGAGATTAGGAAGTTATATAATGGTTAAAATCAAAAAAGCAAAAGCTTTAAAAAACCTTTCGAGTAATCATGTAATGTAAATGATGGAATGTTTTGATCGCTCGTTGATGTAGTCATTCTCGAGACGTGGATGAAAAGGAGGTACGCAAAAAATGTCTAAATATTGTGAACAATGAAACTTTTTTCCGGTTCATAATGAGTTTTCTGGTCGTACTTTCAAGGTATATAAGAAATCAACAGTCAAAGGTTAAACTATCTCACTAGCGCAAACAATTTTGAATCACATTCAAGCGATAAATACAATATGTTGTGAAAGAAAACCGTTTGTTTGATCTTTTTTTATCTGTGGGACTCACTTAAGTACATGACTGTAAATCACAAGTATTGGATTGAATGTAACAGTGCTGTAAAAGGAAGCTGCAGTTGCTTAAATCTGACGGAATTGAAGGCCTGGATCAAATAAAAAAATGTAAGTTTATTCATCGTAAATCTATCACTTCTTGGCTTTTGGTAAGTGTCAGCTGCCGGCTGATATAAAGCAGCTTTAAATCTTTTATGATAGCGAAGTTTGAGTTTTGTTTAGCTTTGCACACATAAAGTCGATCGAAATTTTGGCTGACTTGAGAAATTTGAAACCGTTTTCAAAATAAAATGAACTGCTTATGAATGAAAGTTAGTGACTATTCAAAATCTGAGAAGAATGCTGTTGAAAGCCCCAATTTATTTTCCAGAAGTTCTCTTCGGTTTTGCTGAAAGGCAAAGGTGTGTACGAGATTGTATTTCAGGTTTGTTTGTTAACAGCATTGTGCAGACCGAAAGGCCTGCAACAGCTGAGAGAAATAAGAGACAGGCTGGCATGCGGAGCCTTGACTTGGCACGGCGCAGTCCACAGACAGGTTCTGGTATGAGGTTACAGCCTAGTTTACCTCTCTGCGGCTTGACAACTGGATACACGGAGAGAAAAGTCACGATGCACAGACATGACGTACATATCCCAACAGCTACTGAGCAGCTTGGATGTCGGGCTTACATTTACAGATGGCTTCCCACTGGGCACCTTTATTTCAAATTCAATACGCGTTTTTACGTTACACAGTTATCCAGCCTTGAGAGTGAGGCGATTCATGACTTTCAAAAGAAAAAGAAAAAAAACAACGGTTGTGAGGGTTTTGAAATGTGACACATATGAATCATTTGAGCCAGTACATGGCTGTCATGTGCTGGGTTTCAGGCTTTCATTTACTACAGCTTCACATTGCAATGCCCTGGATAAAAAAAGCAAAGAA
Organism: Hippichthys cyanospilos; assembly: GCF_059441005.1. Taxonomy (NCBI): domain Eukaryota; kingdom Metazoa; phylum Chordata; class Actinopteri; order Syngnathiformes; family Syngnathidae; genus Hippichthys; species Hippichthys cyanospilos. The sequence continues at coordinate 14,322,203 of NC_142382.1, forward strand.
AGAAATTGCTTGACAAAGAAGCGGTTCGGTTTTAGTTTAACCCTTTCACTCCTGTTGGAACAAATTGTCTCACAGCTTTTACAAAAAATCACAGTAGGTATAGAAATGGTAGAAATAAGATAAAATCGCTGCGGTTCATTACACACCTATCTACAGTTTCTAGAGGCAACAAGGTAGGTTTTATGTATAGATTACACCTATTACTATGCATTGTAGGTGTTTTTGATCATTTTCGCTTTTCTGGCACCTTTTTGCAAGTATCGTGCTCTATGGGATATACAGTCCCAGTGGTATTTCTTGGTGGAAATGGAAGTGGGAATTCGTAAACTAATTTTATGAGTATCCTAGACCATAAACAAGAAATGCAGTATATGCTATAATTTTTATTTAAAAAAAATAAATAAAAAAGAATTGGAAGTTAAAGGGTTAATGACACATTTTTAACCATGGCCTTTTTTCTGTTGCCACTCAACCAAATGAGCATTGTTTTAAAGCAATGACTTATGTTTCACAACACATTTTGATTTTTTTTTTGTACAATTAATTTGCGTAACGTTACCTTCACCTTTTACATGTGAGCTCTACCATGTGTGCTTTGAGAGCTAGACTGCCTAAATGTTTTCCTCTGGGGTCCACATACAGAAATATCAAGGGAATCAAGGGCCACACATATTTTTTAGGAATTTTAATTTATCAATCAGACCAAAATCAAACATTTGCCTATTGTTCATACAATTTTTTGTAAACTGCCTTAAACCTGAATAGCTTTTGTGCAACAAATAGTTTAGGCTTATACAAGATTTCGGGGCAGTCAGAGACCCTCTAACCTACCAGAACGTATCTGCACCTGCAATGAACAGCAGCTGAATCCCATCTGTATATTACTAAGCCAAAAAATAAACTGTCATAATATCACTATTTTATTAAAGAAGTTATTCAAGAATTATTCATGCGATTTGATAATTTGGTACAAAATGGAGGAAACCACTTTTTGCTTTTAAAACATATTTATTTTACTTTCTATGAAGAGAAACACTGTTGCTAATTTAAATAGTTATTTTCATTTTTGCGTATTTTGAAAAGCCTTCTTGAATGGGTTTGGGTTAGGTAACAAATGTATTAGTAGCAAATGTCATTTTTAGTATGTTGTTATAGTACATTTTTATCAAATGGATGACAGGCCACAAATGGTCATGGTTTCGGCAAACCTGTTTTAAAGCATTGATTTACGGTTCACAAAACATTTTTTTGGTTGCAATTGTACATTTAATTTGTGTAACTACATTCACCTTTCTGACATCTGTATTTACGTCATGACTTTGTCTTAGGGAAAAGCTCTTCACGATGTGTGTGTTGTTTCTCTTCTCCTCCCCCGCCTCTCTTAAATCAAGAAGGCAGAAGTGAGAAACGGTTGAAAAGTACGACAAGCGTCTTCCTGTTGTGTGTGCTAAACCCCAGACAACTGTCTAATTTGCTCTCACGCAAATGCCGGCTGGGGAGCCATGGCAACGGCAGGTCTCCACATACAGAAGGCGGAAGTGAGCTGAGACTGAGGAAGTTATTGGTTTTTTGATGGCCATCGCCGCGGTTTCATGAGAAAAACCTTGCCTCAGCCGGAGGCACCGCAGATGCTCAGCCGGCGTGGGAATGTGTTTCTCATAATGATGGTAGTAGCGACACCGTTTATATTACAAATGGTCACTCATTATTATCAAGTGGCAAAAGTGCTCCTGCTCTTTACTGAAGTGGATTAGAGACACAACAGAATATAACACTAAAACTCTACACACGTTGGAATCTATGTTAGTACAAAAGTAAAAATGTTAATTACAATTTTATGCAATAACTTATCTTAGGAGAAAAATTATTTTCTGAAGAACAAACTATTTTCCTTTTTTATTCATTTTTATGCTCTACTAAGGAGGAAAAAAACATTGGCTCAGGGTTTTGATGGCTTCATGACAATGTTTCCCCATATTGTGATTACAGTATTGTGTTTTTAGAGAATTTTTTGAATGACAGAATCTTGTGTTATTTTTGGTTGTGACGGGATAATAATATTAGACAACAGTGAGGAACAATGTTTTACAAACAAGGCAAATAACGCCATCTTTAAATGAATGAATGAAAGAAAAATTTCCTGACAGTCAATTTTCAGTATTCTGACCATAGTCTTTATTCAATTGTCCCAGCATGACTCATTCACTCTAAATCATAAGTTAACTAATCATTTTATAATGGGTTATGGATTGCATTGAACAAGAATGAGTTTATTCCCATTAAAACAGTTTGTGCTAAGTTTCAAAGTCTTGTTCAGCACATTCATTGAACAGACCTAAAGTAAAAAGCAGGAACACAGATAGTTGAGCAAAGCATCTAAGGTGAAATATTCAAGTATCCAGCCTTCAAGTAACCAATGGGCACATCGCAAAATGGCATTCTGATTTGCTCTTAGCCAGGAAATGCAAGATAGAAGTTACACCAAGTTGGCTAAGTAATTGGTAACATTTCCTTTTTTAGTTACAAAGTTTTACTGTAAAAATTGTGTCGTGGTGAAAATGTGTGTTTGGGAGCACATGGCCAGACAGGCGGTGCTGTAATTCACCCACGGGTGATACTGTTGTTACGAGTACTGCTTTACCAAGGGGACCAATTCGATTGAAGGAGCGGATGTTACGGTGTGCTCGAGTGATACATTTTTGCTTTGCTCTTTTTGCCACCACACATTGCATCATCATAATGTTTCAAACATTTTCAATAAATTTTTGCAAACACGTTGCTGGGGCAAACGACACACTTTTTCATGCAGGTGCTTCTCTTCACTTCACCTCCACTTCTGCCGTTACATTGTCCCCTTGCTGCCATGGAAACAACCTTGAGACCTGCTTTAGCAAACCACAGAAAGTTACCCCATCTTTAAATTTGAACTAATCTGTGTTTCATTTTGAGTGTGTGCATGCATGCGTGTGTGCCTGCGAGCATGCTATGAGAGAATCCCACACTGACTGCTCTCCTGCACACCCTGTTAATCAGACAACTGATGGCTGCCTAATGAAGTGATGCAACAATTATACCATAGAATTGCCTGAAAGCATTTTTGAAGAATGCTCTGATGTCATCCCCTCTACTGCACACAGCCAGTTTCATGCATGATTGCATGTTGTCTTGGGACTGTTGTGATAAGCACTGTTAACCAGATTGGCCTAAGTTTTTTTTTCTCCTCTTGTTTGAAACCCCTCTCAGCATTCACATCCTATTTCTGAGGTACTAACAATGTCAAAAAACCTTGAGGGAAGTGCCAACTCACATGTATTACTCGTGTCATCCTGCGGGCGTCTGACTTGCCAAACATCTTGCAAAACAGTTGAAATTTCATATTTAACTCTTAAGTTCTCCTTTTCATGCGCAGCGCACACATTCAAAGAAAGCAGGCGCAAATATGATAGACTGCACTGTATTTTCAGTCACAGAGAGGTCATAATCTGCCACAGATTGAAACCCGGTATAGCACCCATTCTTTCCCATTAAAAAAAAAGGTCTCAAAAAATTTGGACCATGGTGTCACACTTCTCAAACCCTTTCACCACTCACAGTATCCCAATGAAGGTCATTGTAAAAAAAGGAACTAAATGAATTGTCGCAGCTACTTGTAAAAGGCATTATGGGTAAATACTGCTAGAGGAAGGATTAAAAGCCTGTGATCAGATTTTAGGATTTTTACTATTTTGTAAAAATCCTACAATGGTATGAACCGAATTAAAGTGGAGGGACTATGCCTTTGATTTTATCGTCTACACACTAGATTTTACAGTTTGGAACATTACTTGGCAGAAACGGTTTTATTCTTCCTCAATTTCTTATGTTGAAGGGGAGTATAAACAGAAAACACATCTTGCATCATGTGGCTATACATGCGGCTGAGTCAATCCATATCCCAAAGCCGCACCTGCCACAGCCTTGGCCTCAAAAGTTCTCTGAGCTGTGCCTGGGTTTACCAAGCATGTCACCAAGGACCCATGGGTCCCCTCAGGAGGAACCCCACAACCCCCAGGCCTCAGACCACTAGAGCACTGATTCCCAACTAGTAAATACTAGTGTGCCAGTAGAAGACATCAGAGGCACAGTGACATAAGCTTCCTAGCTTTCTATATGGTAGCAACAGAAAGTGACAATTCAGTTTGTGTGTAAATGTAAATTAGATCCTCATTTTTTCAGTTGTCATGCATTTTGTTTGGTGGGTTGATTTAAAATGTGTGCTTGGGCTCAATGATGGTTGGGAAAGACTGCACTAAGGGAAATCAGTCTGAGGCGACTTGGGATGAAACCACTTGCACTTCTAACTGGATTCTGTGGTCAGACAGAGCAGCACCAGCTGAGGACAAGAGACAAAACTGGAAACAGATCATGTGGAAACAAGCACCTGTTAACAGCTGTGCATTTGTGTGTGCATGTGTGTGTGCGTGTGTGTGTGTGTGTGTGTGGGGGGGGGGGGGGGGGGTTGCGTGTCTGGTTAGATGGGAATGAAAAATGGGAAGGAAGTTTATAGGCTGCTAAATGCCAGACTCACCACAGGTGAGCGCTCCTCTTTCGACCCCATTAAAAGCTAACAAAATCGGGGGTCTGTTCCACTACTTTGTGATTTAAGATCCGCAGCACAGAGCAGCGATACAAAGATTTTCTTCTCTAGTTGCTGCTGTGTGTTGGCACTGTTGTAAATGCTATGTGGTTTGACTTGCGTGGGGGGGACATACAGGCCACTAGAGTCTTCTGGAAAGTTCTGTCAAAGATACAAATGCATGTATGGCAGGGGAATCTTCAAAGTGCATTCGGAGAACAGGTGATTCATTTTCTGCAATGGAAATGTTTGTGTTTTTCTTAGAATAAGCCCCTCAAAAAGTAAGTATTATTGCTGCTGATGACAAAAATCTTACCGTTCAGTTGTTTTTACTTCACAAGCAAAACATTAATTACAAATACACCATAATACATCCATTTTATAAAGAGTGGCTAAAAAAAAAAAAAAAAAAAAAAAATCACAAAAGAATGAAGATTTAGAATCGATATAAATTGTCCCAACATAAATTTTATAAATAAAAAGAAAAAAAGCAAATCACTTTATGCAATCGTCTACCAAGGAAGAGACAGACATCACTTCACACACCCTGGCAGTAAAGGTAACTTCAAGACAAACACACTTAAATGCAAGAATGTCAATTCAATAGCTGTAGTATGGTTTTATTTTAAAGCTGACTTTTGCAGGGTTGGTTGCAACCTCTTAGTTTTACTGCTCCTGCTGACTCATTTTTCTTGCCGTCACACCGCCATAAAAAAAAAAAATCTTCAATCGCTGATTAAGAATGAGAAGAAAATGCTCGTCAACTATGCTGACATAGGATACAACACAAGCCTCCAATGTTAGCGCTAACTGTGCTGTGCATTCAAATGCTGTCAGAAATTTCAAAAAGTCCACCTATTAATTCAATGTCAATCAATCTATTAAATATGGTATATATTAAGAAAAATGGTGGGGACAAAATTACTGTAATATTTTACTTAATTACAATAAACCATCTAGATCCATCTAGTCCCTTATAGTTGCAATAGCTAATAGGTTATCGTCTTGCAATCTAGTGGTTGGTATGTCAGTGAATAAAAATAAAGACTTTCCTCAAAACAAAATTTAATACATGTAAAAGGAAATGACACCACATTCCCCATTTTTCATTGTCTGGTAAAGCAGACTGAGTAGATCATAAAAAATTTTTGCAAAGCTATAGATTGAAGCAGAAATCAATTAATTAAAAATGGGTTCTAAATCAGGACATAGACCCAAAAATCGAATTTGAATTGACTTGAGAGACAAGCAAAGATTCCCATGTTCACATTTTGTTTACATCTTGATTAAATATTTGAGCTTTCTTGTCCAGAATGTCTGTGTCCAGTAAAGGACACATGCACATGCTGGTTTAATATAAATTCAATAATTAATTACATAAATAAATTATATTTCTAAGCTTCTACGAATGTACCAGGGTAAAAGGACATACAGTACCTGTGTTTACAAATGTTAACAATGGGACTCATACACTAAATTTATAGAAATATTTTTAATCTGTGAACAATTTCAGTGTTTCGGATGACATGTTGACTTGACAATTTTCTTTGCAAAATCTTGTTTATGATAAAGAGCCAAATTTTACCCATGATCTGCAATCTTCTCAAAACCTTCCCCTTTTTTTGATTTGAAGATATGGATCCAAATATTAAAGGAAGAAATCTCAACAGAAATTGAGGTTCTTGAACAAGTGTCATTCTGTCTTTTGTGGTGACACTGAAGAAAGCGGAAGACAACACCGAAAATGTTAGGGAAAAAAGATTTTAAAGGTTTTATTTTTGAATTTTAACATTTCAACAGTAGGGAAATTGAGGTTACCGTGTCTAAGGTGAGATAAGCTAAAACAATCCTTTTTCAAAGTGTAGTTATTGTCTTCATGTCCTATGATTTGAGAGGTACCCCCTGCGGCTGAGCCTCATCAATGCCTTTGATTTTGTGGTGAGGCCGGCAGACTCTATTGAGGTCCATTATATTGTCCAGTAAAAGGCCACTCTTGTGCGGCCTGGTTTTAGGGCTCTGGTTAAAAAAACAAAAACCAATCCAAGCTTTTAGGGTTACTGCAGAGGAAAACCACCACTCCGCGACAATGAATATTTTACCTCGCTACCGGCAGTTGTGCAGCATTTAGTGACCACAGGCAGTGTTAAGTGTTCCTGACCAGAGGCGAAGAGGGCACTTAACAAATGATAATGCCCACTATCAGTCAGTGCTCTGGGCTGCCACTCTTGCCTGAGAGCTCCTTGGTGGCTGGAGCCTGACCACTCTAGGCCCACCACTGACCAGTCAGCTAACCACACACTCCACAGCCTCTAGCGCAAATACACCTCTGCTTCCTGGTTGGAAGAGAGAATCTGGTCATCAAGTGAGACGACAGCTGCCATTCTGGTGGCTGGTTGACCCTCTGACCCCAACAAAAGCGGGAAATGACTCCCGCCTGACCTTCTTAAGAGGCTATTGGCTAGGCAAATGAAAGGTTGAGTCATTGGAGTTGAATTGAGATGACAGTATATTTTATATTGGCCAAATATCTAATTCAAATCACAAAAATTATTTGCTCAGACACAAGCGATTTCTGAGTAATTATAATACTGTATTTTAAATAATGTATTGGCCAAATAAAAAACATTAATTTTATCAAAAATCGATAGAGCGCCTTACAACTTGTATGCTAGCAGCAATGAACCAAACATAGAGCATTAGAGACCCAAGAGCACGCGTAGACAGGTATGTTGAGTTACAGTCTATTTATAAGCTGATACTTTCTGGGTTGAAAGCTGATGGGGGTGAGCTGCTTTAGATGGGCATCAGGGCAGGGCGAAGTTGACATGTGGCAGGTAGTCTCGTGGTCAGGTACAGGCTGTGTCGGTACACGGGCAAGGTGATATAGTTGGCGGGCTGGCAGATGGTCGGGACAGGCTGGGTCAGAGCACGGGCAAGCAAGGATAGTCAGCAGGCTGGCGGGTAGTTGGGGACAGGCTAGGTCAGGACACGGGTCAAGCAGTGAAGGTTGAGTGCTGGACAGCTCTGCGTAGTGCATAGAGACAATCTGGCGAGTTCTGGAAGAGAGTGACCAGGTTATATACTGAGCAGGTGATTAGCAGCAGCTGTTGGTGATTAATTGGCAGGGAGGTTGAACAGGTGTGGTGAGACAGAGAATGAGGTGACTAGACTAGTAGACTGTGAAATGTTATCACATATTTGTCTCTGCAAAATGTATATTAGTAGATATGAATATTTTCTGTTTGAGTCGTCATGTGTCCTGCAGCTGTATTGTTTCATTTTTAATATGTTTGTGTCAATATTTCACTCATATTCAATTAATAGTAAAGAAATAAAATGATGTTCTTATATTAAACTGCAATTTGTAATTTGGACTTAAAATTTCGTGGATATTTATTTTATATTACTAATTTTTTGACAGCATCATGTATAATGAAAATTTTTAATGGCAGATGTGGGTTTATAGACGTTTAAAATCTTAGGAAAATTACCTGTGTAGCCCAGTAATGCATACATGTGCGCATGAGGGCTATTTATTTGAGAGGCTGACATTACAGAAGGTGTATGTGTGAAGTCACGGACCGCCACTGACATATATGAATACATATATGTTTATATATAATGAAAGGTAATTAATCACACCACAGTTAATTTTATTTTGGCCTGCCTATATATATATATATATATATATATATATATATATATATATATATATATATATATATATATATATATATATATATATATTTGTCAGAGCTTGACATGATAATTAATGTTTGAATGCTTGATTACAATAAGCATGATTATAATAAGCATATGTGTTTGTGTGTGTGTGTGTGTGTGTGTGTGTGTGTGTGTGTCTATATGTATATCGCGTGTATGTGTATGTGTACAAATTTACAAAACCACATGTACATTTTTGGAATGCGCACAAGGAGAACATGCAAACTCCACATAGAAGGACCCAAAATAAATTCAAACCAAAGAGTTCTCAACTTCAGGCAGACGTGCTAACCACAAGGGCATTGTGCTGCCTCTGAATATTTCCAGAAATTGGGAGAGTATCAAGAAAACAAAGGTTGAAATGATGACTTTTGCAATAATTTTGAACCACAGTGTCCTGACTGACGTGAATGGATGAAGGGGGCGACTGAAAAATGAAGAAAGCAAGAGTAGCCAGCAGTCCCTCTGTGTGGTCCTCCTTCTTGAGTGTGTGTTCTGTTTAACTCTCGCTTAAGTGTTTTAAAGTGTTACAAGTGCATTAGTGCTGTAGGTCACGCCTTTGCTTGGCTAACCTCTGACCCCTTATTACCCCTCCCCCACCAAGCCCATTTGCTGCTACGGGTGGGAGCATGAGATCACGTCAAGAAGATAGGCTCTACCGTTTGGAGAGGGAGTCGCCTCGGGGGTGAGAGAAGGGGTGGCTGCAAAGGAGAAGGTCCGTAATGACCTCCTCTTGGATCCTTTAATGGCTCCCCTCCGTTTGTGTTCATGTTCACACTGGGGGCAATACTGAATTATTTAGAAGGCTACAACTGTGATCACACAGATATGCTCACATATGACACACACAGTCACCAATAAACAAAACACTCATGCTTCAAGCTGACACTTTCCTCCTCTGTCATTCCTCCCATTAGTGGCTATAAACAGCAGAAAAACAACATCTGCATGTTTGTTTTTGCTAAGAGTTGCTGACCGTGGAAGTCACCATCACATCTTGTCTATAAACTGGATGGACATAACATCCTGTGAAGATTACATGGTGTTGCTTGTAGAAAGACAGTCATATGGTCATATGAAAGATAGTCATATGCAAGCTTTGCACATTTTCCTCTGGGACTTTGAATTCTATCATTTTTAAGTTCTTGAAGGCATCAGCTTGTATTTAAAGCATTCAGCAAAACATCAAGCTGTGTTGGAAATTCTGTGACTTTAATGCTGTTGAAGGAATCGGCTTGTATTTAAAGCACTCAGCAAAACATCAGGCTGTGTAGGAAATAGATGAGTCACAAATGAGCGTGTACTTTTGATTGCCAAGTGTTCTAAGTTGGTTTAAAGTGACCATGCCATCTAGTGGTACAACACACTGCCCCAGGTCTAACTTAGCATGGGGTAAGCTTACAGTCACTTTTCCGCGAACTGCACAACAAAGTTACCGGTATGAAGTCCATATTTAAAGATGAAAGCGAGCACTACCGTAGGCTCTCGTTGATTGTGAGATTCAAGGCTCCGTTGATGTTTACAGCCCGAATGATCTGACCTGCCACTAACCGTTTCCTTTTCCTCTTCTACTCTTGATCCTTAAACCAAAGCCTATATCCACATGTGAAAATATGGTCGAGACACACAGACCATAACCACCCTTGTAAAGTCTGTGACCTCTTTGTCATTAGCAACAGTGCACGGTGCAAGCCGCGCAAGTCTTCAGGTTTGCAATGTCGAGCTGCCTTTACTAATTGAGAAGTGGAACAAATTAAATTCTGTCTGAGCATCTGAGCTCAATAAGAAGCCTGAGCAAAATCATTCAACAGGTTTCAGTTTTCATTTACTCAGTATAAAATGTCAGATGGAGGTGTACAGAATCTGTGTATTTCTTTTCCTAAATACTTTTCCTAAATAACTGTTTTTAATGTTTTGTAACACTTTTACAGGGTTTAAACTCTCGAGGCCTGCAAGCGACATCCAGTCTGCCATGTCATGGTGCACAAGAAAGCCTGTGAATATCGATGGTCATTTTACCTCTAAAAACAGTTGAGTCCCTGGGACTCGCAATACTAAAAAACTATGGGTTCTGACATAAATGTTTGGTACCCCAAAAGGTTTAAACTGGATTTACAAAACATGATTAAAAACCAACAACAAATATTAACAGATGTCACGGTAAAAATGACTAATATTGAATGAACTTATATGTAGCATACGCCATCATCTTCTTCATATCACAACTACTTATATAAGGCTATTTTGGTAGAAAAGCCAGCTTTTTACTTTGTGTGTGTGTTTGTCTAGTTTCAGTATGTCTGTTTTATTCCTTTTCTCGAGCTTCTGAAGCATTTTTGACCTTGATTCTTTACTTTCTGGCTCATTGGTACGTGATTGTCTATTTTTTGAGTTGTGACTGATACTAATAAAAATGGACTTTTACTTTGTTAAGGGCCTTTAGAAGGCATTTTAGAAAGGGTGTGTTTGTGTGTGTGTGTGTGTGTGTGTGTGTGGGGGGGGGGGGGGGGGGGGGGGGCAGATCCCAGCATCTTTGTAAGGCCAAACAAGTCCACTTTGCAATATTTCTGTGAAAATTTAAAAAAAAATACCCCAGGCCTTGATGATAGGAAAAATGTTTTCTTCTAAAGGCAGACCATTTGATAACCACTGCACCATCCAGAGCAGGGATGTCAAACCTCTTTAAGAATGGAGGAAAATCTGTTCACAAGTGGGCCAGACCACCAAAATCATGCTATATATACCTTTATATCACTTTAAAATAACAACTGCAAATATATTTTTCTCTTTTAATAATGTCCAAAATAAAACAAGTTCAACATTAACGATGAATCATAAAGTATCAATGATGTTTTTAAATGTCAAGACAGTGCATCTTGAGTGAAGCATGTTTTGGCTTTGGAGCTTGTGTACTTGGTGAATTTGTTTAATTTAAAGCGCTAAACCTCTGCTGGCTTTTTCAGGATTCCTGGAGAGTCTTGATTTGGAGTCACAATCAAACTTAAAGCGGAAAAAGACACTACAGTCTGAAGCACCTTTGATGTTATTTTCTTAAAACAAGCCCAAATGATGCTCAGTTGCCTGTGTGGCCTCCATGTGCCTGCGTGACCCCCCTATAATGCCTAGAAATAGTCCTGATGAGGTGGCGGATAGTCTCCTGAGGTAACTCCCAGACCTGGACTAAGGCAACCGCCAACTCCTGGACAGTCTGTGGTGAAACGTGGCGTTGGTAGATGGAGTGAGAGATGATGTCCCAGATGTGCTCAATTGGTTTTAGGTCTGGGTTACGGGCGGGCAAGTCCATAGTATCAATGCCTTGGCCTTGCAGGAACTGCTGACACTCTCCAACTACTTTAGGTTTAGCATTATCTTGCATTAGAAGGAACCGAGTGCTAACTGCACTGGCAAAAAGGTCTCACAAGGGGTCTGAGGATCTCATCCTGGTATGTAATGGCAGTCAGGTTACCTCTGGCACACATGGGAGGCTGTGCACTCCCAAAGAAATGCCACCTCACACCATTTCCACCTCCACTGCCAAACCGGTCATGCTAGAGGATGATGTCACCAGACTGATTCAGGTCTGTTACATGTGTTGAATGTGAACCTGCTTTCATCAGTGGAGAGCACAAGGTACCATTGGCGAATTTGTGAATCTTAGTGTTCACTGGTTTCCTGCACAGTGCACCTGTGGATGTCGGGCCCACATTCCACCTTCATGGACTCTGATTCTGACCGTTTGAGTGGGCTCATGTCCATTTGTGGCCTGCTGGAGGTCATTTTGCAGGGTTCTGGCAATGCTTCTTCCTAGTACAAAAGCAGAAGTACCTGTCCTGCTGCTGGGTTGTTCCCTTCCCACGGCCTCCTCCATATCTCCTGATGTACTGGCCTGGCTCTTGGTATGTCTTCATTCTCTTGACACTATACTGACAGACACATCAAGCCTTGATGTGCCATGCTGCGCTACCTGAGACGCCTGTGTGGGTTGTAGACTCCGTCTCATTCTACCACTTGAGTGAAAACCCTGCCAGGATTAGAAAGTGGTATGGGGTCATCACCCGCAGAACCACTACAATATTGGGGGGATCTTGCTACAACAGCGTGGGAAACTGATTTTCAGTCAGTGTTGTTTCATATATACAGTATATATATTTATATATGCACTGTCAATACTTTGATTCATATTGTGTGTCTGCTAAAGGCCATTTAAGTCCTTTCATTGTTTCATTTAATGTAATTTAATGTGAACATTAACTACATATGTCATTGTCCAGTATTAGTTTAGTGTGTATGCTGTGTGCATGCGTGCGTGTAAGTGTGCGTGTGCATAAAATCACTATATACCCTGATTGAAAATGTCACTGATGGCTGATAGTGGGTCCCCAAGCGCCAAATGAACCTTCGCATCTGAGGCCGAGCTGCATCTGTCTCTCTCGATCTGGTCCCCTCCCGATTCAGCCCTTCAGCCCCTTAAGAGGACCATCATAGTTTTCGCTGCAGACCCAGGGGTCAGATGGAAAACATACACTCATAAACAGCATCTATTATTCATTGCCGTACAGCCCGGTGATCTGCACATATCACACACTGACGAACAGCTGCTGTCCAGTCTCTAAATATGATCTCACCTTCAATCCAGTTTATAATCCCACGGCAGTCCTCATTAGGAACATGTGAATGAACTAACAAATCAAGTCCACGAATGAGAATCACTATCCCGACTTCCACAATTACAGCATAAAAGTGTGTTCTTTTGATTGACGTTATCAGAGTGGTGATTTATTATTTGGGTGAATATTTGTGGTGTTGCGGTACGGACTTGCGGTGCAGACTTTTAACGTTGCAGAGGTCGCAGGTTCAATTCAGGCTCTGGCCATCCTGTTTGAAGTTTGCATGTCTCCCTTTGCCTGTGTGGATTTACACCAGGTACTCCAAATTCCTCCCTCATTCCAAGTTAGATATATTGGACACTCTAAGTTGGTGTGTATGAATGGTTGTTGAGTACACCTGGGATAGGCTCCAGCATGCCCGTGACCCTTGGATAAGGGATTACGATAATTAATGGATAGAAGGATATTTGTTGTGGCATGCATGTGCACTATATCATGGTTGTTTCTTATAATTTGGTTATTCAATGTAGTAGTTATAGAAAAAAAGCAACTTCATCGTTATTTATTTAAGGACTGCCTAAAAGTAAAATGGAAAAAAAAAAAAATATATATATATATATATATATATATATATATATATATATATATATATATATATATATATATATATATATATATATATATATATATATATATATATATATATATACTTTGTGTTAAATCCAAATAAAATACAGCTATAGCTTTGGAGAACAATGTCATAGAATTGTTTGGGGTTTTTTTTGGTTTTTTGTTTTTCTGGAATGTTCAAGATCAAACCTGAAAATAATAATTATTTATTTAATTTTGTGCATTTATTTTCCATCACCTCTAATTATTAATTGTGGCCCAAATTTCATTTACTTGTGCGGGTGAACAGTACATGCTTGTTGCAGCTATCCACATCGAGTCTTACTGACAGCCACATCTGTACGGCATCTGCTTGCCCAAAAAAGTCGGTTGCTCATTTAAAGGAAAGTACATTACAGTACATGCTGGTGAGGCTGCTGCTGATGGCTTGTAAATAAACATCTTGTATTGTTGCCTTCTCCAATCAACGGGCACAAACACTGGGCTTGAAATGAGTCATTTGAGTATTATTAAGTTCTCTGTTGATGTCTAAGAGGGGCAATTAGGACTTTTCCAACACAGTGGTTGTGTCATTTGAAAACGTTAGTCACTTTGTGTGAAAGAATGGGCCCACCGTTGACAGGGCGTTAGTGGACTAATCCATTAGGGTCCCCTAAGGCCCCATGATTACACACACCGCTAATACACATGTTGGCACTTTTCTTTCAAGATTATTTTCTGATGACATCAGCGGCAGATTGTTTGTTTGCTGGTGGTAGATGGGTGGGGACGATGCCTTTTTGCCTTTGAATTGTCAATTCAATTACAGGAGAGTGTTGCTCATCTCGATCTGAGGCCCCAACCTCACCCAGCTCCACAAACTCCTGCGACACGACTGCCCCCCTCCCTTTTAACTTCATTTTATCCACAATCCCACCCAAGCTTCACAGCGAGCTCAGCAGTAAGTGGCTCCCGCTAACGACCTCTAATGATTTTAATTGTCCGCAATCATGCACAGCAGTCATGAATCTCAGGGAGAAACAGAGGGCTTGTCGTATGGTGTGTATGATCCTGGAACAATTACCGCCAGCGCTGCACAGGAACATGATTCCCAACCCCAAAGTCCGGAGAGACGCAGAATAAGAGTGGTGCCCTGTGCTCAAGCATGCTTGAGTTGTTGGCTGTGTGATGTGATACATGTAAGAGGAGAATCTTAAATCTTTCTTCTGTAATTTGACGGCCAGATTCCAACTCCAGCTACACAGATAATCTGCATGATTATTTCACGTTTTGGTTGAGGGGTCAGCGAAGAGAGAAAGACTGATATGAAAAGTGACAGTTTCATTTTTCGGAAATTTCTGTGTTTCTATCACCAGGTTACTTGTATGTGTTGTATGCGCAAATCTGAGGGTAATGGAAACACCTACTATGTTCTTAAAGGCGGGAAGCGGCCCAAGGTTAACTCGAACAAGACAAGAGGACGTCTCTGTTACCCTTCAGTAAAATCCTGTCTCGGTGGAGATTGTCTGAACTCAAATTGAAATGCAGACTAAATATAAACGCCCCTGTGTGCAGACATTCTTGTTCACTTTGCACTTCTCCAAAACCCTCAAATATACAGCACATCCACATCCTCCCCTTATGATAAAAATATAACTTGCAACATTGACTGATTCTCAGTGGCGCTCCACATTGGGAAACACAGTGAAGTTGTTTGCGGGAGCCCTTGGGGTGGGTGGGAGGGGGGCCATCGGTGCCGTGCTCTGCCAGAGCCGCATGAAGCGAGACCACCCAGGATGGCGTCAGGAGCTTGGCAGGGGTTCAGCGAGGTTGGTCGGCAGGCCGGCTGGCAGCCTGTGCCCTGCGCTGAGGCGGAAGGCGGGAGCAGGCACTCTGAGGCTCTGCCAGAGTCGACACAGATATTCAGCTCAGCCCACAAAGGCCACTTCAGCCTCCATAGCAGAGCCACAGTGATAGGGTGTGTGTGTGAATATGTGTGTGTGTGTGCGTGCTGCAGCGATTGTGCGCCCATCCATGTAGGTCTGGTGGAGAGCGCGCGCACAGGGAGATATTTTTAGTATGTATTTTTTGAGACCTCCCATATGGAAATGAAGAGGTTGAACCAGGGAATATTTATTCATGAGAAGTCCTTGCCTCAGCACACACCATATTCTTGCTCAGAGAGTAAGAAAACGGTGTGGCACGTCTCTGTGTACAACCAAACTGTATAAATGTTAAGCAGTCCCTCACCGCTGGCCTGTGATGGTTCAATGAGGCTGCAAAACAAAGACTTTCTCCCCCGTGTTTATGTCTTCCAATGGGGCCACTCATTTCATCGCTGCACTTACAGCTTATAAACTCCTTGACAAATCACATTAGTATTTAGCTTCTCTCAGCAGTTTACTGCCTTGCTGCCAAAGTATCGTTTATCACCCTGTAATTCACTTTACTAGGTAAATTCACTTTGGCAGGTCTATTGGGTCTGTCTGCTGTACAGGGCATTGGTGGAGAAGGAAGCCTGATTGAATTCTAAGCACCTATGGGAGGAATTATTTTTTTAAAAATTGTAAGTTGGAACATATTTTGGGGGGCTCTTGCTGGACATTATAAAAGCCAGCGTGAACCTCTTGAACAGCTTAGTCCGTAAGTTGTGCGATTATCTTTTTCTCACCGTCTCGGTGTGTGTTGCCTACACAAGCAGGTGGATTCAGAATGAAATCTGTTGCTAACAAATATTCAATATGTTTCTTTTTTTTTTAGATTTGGCAAACAAGAAAAACTTCTGCAAAGGGATAAAAGCAGAAGATCTGTGTTTGATTCAGAGCATGTCTTGACTTCACAGCTTCCCATCGTTCGTGGGATGTTTTTTTTTTTTTTTTTTTGTCCAATCAGATTTCAGCACATGCTTTTGGTGGTGGCGTTAAGTTGATTGGAGGTTGCTTGGATACTCCTCAAAGGCTGAGGTCCAAAACTCTACACCTATCACAGCATTCCTTAAATTGCTGGCATCACTATTTGGTAATCTTTAGAATTTTTTTCACTAATCTAGACAGTTGGACAGTCCATACATGTGTGTGTTATTTCTACAAATTATTGATCACTCAATTATTGAAATTGGGTTGTTTTCTTCAGATATATTGAAAATGATTTACAAGCATGCTTTTTTGGTTCCTGGAAAATTGATGCTTTTGGGGGTACATGTAGGCAAACGTTCGCTGGGCCGAGACAAGACAGTTGAATACGTTGGCATGTAGTGTCCTCTCCTGAAAATGTCTTATATCTCCATAGTGAAACATTCAAAACATTCATGAAATAGTCTGTTAGGGGAAAAACTGACAGAGGAAACCTGTGATGGCTGATAAGAAAGGCCAGTCCTGTCCTGGGGTGTGCCAGCTCTCTAGGAAAATGGTGGATGAGGGCAGAACGGAAGCAAAGTTATCATGGCTGATGGATATCGGCGCTAAAACCTCACACTTTTTTCACCCAAAATGAGTGGAGAGATCTGGCAATTCAGTTTAGTGGGGGGGTATTATAATCACTGTCTTTCTTCTGGTTTGGGTACTCCCTTCTGTAAATTATTTAGTGTATAGAAGTTAATCCTATGCTTACTCCTGATTTGAAAATGTGTCACAAAGGTCAGAGTTTATTAAAAATGATGCCATCAAAATTCATCCATGCATTTGGGGAATTTAAAAGGACCAATAAATCCCAGACGATTCATAAATAAATATATTTAAATACTGTGACCCTTAAAATTCAACCTCTTGCTCCTTAAACTGTCACTTCCTGAACTTTGTTTGATTTAATTAATTCCATATAGGGAAGCCTTGGTGTTTGACTGGTGCCTACAGTTGATTTCCCCAGACCATTCTTCATAACCACAAGCAAAGGGGGAAAAAAAAAAAAAAATCCAACTTTCCACACCCAGTCTTCAAGCCTTCCAGAGAGCAGCTTTCTTGAAGATTAACAGATCAGCCTCGGCTTTCAGACGCACTCAAACATAAATACCCATGTAACAGCCCACTGATCCCTCCTTGACTTTTTACATTCTCCCGTCTTTTACTCGGTAGAATCAGTGCATCAGCTTCCTTGTCAAACTCTTCTACGGTCACTCAAAGTCAAAACTAAGTCGCCCAAAATATTTTACGTTTACAGTCCAGTGTTTACAATCTAGAACTGTATTTCTGAGGCATATGTCTCAGTTTCTTGATTCGAATTAAGATGGAGTTCTGGAAATGATGTTTTTACACTTTTTAAGCGTTTTATCATTACTAGAAAAAAGAAATACCCTACCACCACCAAACACACTCACATAGTCACGCCACACACTCATGCAGATGTGCAGAAAACGTGAATAACATCCCCACATGCCACCACTCTGCTTGCTTGAGTGACGGGAGGGAGGAGAAAAGGATTTATCCTAATTGAGGCGTGTGGGAGCCTGGAGAGAGGCCAGGATTACCGGGAGGGGATTCTCCTTGATCCGTAGAGATGCAGATGGTAATGCACCGGGGACATCCATATGCATTGGATTCATCTACTCCCACATACAGCAAAGTTTCACGATCGGAGCAAACCATAAGTATAGGTCCGAACCTCTGGTGATTCACTCCTCCATGTGAGTGTGGCTGAAGTCTTGCGTCAGGTCTACTGCGCTGCTGTTTATGTTTGGCGTCCTGTGCGCAGGCTGAACCCCAGATGACGCACAGGCACTTTAATGGGTTCCTATCAGAAACTTGTTTTCGTCTTTCTTCATGCATTACAGTATGCGCACAGTTTGTATGCATCATTTGGCCAATGCTCCTGTTTTAATTGTTGTTTTGTTTTCCGATTGCCTTGGTGAGCACAGCATTCAACAATCACATGGTTTTTAAAACCAGAAGTGGATAGGAGATGTCAGACTATTTATTTTGCGGTTACTGTCCCTGGTATTTCCATTTTTGTTGTTGTTTATCACACTTTTAGTCTTTTTTTCTGCATTCATCTTCTAGTAATTACTGCTGTCTCTTTTGTAATATTTGAACAAGATATTCTTTTTTTGGCCTTCCTGACTTGAATCAACCTTTATGTGTAGTTTTTTTTTTTTTGAGAGAGAGAGAAAAATGTTAATACACCTCACTGAGCTTTTCAATTTTTTTGTTTGTTGCTACCGTAGTTGTGTTTGTTCACTTTGTTCACCATATTGTCCGGACCATTGGGGGCACCGTATTATCTGGCACAGTTTCAGTGAACATGCCTATTTTAAAATATTTTCAGACATAATGTGCTCCAGGTTATAAAATTGATTATATTTGTAAAGCACTGTATGGTAAATACATTATTCTAATTGCACGCATGTACTGACTAAAAGTGTCACATTTACTAGAACTGAATTCAACTTACTGCCAGAAAGGTTGTCATGATTCCGGGGCATGTTGGTGACAGATGAAGGAAGGAGGACCCAAAGTTGCAGGGAAGCTTGAAGGTGATATCCTCAAACAAGAAGATTTATAGCCACGCAGGGAATAGGCACAACACAAACAACACAGGATCCAAAAAAGTAACAATCAGAACTTGAAACAGAAACCAAACTCACAGTGAAAACACCAACAGGGAGGCAATGGACTTCTCGGAGCAAAAACATGCAATTACATTAGACCTACATTGACAATGACAATGGCCCGACAACTAACTGAATGCAAACTGGGGACTTAAATAAACTTCACACTTAACGAAGAAACACGAAACTGTTGGAGGGAGACAAAGGCAGAGGATGCTGATTGGATGACATGAGGAGGACTGGTACACAGACAGGTGGAAAAACAAACTATGACACTGATTGTCCAACTCGGGTCTCAAAGTAGAGGATTCTCAAAACTGTTCTGGCGTCTGAAACCGAAACGCTTTTATCCCTTTGCAGAAGGATTGTGTTTTTGGGGACATGCATCAATGCTTTTGAAAAAACTTTTCATACATGCTTCATGAAGGATGTACAAAGTATTTCCTTTGTAACTTCACCAATTCCACAACTTGTGATTTCATTCCCTTCATATATCTTCATTATGAGCATTTCGTTTCCAGCATGGAGATGGACTCCATGCACAGTAAGGCCTCTTCAAAATTACATAGAAGCCACAACCCTTTCCTCCCGCCTGAACAAAATCATGTCACAAGCAATTAATATGCTTAATACCTCCATCGGCGCCGACCACCAAACTGTCGATAGGCCTGTCTCGTTTTTTCCACCTTGGTCTTTGCAGCGCTTGCCCGGCCAGTGGTTTCTTCGGTTTCATTTCCTCATGCCCTTTTGGTCAGCTGTGGTTTTCAAAGGGGCATGGGGCAGGTGTTGCGGGCAGGACGCCCTTCCACTCCCCCACCCTCCAAGTATTAAGTACTTCACTCGTGGTTATAAAGCCTGCCGCATCTAATGCATCAGCCCAAGGATCAGACACTCATTCATTATGGACAAACACAAAAAGCCCTGGAAGTTGAGCTGCTCCTCGCATTATTGCTTCAGGTTTGATTGCAAGTAATATTAAGTTTATTTATTTTTTATTTTTTTTAAGAAAACGGAAAACCAATTTTCAAGACTATGTTGAATTGTACTCTGCTTCTTTTCCCTCACAGGCATGCTGGATGATGGATGGTGATTGTGTTCTGGAGCCACATGATGTTAAAATGTTGACGCAGCCATTTGTTGTGTCTTTGAGTGAGATCTTTTGCTGCTGAAGGTTACCGTTGACCTGATACTCATAATTGCTTCTTAAAACATCCAAACCAATTAAAGTGTTTTTTGCTTCTCAACCCCACAATCTCTAAATACAAATCCCATAAACGGATTATTTTATAGCTTAGATTTGAAAAAGGAAGAATAATATGAGTTTTGACTGGAGCCAGGGTTCCACAATATTTGGTTTCTCCACATTTTCATTCATTTCTCTTGGCAGTCATGACCAGTAACTGAGTGGAAGGTCTTGGCAGAGCATGCGATAAAAGCTCATGATTAAAGAGGCTATAATAAGTACTGTATATAGTTCATGTATCCATTTAACACTGGGAAAAGAAACAGAAAGGGTGAAAAAAAATATTTTTCTTTCAAACCCTCCACTGGTCAGTTTGTCTATAGTACTGTATAATACACGAATAACACATTTATTTATCTTTATTGTGCTTTGCTCTTTGAAATAGTACAGATCAGGTTTTCTTTGCATACTTTCTTTCTAAAGTGGATGTCCATCTACCCTCTTACTGTCCACAGTCACTCAATAGCATTTAAAAGGCCCACACACCTTAGCGGGTTGGGTGGTGTTGCCGGTGAGCACACTGTAGTGGTTTGGCACCGGGACGGAGCCTGGCTCACCGAGTGAGTGTGCTTTTGCTCTTCATGAAAGTTGGCGTCCCCATGGCTGTCAGAGATGGCTTGTACATCTCGGCTTTACTTTTAAACAGCAGCTATATGGCAGCTGTGCAAACACATATACATTCAAACAGAAGACGTGACTTTGGTGGAAATGTGGTTCTGATGTTTTAGGACAGTTGTTGTTGTAGTGGCGGTGGTCTTATAATTATTGCTGATGTCGATAGAGTCTACTTATAATAGCACACAAGGGTGAGGAGTGGAAGAATACTAGTTGAGCTCAATTCATAGTCAGAAATAGGATTGAATTGTATTGTATAGGCGATGACTACATTCAGGTGTGATTTATTTAAGACAATTTTAATCAGACAGTTTTATCTTCTCTATAATCACATGCTGTGAAGTGTGTTTTGTTCATATGGGCAACTTCATCCTCTTTAACTATTCTGAATTATAGGTAGACTAAATAATTTTTCACACATCAGTCCAACAGGGGCATACATATGGACCTACATAGTGTGCAGTCAAAGCGGTAATCGTGCAATTAGTTAACAAAACCTATATTTTATAATAACCTTGTGCCTATCATTGAATGTGTTTGTTTCCCTTTTTTGAATAATAATGGAATGAGAGCGAAGCTTTGTTCAGTGTTTAGGACTATCATAATTATACCAAAATGAACCAAAAGGTTTATACAGTAACAAGTGTAATCCAAAAAACAAAAAGGCTAAACCCTTTCTACAAATTAAGCGATTAATAGATGGCTGTTCACATTTGTTTTAACCATCAAATGTTCTCAAACTACAACATAATATCAAATGCTTGCCCTCTGCATCTTCAACTGAAATATCACAGTTTTTGTTACAATAAATCTGTTGTGAATTAAGAACATGCACTCGGTATCAAATTTAATTTTGATTGGCACGGAATTGACAATTTAGTGCAGCATCGGGAAACTGGTGGCCGCACTATAGCGGAAATAAATCCCCCTGCCCCCCCAAAAAGAAAGAATAATCCAACAAGCCAAAAACATTCTTGAAAAAAATGCTTGATGAAGAATCATATATATTCCCCACAAAAGTGAGGTAAATGTGGATGAAAATTCCAGAGAAATTTTAAAAATGACCAGAAATCTAGTCAAGTTGTAGAGTTCAGAAGAACGATACTAGCAATTGCAACATTTGTGGAAAGAAAAAGTACATTTTTTAGAATACCTTTGGGCACATTTTGCTAATTTTCACCTCGTGGCCCCAATCATGGTCATGGAACTCAACTCGGAAGCCTTTTTTGCCCCACACCCCGCAGTCTATTCAAAGAACACATCAGGTAATATGGATTTAACAGTTGTTTGCAATCGTAATGAAAAAGTAAAGCTGAAAAGCTCAATCATTCATATTTAAAGAGCAGCAAACCAATGCGGTACAAGAAGCAGAAATTGACTTGCTGGAATCCATGCAGGAAACTGACTTGACAAAGTATGTGTATAATTGCAAGAAGAGCTCCCCGCCCACCATGAAACACAATGGGCTTGTACCTGCACGACAGTCCTGAGGCTCCAGTTTTAATGCTCAAACGCACATGCGCTGTCTATGAAAATAGAGACCCTGAGTGTTTATGACCCAATACATTAATACCAGAATACAAGAGAACATCTATAGTAAATCACAAGTGTTTGATTAAATACATGTGAAACATAATTTACGGTCACACTGATTAATATGCAGAAATGGATAGTATATGGGCTATTGTGAGGACATCATTTATCTATAAGAACATATTTTATGCTGTTATTTCATTGATGAAACTGTCTAACAGATTCTGCTTCATTTTTGAGGGATGAGAAAAATGTGCCAATTGAACAGCTTTAGCCGATATTGTTCATTTGATACAGAATCAGGTTATCAGAAAGCATCTCATCCCAGAATCGGAGGCTAACTGTAGATAAGATTGATTTACTCTTTAGCTCTCTGACAGCACACATATAGGGAAGAGTCATAATTCTGTGCACTGGGGAGATTAAATTCCTGTATCGCTGTCAGCTACATTAACTGACTTCCTGGATCTCAATTCAATTAGCGCAGCAGCATTCTCTAGCATTAATAAATCAATAGTGACGGCCTGCTGATAGGCATACTGCAGCATGTCAAAGATGCTTTCTGTGAGCATGCATGCTTACTCAAAACACTCAGACTCATCCCTAACAGATTGTCCTTCACTTTTCTTTAATGATCTCCATCTGCTAACTGTCACATGGACAACTAGCCATATAATCTTATACACACATTTTATAAAGTATTGATGCAAGTGTTTTACTATTTGTAAGTATATCTTTGCACATTTCAACATAGAAAACAGATTCACCTACTGATATAAACGAGCAAGCATAGGATATTACAAGTTTACTTTGCGAATGATTATTTTGAGTAATTTACTGGTGCTGCTACTACTGCTTTACACAGTAATTAAAGGCTGATTGTCCCTTGAGGCCAGTAACTCTTTTCCTAATACCTTGTCAAGGACTTCAGCCAAGAAATGTTTAGGAGAAGACATAAGCCATTATTTTCCAGCCATTAAATCCCTACAGCTGTGGGGAACTGTCCGTTACAGCCGAGCTGGCAGAGAAGCGGAACCAGATCCTGTTCCCACTGATGAGAAGGACAAGAAGGGGAAGGAAATTCCAAATTTTAATGTAAAAAAGCAACGAGAGTAAAGCTGACACTAGACTTAAAATCTCTCGAATGCACATTGAAAAATCAACTCAGACTAGATCCTATTAGGAATGGGGAAAATAAAGGCTATCAAGTTGGGTAAGATGACTTTGACTAAAAATATCAGCCTCGAAGCTCCATCGCAACGTTGTTTGCGCCATTATTTCCTACACTAACATTTCGTGCTGGCACACACAGTTCTGCAATGGCAGCCATCAGGTAGATCATCTCTAGCACGCTAATGCTAATCACGATTTCTAACGGTCGAGGCCAGGGTTGTCAGATGTACAGCCCGCAGGTCAGATGTGGCCCGCAGGGAGGTTTAATCTGGCTTGCAAGATGAGTTTTCAAACATTAAAAAAATTAATCAGACTGATCCCATTATTCCATTGTCCATAATCAATAGACCAAAAATTTTACTTTTAAAAGCAATGCCCACATAATCACTGCAATTTACAAGCATGAGTGATCAGTTGCCATGCCTGTGCGAAATAGGTTGTTGATTGCTTCAGTTACAGAAAGTAGAACACCACACATTCGCATTAGAATCTAGCTTTGTTGTGTTACGGTTCAGCACAGGTGAAATCCTTCTTCAGCCCAGAAGAGATTTACAATGTGAGGGGTTGGTCATCTGGGCTATTACCAGACATTCTGCTTTGTTCCATGTTATATTATAATATCCTGTGGTTGAAGTTGACCACTGCTACAGTATGTGCTGGGTATTGGGACCAGACCGGCATGCATAGCAAAAATGTATGTACAATTCACTCAAATTGTTTTAAGTTATATACCTGTGATGTTACCAGTCTGATTTACTTGAGAATAGATTTTCCTACATGTGGCCCCTGTGCTAAAATGAGTTTGACACCCATGATTTAGGCAAAAAGTTTTTAGGTTTAAAAAAATTTACGTGTAGAAGATAATAAACAGAGAGTATATTATTCACTCTGACTCACATAATATATATATTTTTTGAAAGGGGATGCATGGGAGGTGACCAATGAATTGATTATTTGATTGAATATTCGAAAGGCTACTCGATTTTAAAAACATTTGATAGCGGCTCCTCTAGATCCTATGTAATTGAAGTGCCAAATAGTTGAATGACTTGCCATCATTTTGAGCTCAAACGTGCTTTGATTCGGATTTTTTACCGATTGACAAGAATCTCGGTGTACTTGTGAACACTTAAGATTCTGATTTGATGAACCAAGTTTTATCAGGTTGTTCATCAGTTCCTGTCACTGGTCATTTGTCTTGTTAACTGTTTTATTCTCAATTTTTCCAGTGCGTAGTCCTGTCTCTCGGATGTTGGCTTCTTTCTGATTACACAAACTATGCGTCACTCTGTGAATCGCCAGGAGCTAATTTGGCCAGTCAGTGTGATGAGAGAGTTGATAAGGGATTGATTGGCTTGCCATCTGAAGGAGAGAAGGGTTTCATTGGAACAAAGATTTGGGGGTAACATAGCATCTATTTTAGCAATCAAACCCGTCTTTCCTCCTTCCTTTCTATTTACCTTTTTTTCAAACTCTTCCCAGAAGTCTTTCAATATGGATTACACTACACAGTGCTTGTGGTAATTCAAGGTGAAATAAAAGTCTTTAAACCCTTAACTATATATCCTATTGGTTGCGTCTGTGCGAGGATTTGAAAGTGTAGAAGGACTGACATCAAACTGGCGGTGATTATGTCATTCCTTTGATGCCCCTATCTGCCCATTTCTACTCCTGAAACTTGATTTGGTAGTAACGGTCTAGTGAGCACGTCCTCGTTCAAGTCCCTGTCTCTGGAAGTGAGCGCCGCTCGCAAAAAAAAAAAAAAATCGTAGGCCTTCATTACCTCCAGTCAGGCAATTTTGGGAACATAATACTGTCCTAGGATTTGGGAGCTTGCCCCCATCAGGTTTGGGCCCTGATCAAACCATGCACATGGGGAAGGAGAGTTTAAGACAAGCTCGCCCACCAATCGGTTCATTTCTCTTCAAAGGCATATGGTGCAAATTTGATCAAATGTAGATGGGAGGGGAATGGGGGGCATTCATGTTACTGATCTGAAAAATAAGAGCCAGTCTGTAAAAAATAAAATCAAACTGCGCTAGGCTTTCTGGGAGCGATTAGAACAAAAGAAGAACCATCTGCCCCTTTTTCAGACGCATCTCATTCTCTACAACTGGTTTGAGACTACAGAAACAGGAAAGATACTCATGCTTGACCTGTCATTTCCCATATAAGATGCCATATAAAGATAATATCTTTGATAAGCAGCTTTTAAACGAAGTGCAGAAGAGGAACAAAACAGTGACAATGAGATAAGACCAGTAGGGCAAATGCATAAGGTGATCGAGGCTAGGTTTGGGAGCCACTGATAGTGTAGTCAGATGAATTGACTTAGCTGGCATGGCATCGGTTCCCTATCTTTTCAGTTGTTATTTTTACAATTCCAGTGACAAGGCTGTCTCCGAAATTCTGATGAGATAGATTCCAATCCCTGGTGTGATACTGCACAAAATAAGTGTTATCGAATGTAGAAGTGAGGATAGTGGGGCCTACTTCACCTACCTCTCAGATGTCAATGACTCCCAATGTGACTAAAAATGTTATTTAAAACAAAAGAGATCTCAGAAAAGACTCATTTGAAATTGTTGTTGTGTATACACATGCCACCTTCTTGTGTTTTTTAAAACAAGCATATCTACAGGCTGTGCATTACACAGCTGGGGAAAAGAACATTTCTCTTGTCAAATGTAAAGAGGAAACATTAGTGAGGGCTCCTTGAAGTCGTCTGTACACTTCATTGACAGCAGTAAAGATGAGATGGAGAGAAGTCCTCACCCCGTGACACTGACTCCATCTTTATCAGGGCCCTAAAAGCCCCTTTGTCTTCCACAAGGGACAGTATAGCGATGGAGATGTAAGTGTAGGGACCAAAGGGACCGTATACTTCATATTTTACACCTCAAAGTGGCCAGTTTTGTCATCGCCATTAATCATTCAAAATGCTCATTTTGTCCCTGTGAATTAAAGCTGTGCCTTATTATCATCTTCGAAACATGTTCACTCTAGATCAAAAGCCTTGTGTGCAAAAGCAGTAATCAATGCCATTACCAATAGAGTCATGGGGAAACAGGGAACGGTGCAGGCACTCACAGTGCTCCAAAGCCATGGTCAGGTCCAAGGGTGAAGGTCAAGTCGCCAAAGTGTGTCTCTAGCTGTACTCTCGACCACAAAACAGAAGGCTTACTCTCAAGCCCCGTCTGTTTGCACATTTTACTCTGACCTAGACCTTTATCAAAGCAGAGGACACTAAGATTGGCCACCCCATCAACTTCAATTGGTGCTTGAGGTCACAGGCTGACTCATCATGCTCTTAGACAGATGGCATTAAGGCAAAACACATATTTCTTCTGTTGGCTATGCAGAGTAGGAAGTTTAGGATTTGATGGTTTCTATATTAACAGTCACAACACTATCACATTGATTTAAATCGAGGTAAAGTGTTAAACTGCACAATCTTTGAAGCAAGTTTTTGCAAGCCATTGGCCTGCCTAAGATTAATTTTTATAACCAATATTTCTTTTTTTCCCCTAGCACAGAAATGTCAATAAATAGTTCTCTAACTTGTTCTACAGTAAATGAGGTTTTACATCATTTTAAATCACTTCTCACTTGTTATCTTTATGTTCAATAAATTGTCCATCGTCATTGTGACGACTGACCAGCAGGTCAACAGAATGAAGTACCAAAAGAATATATAACATCACAAACTTGTTTTTTATTGATCGCTAAAGCCCCATCTTATTGGTGGGCAAACCTCTGGTGAGTGTTGGCAAACGTAGCAATCTTTTTGATCTCATCAGGGTTCATTCAAGGTTACAAATATTTGCCAGACGGTCGCCAGGTGTCACCAAATGTTCCCTTGTACTGTACTGCTTGCTAGGAAATCTTGAAATCTAGAAAATTGAGAACAAACTTTTTGTGATTTTATTGAATGTTTGCGACCTAGAAAAAACCCAGACGAGATCAAAAGAGCTGCTATCTTGCCAACGTTCACCAGTGGAATAGATACTTAAAGTGCCATTGGAGATTTCCAAAAAAATAAAATAAAATCCATCTATAGTGACACTAAATTGCACTGCAATTGACTAATAAGTGGTCCCTGGAGGTCCCCACAATGTAAAAGGAAGTTACATTCCAGCTCTCCCACGAGTCAAGAATGTACAGATGGATCAACTTAAAGGCCCTATAATATGATATTTATTCTTTCCACAATGTAATATGTGCATATAAAATACATTTGGCATATTGGCGATTTAGTTTCTTTCATTTAATTACTCTTGTGACAGTGGCTCACCATATAATGTTGGCAGTCAAGCGAGAATTCTTAAATTTGGTGAAAGTCCATCTATCTTATTTCTGCTTATCTGAGGTTGAGGCTTGCTACCTTAAGAATCCACACACATATCTCTTGCCAGACACTTTGTCAATTCTCCTCCAGGCATCCCCAGGCTAGCAGAAAGACATTCAAATTTCTCCAGCGCATCCAGCAGCAAGTGAGTCTCCAACAGGAGTGCGTTCTTTGAACAGAAAATATCCTCATATGACTCATATGTATTCTCTCCAAACAACTGCTATTACTTTTCAAGGTTGACATAGGGAAAGACTTTTGGCCAGATAAAAAGCACTCATGTATAACTGTTTAACATGTTTAAATAGTTTGACAATTCCCACCCCCGATATCTAAAGTTTTCCTTATTCACTTTCTGTGGCTAAATGTCGGCCTCCAGCTGAGAGGTGCTCCCCATGTAATATAACGACCGATAAACTAGAACTACGATAACAGTATCGTTAAAAAAAAAAAAAAAGTTGATGTGATAGAACACACTTAGGTACATCTTATTGAAATTCAAATTGGGGATTAAAAATGAATGACTGTCTAAATATTACACATTGGGGCTTATATTCAACCCAATGTATGACAAAATACTTATGCATTTATTGTTTTAAATAAAATTCAATCACATATTACCAGACCACACTTTGTGTTTTGATTCCAGGTAATACAATATTTTTATGCGGGAATTGCTGTTAATCTGAAAAAAAAAAGAGCAGTCACATGTAGTTCAAATGACAACCAAGATATTTGCCACCAGAAAGGTTGCCATGCACGTGAAGCTTCATAAATAGAACCTTTTTGTCAACCAGCTGAATGGAAGTCTTCAAAAGGCCTTATCTGACCATCACTACATTTAAAAAACAATCAACAACCTTCTAAATAAGACTGCGGGGAAATATAACAGCACCATTATATGTAATGTGACAACAATCCCACAAAGTCTGAAAGAAACCATGAAACTGAAGCCAACAACTCGTTGAAGACAAGGAGGGAATGCCTGGACGAAACACAAATGCCCGGGAGATGATCAGAAGATACCAGGGTCCAGTTTGGCGAGCATAGGTGGGAATAAAAGACTCAACAAGCAAGACAGGACACAAAGTCAAGCTGTAGTAAGAAACACACCTAAAATAATCTAGACACACAAATCATGACGCTCAAGTATGATTGATGAACATGTTTAAAATATTTGACAGCTCCTGTGAGTTTTGATCATTTATCATCCATTTTCATAAATGGCTATGTTGGTTTATTTAATCATTCCTCCTATTGCACAGCCGGCATAACCTTTATGTAACCACTAGTCAAGTGGTGAATTCATTTGATGGAGAGCCTTGCTTGATTTGTTTGTGGCTCCACAGAGGCTTACGACACACATGCTGCCCCTGTTCCGTTCTGATAAATGTTCTGCTGAGTGTGGGGCGAGGGAAGGAAAACTAAGGGTGGAAGCTCGCCAAAGACTTTGGGGTTTTTCACAGCTTAACTACATTAAGTGAAAACCCCACAGACACCCGCATGCATATTCAGCTATTAAATACACATATATAAGTTGCTCACACACTGGGTGGTATTCATCATTACAATATGATGAAGTGGGAAGTTTTTTTTTTACTTGCAAAACCAAGAGGAAGGATATTCTTCCTTTACTCAATCTTCAACCTCCTGTGTGCCGAGTATCTACTCTTTTGCTTGGTTTCATTTTTTGTTTTTGTCTCCGTCATTGAAAATGCCATGGTGCTAAAGACCGCCACAGACAATCACTCTTAAGCTATGCTAATGATAATAATCGTTGGACACACGAGGGAACCACATGGGTGTGTATGTGTGTCCTTTCCTGTCTCTGAGACTATAATGGCTAATGAGTGAGTATTAGTATTATTATAGTGGCCAGCTGCTGACAGACCATTCAAAAACGGAATCCGCTGTCCATCCAGTTGTTCCCCACTGTGCACACACAAGCACACACACTTGCACTACTAATGTCAAGACCGGGCGGAGAACGTGCCCTTGGAACCCACACATATACTCCGGCTGATGGCAAACCACACTAGTGGAGTCTGTGGCAGCCTGCATTTCCTTTAATATCCTGGATAATGTACAGAGAGAAGCCAGCGCCCCAGAAAGCCACTGGATCCCAGCCAGACTTCCTAGCCCACCGCCACAGAAGTCTTATGTAATGTTTTGATCACGACAGTAGACAGCCTTTCTTGTGGGGGATGTAAATTGGACTTATATCTGGACATGGCAACGTTTCGACTCTTATTAAAGTGTTCCATTTGTCTTCAATTTTCTTGACGTTTGCTGAGTTCCATAGTCTCATTTATTATTGCAGTTTCTTCCTTTCTTTCTATCTGAGGCACTGCACGTATTGTACATGTTGTATATACCGTAGTAAAACAATCATTCTTAATAGGCAAAGCCAAGAATATTTTTTAAACCATGGGCATAAACTCAGAACAAATTTTCAAATGGACAAATGGCAATTAAATTGAACTAATTTTGCTATTTTCAACAGTAAAAAGTTAATATTTTGTCTAAAATTAATTTTAAAAAATGTATTTTTTATGTAGCGTATGTTGTAAATGGTCCCCATTATGAAAGTGTTTAAATGAATTTATAGATAATAATATAAAAAACATAAATATAAAATTATATAAATAATCATCAATCAATAGGCTAATATTTCATGAGGATTAATTTTATTTTTTTTAAGCAATGATGGTGTTTAAAAAAGTACTAAAATATATCAGGTGCAGCTGCATAACTTTATTAATGATAATCATGCATCGTTATTGTTATTTTTACTGTTATTGTCATTGCTAATTACTAGTAGTAGTGGTAGTAGTTAACTGTACATTCCAATCTAATAAAACTCTTAAAACTGCAACCACTGCTTTAAGTAGCCATCATTTACAGATTTAGCATAGGAAAATGTATAAAGTTATCATTAACACAAATCATGGTGAAATATATAAGACAAACAAGGTGTTTTCTAAAATTGGACTTCACATCAGCAGAATTGTGCCATTTAAAAGTAATTTGTAAAGCTGCAGGAACAGGCTGTGCAGAAAATGAACACCGATGATAATGTAAAGCAGAAGCTCCAGTAAATCTTAACGGGTGTTCTAGTGCCCTAACCACAAAAGTTAATCATGGCTCCGCTCGAAGACCCTCATTGCTCCATTCACTGAAGAAACCACATCTCCTCCCATGGAGTCAAGCCAGTACCACAGTCAGATCTGAATTCGCATCATCTCTAAACCACAAAAAAAAGACATTGAAATCAAGCGGGGAATGCAGCGTAGGCGATTAGGAGGGCAACACTATTAGGTCTGTCGGCATCAGTGTTGAGGGGCCGAGAAGGTGAGGAACAAAACCACAGTGGGGATTTTGCAACCTCTGGGTTTTGTTTTTCAGTTAAAAAAGTTGTCTCTCGGAAACCGTTATAGAGACTTGCTAACCCCCCACTTCCTCACTCACTGCCTCCTGCCACAATATATAGCTCTACTCTTGAAAATATGCATAGGTTTATGTAGTCATATTCATTTTTCCTTTTTAAATAAAGATTTCTCACCTAAGTTAAAGCTGTTGTTGGATCTGCTGATGTGAACCTCTGTGGCGCATTTACCGTTATAGTATCTTACACACTCCGAAAATATCTGGTGGATTTAATTAGCATCTCCAAACATGCCTCTTACAGAAGCGCGGAGCTACGAGGAGTTTAAAAAAGTGGAAAAAAACAATTCAAATGTACTTACAAATACATTCAAATGTTCTTTCAGCCCAATGCACTCTGGGAAATGCAAAGAGGACATATTAAAAAAAACATAAACCTAATACTGGACTAAACAGTATGTGTGTGTGTATATATATATATATATATATATATATATATATATATATATATATATATATATATATATATATATATATATATATATATATATATATATATATATATATGGAGGGGGTGTCTTTTCTTTCTTATGGTCATGTATTTGTGACCTTTTACTATGTCACCTATGCCACAAAGGTCCTGTGTTTACAATTCCATTTTCTATTAGTTGGCATGCAGTTGCTGTGGGTCTTTAGTTTGGTTTAGTCTGTCATTTCAGATTCCTGTCTCAATATTTAAGCTCCAGGTTCAGTGGCATTTTTCAGAACATCAAGTCAAGCTCCAAAACTGTTAACGCAAGCTGTCTTCTTTTTATTTTAATCCAATTTCCGTGCCTAGTTTCAGAGTCTAGTTTCCAACTCTGGTTTCTGAGTCTAGTTTCCGATGCTCACTGTGGTTAGGTTGGATTTTCTACTTTTCCACTTCTGTGTCCTTTCTGATTCTAGGTCCAAATTCTACTCTTCATGTCATATTAGTGATTTTTATTGCTACTGGATCATAAACAGAATTAAGATTTATGGTGTCAAAAAAATTGTTGACTTTAGCATTGGTGACCTCACTATGAGCAACACACCCACTTTATCGTGGATCCAAACAAAAATGTGTTTTATCTATTATGCTTGTGCTTTCATGATAGAGCATTGTGCGGAGGCATGTGGTGATTGTGCTCTGCCAACTCCTGTCCCGGCATGCATACCACAGCTGTATCAATATTCTTTGCAATGGACCATCTTTTCGAGGTATAAGACAATACCACAAACATTTTTTGTTCAGTAAAATCATGGCTTGGTGCACTAGACTCATTTTAGCATGAACCGTAGTACATTTAAGGACTTGCCTACTCACTATGCTGTAGAACACTACATAATGTGTATTACTGAATATTTGCAGAGCATCTCTTTGTGCAGCTGCTATGCATGGTAATCAGCAGTGTCATAGAGTGAAGATTGGAAGTTAAACATTTAGATACAGTATGTCTCTCCCATGTTCTTGTTGACCTTGGTCATGTGACAAAGGTGGTTTGGTGTACTGGCTTCAACTTGTTTCTTTGTTCACACTGTAAGCGGTTTTGGTTTCTGAGCCACATCGGTTGGTGTTAACAATGGCTGAACGTCACAGCTGTCATTTTTTTTTTTGCAATACAGTAATTTCAAAAAATGCCAGTGTTATTCTTTTGACCAGAGCTTTAGGCAGTGTCTTTTTCTTCTTGCCATATACATTTTTTCTGCCATTTTATAAATATTTTGCTTTTACGACATTTTGGTTTGATAGAAGTTCTTTTGAAGTCAAGCGAATGTCGTCCTTTGTGGGTACAATATCAGATTTTCTGCAAGGATCTTGGAAAAGTGGAGAGGAACATCTGCAAAGAGCTTCAGTAATTATATCTAAGGATGTTGAGACCAAGCAAGAGTATAAAGGAGTAAAATGAAGGGGTTTATGGGGGGGGCAAAAAAACCTGACTGTGAAATTACTGCCAGATTTCTATTTGTGCATCTTGAAACGCCTGTGTCTCTGCTGCTGCATATGGGATGTGGGATGAGAACTCTAGCAAATCAAAGGAACGCTGGATAAAGATCTCTGGAAGCTCATGCTAGTAAACAGGCCCATAAAAGCCAGTTTGAGGGAGGAGCGTCAAAGAAAAACTTGAATGTCTGCCCACCGCCAATAAAAGCAGAGCTTCTGCAGGCGTCAGTTACAGCACTGCACATGATGAAGCATGAGGGGACTGCATCATTCTTTCAAATCCGTTGATTGAATGTTGTCAGTCATGGGGAATGGCAGCAGTTGTGGATATACTCATGCATTTCTATTTTTTTTTTTTTTAACTTCACTTTTGTTGAGTTGTTGTGACTCTCGGGTTGTCCCATCAGGGGTGACGCAGCGAATTACTCACATTATTTGTTTGCCACTTTTCATACAGCAGTGGCTGGGTACTGGGACACACATTGACATACACTTGAATCTTCGATCAATATAACTTGGACACTGTAAAAGTTGTTGGGTTGAAACTAACCCATGATTGAAATAGCTAAAAGGACCCTGGACCTACTGACAAGTCCAAGTCAATGCTTGTTTTTTTTTTTCAGGGCCAAAGTATTGGTTCGAGGATTTTTGTTTTTGTTCCAAAAACAGGCCAAAACTGTTGTCGCTGATAAGTTCAAACTACCAATAAATGGGTCACCGGGTCATCAGTAAAGTCGTGGTTGTAAATAATACTATTTCTGTTAAAAATATTTTCTTAGAAGAAGCAACAATCTCTTGCTAGAGGCTACCACAGCAAGTCGCTTGTGATTTAATTGGCAAAATTATTACATTGGATGCCCTTCATGATGCCAACTACCCATATTTATCCAGGCTGAGGTCCAAGGGAGTCAACTTGATCTTACTGTTTGCTATAATTGCGTTTGAACCTCTATTGACATCCTCAAAATCAGCTGTGTTGCATTAAATAAATATACAGTGGGCCCCCGTGTTACGAACTTAAACCGTTCAGCGGCTATGCTCGTAACTCGAACTGCTCGTATGACGGGCAATCCAAACCTATGTTAATTCGTGAATGCGTGCAACGCGTATAAAAACCTTAGGTAAAAACATCAAGACTTTATACACATATTAAAAATGAGTAACATAACCTACTGTACAGTTAAATTACATAACATAAATATACAAAGGAAAAATGACATTTAACTTTGGGGCGACGTGACTTGAGCTGGGTGGAGGCGGTGGGGAGCAAAGACCAACCCGCAGAATTTATTGATTTATTTTCTTAAACGGGAACTTTTCTCAAACTAGAACTTATCACCAACGATTTCCTTTTCTTTAATCCATAATAGAAGAAGCCTTTCCATTTTGTTGTCGATCGAGGTCCGTCCCCCGGCAAGGAAAGTCTTGCACTTAGAAGATTGCCGAGCGGTTATGACCATACTCACGAGCAAGGTTAACTATGCATGCGCCTCCTTCGTATTTTTTTATTATCTCCTGCTTGGTTTCTATTATCATCCTCTTACTTCTTCCTTTACCGCCACTTGCAATTTTAGAAGCCATGTCTAACAGATAAAGTTTGCAAAGTCTTCACAATATTCATTCCTTCCGTTTTTCACTCATTTTCTCTCCTTCCTTCCATCCCGACCAGCTGTGCCATCAAGCTAGATAAAGGCGTTCGGCCAATAGCATATCGGCATTTCTGTGATTGACGTGACGCCGGCCAATAGCATCTCCGTGAGTGAGACCGAGACTGTGACCTTAATTGACCAATAGCATATCGGCATCTCCGTGACTGACTCCGTGACTGACACCGTGACTGAGAGTGACTGTGACATTGTAAGAGCAATAGCGTTCAATGGTGCTGTGACAAGCATTAACTATTGATTTTGATGACTTGGCAAAGCGAAAATATATGAACGAATGCAATGGCCGGCATGTCGGATTGTTCGTCAGACAAAAGGTTTGTGCGTAAGTTGGGGACAAAACCTCCACGGTCCACACTCGTAAGTCCAAATGTTCGTAAATGTTCGTAAAAGAGGGTGTTCGTAAACCGGGGGCCGACTGTACTGTACTTCAATTTTACTACACACCCGCATTTAGGCAACAAGTTCAGTTTTAGTTTTTAGTTTTAGTCTGCATGTTTTTGAATGAGAAAGAAAGCCAAATGACCTGGACAAAACCCATGCAAGCACGGGAAGATAAAAATTCCATATAGTTAGGCTGAAATTGAAGCCACTAACTTAGAGCATCAAGGCTAACCACTCATCGACTACTATTCTTATGTTACTGTTATTAAGCTTAACCTCCCAATTTGAAATTTAAGATATTCTTTGTTACATACCCCATACTCTAAAAAGACTTAATATTAATTAGGGATTAAAAAAAAAAAAAGGAAAAGACTGACCCAACAACATTCTGGGCTGTTCAAGCCAAAACGAACGGGTTGTGCTGAACAATGCAAAAAGTTCATTCAAATTGACCAAAATATTGGGTCAGTCCTTTCTTGACCGATTTTTGGGTTATGTTTAACCAAACTGTTTTTTGAGAGCACAAATAACTGAATCACACACATACTGTACATGCATGAAGCCACTTTTTTCATATCTGAATGAAGGGGAGTACAAACAGAGACACAGCTTTTAGTCTTAGTATCTTGGTCAAGGGAAGACTAGCGTTTTATGACCCTTAATTCAGACATTTTCAACTCAACTGTTATTAAAGTGGAATGTTGCCTTATCTCACATTACTATTCATTTATTAGCATAATTACTCTAGTACTTTCGCTCAGTCAATCAGCTCAAACTAAAACCGATATGGTGTTCTGTCCTCATTTTAAAAGAAAAAACAACATCAAGTGTATTATACATTTTGGCTTTGAGGCTCAAGTGAAGGTGTTGCTGCCAAACTATTTTATGTGAAACCCAGTAGCATTCCAAGGTAGACAAACCTCCTACAGATTGCCCAAGGAAGGGAAAAAGGAAACTAGAAAAACATGGCTGCAAGAGGAAGCTTCATGCTGTGTGGCCTAACCTAAACCTACAGTAGCCTATATTGCACCACTCCTTATTATGCCTTCTTAAATACTTATGTCCTGAACATGCCTAAATATTGCCATGTTTGTCTATTTGCTTGCTTTTCGCAGGAAAGTGGTGTCATTTCAAAATTGCCTTTTTTTCCTTTTTAAATCCACAAAAGTGTGCTTACCTCATACAACTTCACAAAATTGTAAAGTCTTCTTCTTTGGCCATTCATTGACAAAGTGTTGTTGTCAGTTAAGTATTCATTGCGTCACCCTGCCAGCTCACAAGCAAGTACATAAGAATAGGAACATAACAATAGTAGTCGATGAGGAGGCGCCATTTCTGCATTACTGTAAATAACAGAGAAAAGTAATTGTTGCTCTTTTATATTCTCACTATTTTTGTGGAAGATTACTAGATTTTAGGTTGAAGCCTGAATAACCCATGATGTAGTGTATGATGTGATACATAACTAAAGTGACCTGACCTTGCCCCTGTTAAGCTTCCCGTGTGTCTGCAGCAAGAGCAACAACAAAGAGCGCTCTGTGTAAATTGAGACATGCAGTGCCCTCCAGTGGTGCACAGCCTTAAAAAGGGTGCTTCAGGGCCACACAGTTTTGCATGCATTCCTTCTTGGCTATAGTCAAGGGCTCCTGGCTGACAAAAGCACACAGAGCAGCGTTTTTGTTTTGTTTTGTTTTTTCAAACGCAGTTTCCGCCACAGACGGAGGAATGTTTATCAGTGGTAAGCATGCTGCCCTGTTATGGCAAAGGCTGGGGTTTTGTTTTGTTTTTGTTTGTTTTGGGTTTTTTTTTTTTTTTGGAATTGGTGTTAAGAGAAGTTAAATTTACAAGGAAAACATATATGAAAGTTCGTGTTTGGATCCATTTTGCCATTAATTTGATCAGGCCACCTATCCAGTATTCAGCCTACATAAATTGTGAAGGCTTATATGGCAAAATATCAGCTCTTAAGAAGACATTTTGTATTGAAAAAATAAAAAATAACAGAAAAGAAAAAGCAAAAAATGGTAACTGTAGTAACAGTATTGTCACAATCTCATTTAAAAACATTTCAAACCCGCTTAAACCTATAAAACCAGTGTAGGACAAAATGTCATGTTGATTTGCAATGTTTGTAAACGTGATAAACTGAGTTGTTGTTGTTTTTTTTTTCCCTTTTACTAGGTTAAAACTGATACACCCAATGAGTGGCAAATATCCATGATGACTATACATTTAATCTACCAGTTACTGCAATGGAATCTTGATTTTTGATGCATTTTATGTAGTTATTTGGTTTTGCACGGTTACGAGTTATCTTTGAGGGCTGACCTGTTATGTTGTCCAAGCAATGTTCGAAATTTTAATTCTACAAATTGTCCGGTGCATAAAATAAGCAGCAATGAAGGAAGTTCTTGTAAGTCTTGTTTTTCTAACATACTTGTCAGAGTGTCTGGCACACTCTTATATCCTGGAACTGCACGCGACAGGTAAAATTTTTGTTTGTAAGTAAATCCATTGCTAATAATTAGATAAGAAAAAGCATTTAAGAGGATAACCTTTTCTGTTTTTTTACCATATGAAAGGCAGGAAAATTATTTGAACAAAATGAATTAATTTAAATACTTTTCACTTTTGACAATGTGTTTCTTTGTGATATTTCAACATGGCATATAGGCATTGTGTGAGAATGAGTGTGGATTTGAAATATCCATCCATCTATTTTGTTTATCCGCGTATCCTCACAAGGTTCACTGGTTTGCAGGTGAATATCTGAGCCGTATTGCCACCCAATCGCAGGGCACACAGACACAAACAACCATTCACGCTCTCAATCACACCTAAGGGCAATTAAGAGTATCCAATATACCTCCGTCGCAAAGTTAGCAAAAGTTTTGCCAGTGAACGTATACTGTACAGTAATAATTAAAAATAATAAACTAACACCACAAAGTCATCCTACACATAGGAGCTTCCTGGTCAGCAAATTTTGCCATGCCCTTACTTTAATGACCTTTTCCCCATGTAGGCATCGTTAACTTCATGACAAATGAGGAGGTGTTATACATTTGAAAGGTCACGCCGCTGCTCTTTCGGCGGCACGCCACTCGCTCAAACTCAAAACACATGTTCGCATCGTCTGCAACCCCAAAAGGTGTTAACTCAGAGTTCACAACCTCATTTAAAGTCGTCTGCGAGAGCCTCGGCTCAGTCAAGCTGAGTCATGTGCAACAACTAGTCTTGTTGGCTCCGACCACTTCGGCGAGAGAGACAGCTGTTTTTCTTGAGTTCAGATAAACACAACCTCTGGTTGAAGGACGACATTGATACTATGCAACGATGCATGAGATTAAGAGGTGCCGATATGCACAGTTAATGTTAACATGATAAAAGACTGGACTAGAGCCACATGTTCTTTATTTTGGTATTATGCCATATGAGATTTCCCCTTCAGTGTGGGCCACAAGATCAACTAGTGCGCCTACAAAGGGATCATGCAGCATTTGCTTCATTCAGTGCGCAAGTTGCGGCTGCTTTACCATGTTGACACACTGCCCTGAACACGCAACATATAAAAACACCTTGCTGGAGCAACCTCATCCCACATAACTATATGATTTTGTTTTTCCTTTTTCACAAACTAAAGGGAGTCAACAAGGAGATCCTTCAAGAAGATGTGGACGACATTAAAATAGATGAGGATGATGAAATGATGAAGTGTTATGGAGGATCCCAGATAAATCTATGCAAGGCTCCAAGGACTCCAAATAATTCCAAGAAGATAACTAGTCATTTGAAACAAAGCTATAATAATAATAAGACAGCACTGTATTTTTCGGACGAGGCACACCAGATTATAAGGTTGTAAATTTGGGGAGATATCTATATACTGTATATAGGGCGCATATAAGACACTTTATTGCACATGAAGGCAAAGGAACCAGTACTGCAAAGAAGTCTAATTTATTCACCTTCTATTTGACATTCATATTTAAGCTACATCCAATAAGGTGCACCGTCATCTTTTGAAAATATTCTTATAGTTTGAAAAATACAGTAATACATGTCAACTAAGTCACAAATTGACAACAGTCTTAGAACCTCTCTGACCTCACTTTATTATACAGTATATGTCATGATTTGTATGGGATAATGGGGAAGCTCAATGCACTGTTATTGATCAGCACAGAAACAGAATTGACATAATTTGACTGAATAAAAAAAATAATCAGCTGTTTAAAACTTTCCAATAGGAATTGCTTGGGACATGGAAGGCTCGGACAAGGGGATGCCCTTGGAGACTCTTATGTGATTAAGGGCTTTGCATATCAACTTGTCCCGACTTGAATAAAATCAAGCTCTCAATTGTTTTGCTTCTTTATACTGCAGAATAAGGAAATCAGAATCCACCAGGTTGGAATCAAGTAACTCCCTTGGATATCACTGCACCAGTCTGCATCTTTATTTTGGTCCCAAATCTTGTAATTTTACCAGGGCGTGTGTAAATCGCATGTCATCACCATGAAATATTAAACCCAACGGAGAATTAATAATAGAAAATGTCACTGCAGTGACAGCCAAAGAGCTGACAAAAATGGCTGCTTGCTTTAGACTCTTCTTGAGGTTAGAAACTGCGGCCACCGGGCACAGCCTTTCTTTTTAGCTGGCTGATGGATGTTCACAGGAAGTTCGTAAAAGACAATCTCCCCCGCCCAAACTGCATATTCTTGGGCAGGGAGTGCTGAGTGCATGTAAGTGCTTCTTAAACCACAACTAAGTATGTTTTCTGGACCTGACGACTCAAGCTGTGGGCAGGATGGGTATAATGATTGGTTTGGAGGAGAGAATGGTTTGTGTGCTTGTGTTTGTATGTAAGTGTGTGTTTGTGCCCGCCTGTGGACAAAGTGGTAGACAACATAGGTTACCCACATGGCTTCCACATCTTGTAAGCCGCTCCCTCTGCCCCCAAAAGTGGTAAGTTTGGGGTGGCTCTGGCATGCCAAGCTACCACTTCAAACCTTTATTCAATAGCTGAACAACTCTAATTAATGTAATATGAACTCAAAACCACTGATGGTATGTGATGTTAAAGAAAAAAATCCTTGATGCATGCCTCAAATTAATAGAGAAAGCCAAACATGTACGTCAAGTCTGCACAGCGCAATACTTTGAACGATGCCTTAGATTTGAAAACCATTCTTTTAAATACAAGCCCAGGTGTCAAACCCAGGGCCCGGATGCCAAATCCGGCCCACCACATCATTTTATGTGGCCCGCAAAATGCTAATTATGACTTTAAGATTCTGACTAAAATAAGTCGGAATTTTTGGGGTCCACCAAATTGGTCCCCACAAAAGCAAGAGGTTCCCACAACGAAACATGGCCACCACCATGTTGCAAAAACCAAGAACAAACACATAAGGTTTTTATCTATCATAATGGGTACATCCCATTAACATAATGCATTGCATTTCCTTGCCCATCACAACAGATGGTATAATCACAGCCTTAACAACCAAAATTGCATTCAAATTTGTACTCTTAAAAACAAGTCTTGACCCCAGAGAAAGCAGTCTCAACTTGTGGGACTACCAAAATGGTCCCCACAAGGGCATGTGGTATCCACAAAGAAAGTAAAACACGGGTCTTAGTCCCCACCTGGTAGCCAAAACCAAAGGCACACACTCACACATTTATTTTTATATGGTTTTCCATTTTGGTGACATCCCATTGACGAAATGCATTGCATTTCCTATCCCCTAAAACACTGGTGGCAAACATACAGCCATTTCTGGCCCACAAATGGGTTTAATCCGGCCCGCAAGATGATTTTGTAATGTAAAGTATAAAAATTAGCTGATTTTTTGTCTTCTTTTTTTTAAGTTTTTTTAAAGTTAGATAAATATATACCATGATTTTATTGGTCTGGCCCACTTGGGAATAGATTTTCCTCCATGCAGCCCGCAAGCTTAAACATGTTTAACACCCCTGATATAGAGCTACAGATAGACGGTAAAGAATTACATTCTTTTTTTAACACGTGTCACCTCCTTTTACGCTTTACAAAATGTATTATAAATACTAGTTTGCTCATCACAGCATCCATTTTCTACACCACATATCCTGACACAATAGACTTTAACAATCATAGAGAAAGTGATTTACGCTCACAGCCACACTGTCTCTGAGTAAAAAGTGAATCCAAACTAACTGTTCGGAGGTTGGGCAAGTAAACCACAATACCATCTTTCACTGGTTACATTGTAATGCCTTTCTTTTTTGGAGGGGAAGAGGAGTGTTTTGCTTGGTCAACATGTGTTGATTATTGCCAAAATCATATTCAAATTCCCACTCCAAAATCCAATAACCAAAACTGAACAGACAAAATGTCTCAAACAGCAAACAAAAACACATTTGATGGCCAAAAGTTCCAACCCAAAGTTTTTTTGTAATATTTTGAGTGTGAGACTGCATTTTTACAAAATAAGATTTGAACAAAATGGCTTCTCATCTCCACTTTTTATATTGCAAATAAATAAGCAGGTTTTAGAGACAGTGCATGTGCATATGGCGATGCAAGAATGTGTGGAATTGTACTGTGCAAGCATGTCAGGTGTTGCAGTGATTAACTCCTTCATGTCTGTGCGCATGCGTATGGGTCACCTGCGGGTCACCATTGACATCTGTTGATTTGCATTCTCGATCTGCTTTTGCGTGAAGGGCTTATTCAGTGCTTTAAGCACTGCATCTGGTGGTCAGTGGGGGCAATATACGCATTTGTAGAACTCCCCTCTGTCTCTATAGTTTCCATGAATGATCTGAGCCACGAAAACCAAAACACTGTAAGCATGAAAAAACACAAAACAGCATTGATTGTGATTCCTACCAAACAAAATACATTCATGACATAACTCTTATCCTGTAGGTCTGAGTGCAGTTTTGCATTTTCGCCGTGTATACGGGAGCGTAATGTATGAGTGTATTCAACTTTTCAACACAAATTTTTGCATTTGTAAGGCTCTAAGATGCCGTTACCATCCAAACAAAAGGCACTTCAGATAGAACATGTTAGCGTTTTTACCACAGGTGTCCTCATGTAAACAGGCCCTGAATCAGTTTTGAAACACCTTAGGGAACAACATATTCAATATTGCACAATGCAGCCATTCATTGTATTATGGTGCAGGGAGCTGTAAAAGTATTCCGCATATTTTTTAACACCCTTGCTGGTTCTACTCAATCACCGTTCCATGGAGCAAAAATAATAACTAAGAATCAGTGACGGGTGGCGGCAGACGGGGTTATGCTGTCTGTCTGATTCTTAGTTCAATGCACTGACTGAGGCACTCAATAAGGAAGCATGGAAATGGGCTAATCAATAATACATGTTGCAGCCCCTA
The DNA here is from genome assembly GCF_059441005.1 of Hippichthys cyanospilos. Classification (NCBI taxonomy): domain Eukaryota; kingdom Metazoa; phylum Chordata; class Actinopteri; order Syngnathiformes; family Syngnathidae; genus Hippichthys; species Hippichthys cyanospilos. Next base: position 14,365,000 of record NC_142382.1, read on the forward strand.
ATGCTGTCTTGAAGATGAAGAAGGGCGAGAACCAAATTAAAATCTTCAGTGGGTTAAGTTAACAGTGAGAAAGGAGTGAGCAAATAGAGCAAACATAAGTTACCAGTTGAATGGTTCTTTTGGCCTTTTCAATAAGATAATCTAATGAAAGTGAAACTAAACCAACAGGGTCAATTCATCCATTCCTTCTCTAGAGTGATAGTCCTTATTTTAGTTTAAGGTGAGCTGGAGCATATCCTAGCTGGCTATTCAGCAAGAGGGTTCCCAAGATGTGCTTGCTCCAAGTCGGCTAGATACCTGCACGAGCTATGATGCACATTCTTTGGGAATCACTCATTTTCACACACTTTGACAAGGATTTTAGCCTTTTGGCTGTTGGGAAAAGAATCTAGAGACCTGAAGAGGAGTATTCTTAAAGAAATCTAAAACTTGATCATTTTAGCCATTCCATATTTTTGTCAATTACACCAAACCAATTTGCCAATATCTGAACCATTTTGCCACAGTAAAGATAATTATTACTTTCAAGTTAAAATTACAATAGAAAAAACAGTCTAAAAAAATGTGCTTGTGGGAAGGAGAGAGTGAAAGTCCTTAGAAAGTGTTTAAAGTGAATTACATGGGTAATGGCTTGAAATTTTTCAACACAACCTCCGATGATTAAGGTAACAAGTATTTACTGGCTTAAACGTCCATGTATTTTGATCTGTGGTAAGAGTTGGCCTTCCCTCTGAATAGAGGACCATTTCACATGGTCAACCGCTTTGATTCGTCTCGCTGAATGGTTCTTTTCAGCTGACATAGTTACTTAGAAACAGTGAGCGAAAGACATATAAAAGCAGCTCTTCAGGTCTTAGAAAATATTTTGGGAAACCAAAATAGACTGGTTCTAATGAGAGAGAGAGAAAAAAACCTGGGGGGGGCACAATACAATGTAACTGAATGGCAGATAAGCTGCTGTATGCTGTATATTGGCCCCGTTTAAATCGCATTTGCAGGCAAAAACGTGCTTTTGTCCCCTTTTATTAAATGCCTGGAGGAAACTCTGAGTTTCTCTCCGCTTGCCACCGTTTGATCAGTATTTGCTTCCAGAGTCATCAAGGTGGACTTGTGATTGCCTCTAAAAGTGGTTGAGGTTTCCTCAGAGCTGATTGAGCATAACGAGGCACTCCTGTTGAACACCAGACGCCCCCTCGTCTGCTCGTCCCTGTCAAAATATTTGTACTACGCTTGTCTATGTGCGTGCGTGTGTGTATGTGTGTTTGAAAGAGTGATAGTTATGCCCCTCCATGTGTGGGCACTGCCCAGGGTGCCTTGCAACCACACACACTCACCCATCTCACCTAGGTAGGATGAGTCCCTGTCCATCCCTGTGCGCACACACACCTAGCAGCAGCAGATTCAGACCACCCAGGCAAGTGAAGAACCATGAGAAGGCCACTTTATGCTCCCAGACAGCCCAGGCCAACCACAGTGGCGCCCCTCTGACACCAATGTAGCTGCTATTACCCACACAGAGCGTGTGTGTGTGTCTGTGTGCATGTGTGTGCGTGTGCACTTCTGCGTGTTTGTGTGTATGTGTGCATGTATACACATCTAGGTCGATCATCTCGCATTGAAAAATATGTCTGGGGTTCTGGATGGGGCTGTGACTCTTCTCTTTATATTCCGTCGACCACAGGCTCCAGCGTGGTTAATTTAGTTTAATTACAGTGCAACATCAGAGGTTTTATATTTTGTACCTGGCAAATCTCTACTACACATGTGAGTGTCAAGTCAAACCACAGTGATGATTTCACCGCTCTCTTGCACAACTGTATTCTTGCTAATACTCATCAAATGAATGTGTTAATAGAAAAAGAATTAGAGGCTTGATTGGTCTAAGTGTCAACATTTAACTTGTGTATTTTGTGGGCTGTGATGGTTTGGTTTGGATTTGTCATATAGCAACGGATTTGGGGCCCATAAGAAAAAAAGTATTTTGGATTCCATCACTGCATCTGTCTGTTTTATATGGGGTGCCGTTGGCTCAACCCCCATAGCACCAGTCGGAAACGCTGGGAGTGGTGTTGATCACGTGTCTGGGATCATGTGACTATTCAAGATGGTGACCTCAGAGTTAACAGAAGCTGAAAAGGATCTTTTCCATCACCTTGTTCCATTTGTGCTTGTATTTTCATTCTGAGGACCTGACACCGTTAAAGACAGGAGTAATTTTGCCAATGGTCAATTAATTTGAACCTCTGAAGTATACTCAAATGAAGCCACCTAATTTAGGTATGAAGAGCACGTGCACCGTGGATAATAACCGTGCACTGTTGGCCCCCATCCTATGCACACGGAGCACCATTGGCATTTTCGAACTTGTTTGATTCTCTGCAATACAGAGCGCTGCTGATGGCGCCTTGCGTATGCCTAGCTGAAGCTTAAACTTAAAACTTGATCAGTCACCAGCCATTCCCTATGCACATACAGCGGAATAAATTATCCCTCCCCAATCTTCATCAATGGACAATTTAGAATTAATATATGTATTTTTTTAGGAGAATAGGAAGAACCCTGGTAATCAGAGACTCCAAATCATTGGAACTTGACTGGGAGAAGAATGGGCAAATAATTAACAGCACTAACTTTAACCCGAACCCAAAAAAACAAATCAAGCTTGAATTTGATTTTCAGTTGAGTGAGTTCATGTGATTAGATGAGGCATAAAGTCCAAAATGCAATTACAAAACCATATAGTTCGAGTGTTACCCTATGTGACTCTGCCAAAAAAATAAAAATAAAAGCTGTATTTGAAAACAGGTCATGGGTGGGCATCTCTCATGGTGTGGAGGAGTGGTAAGAGGGCGAAATGATGGTGGTTCTTAATGTTCAGGATGGACCCAAAGTGATATTTTCATCAATGAGGCCAGTAGGGCTCCTGCATCCACCCTGTCCCACTCTTGTTGATGTTGTATTTTTATTGATGGTTGGCTGGAAACCAGTTCCGGGTGTACCCACCTACTGCCCAAAGACAGCTGGGATAGGCACCAACAAGACTGCGAACCCAGATGGATGGGTTTTGTTTTGATTCTTGAATGAAGAAAGGCAAGAAAGATTTGATTTTGGAGAGCTTTCGTGTGTCACTGCAAGTACCATGATGTTTACTTCACAAGCTCAGCAAAACATGCATTTGCTAGCGCTCACCAAAGCAAAAGTTCCTCACAAGCAATAATCATTCTTGCTCGTTCCAAAGGCTGCAACATTCTTACTGAGGGAGGAGGCAATGCAATCAAACTGGACTGACAAATCTGGAATAGCGTGAGTCATTTTTCTGTGATGCTTCTCCAAGCAGCCTTTGTCACGCCTCACATGCTGCGGGAGCTGTTGCACCTTTGATGAATGACTGAAGGTTTTTGGCCATCTTGCCTATGATCTTTTATTGAAGTTTGTGCTCACACCCAGTGCGCTACTTGGAGTCTTGCCAACAAGGGCACGCTTGAGGTGTTAAGGTTATTGCTCACAATTCAGCAAATTGGTCTATTTTCACAAAGTTTTGTGGGGTGACGTGAGATTGTCCACAAATAAGTCATTACAGCATTTACAGCAGGCGTTTTAATTTCACTTTGATTCAAATTAGGTTTGAAAATAACTTTTCCCTAAACAATGTGCAATGTGTATGTTCAAATTCTATATTAAGTGGTCAAGTGCTTTAGTCAAATTACCTGAGTATAATGCAACTATAATTACGGAAGAAAAACATAGGACAATGCTGCACGCTCTAGAATGATTGCATTATCTATGTGAAGGTTTGTGCTTGGTAGAATGCCTTTTTTTTAATATATACCTGTTACACTGTGGTTGAAAAGGTTCAACTAAAATGATATTTTCGTGCACGTGGCGAGATTGGTCATTAGAAAGGGAAAAAAAAACAGAATAGGAGGAAACTAGAAAGAGTGTCGCCATCCCACAGGATGATGAAACCGCCAGTGTGAGGTGTTCATTCAGTAACTGCGCTTCATTTATTTTTCCCTGCCTCACTCCGATTGGCTAAAGGAAATGTGTGACCAATGAGCCGCACGATTCCCTCCAGAGCCTGACGACGGATCTAAAGGATAGTTCTCTATCCCTCTTGTTACAAATAACTTCCTCTGACATGTTTGGGCACGCTGACAATGTTTTGACTGAAAACAGCTTTCAGGCTTGGATGGAATACAAGCTTTCAACCCCAAGGGTGGGCTACTACTTCAACTGCTGGTTTTTCCCCCAGAGGAGAAGACCGAGGAGCAGTAGAACAAGCCCAAGCAAGGCCTTGATTAAACAGTGAAGTCCAATGAATAAGTGTGACATAAATCTGTTTTCTTTCTTCCTCTTTCTCTCTATCCCAAAGCAGTCAGATGAATAAGGACAGAGATGTGTCACTTTGTTGACACAGTTAGACAGAAGTTCCCGGACATTTTTTTTTTTTCTGTATTGCTGCCATGGAATCAGTGTTTGTGGTCTTGGTTGTGTGTCTCAAAGCCATTCCAGTTGTTGCATTTGATCTGTGTTGTGGTACCAAAGAAGCTTTGTGTCTGTACTCCAGGTCTGAAATCATTGAGCCGAACACGTACTTCAGCTTCGAGCTCTCCGCAAATCCTTTGATTTGAATCATCGTAGGCTTAAATGCATTGTTGTCGTGGCTCATCTATTTTAAGCCCTGCTTAGAGCCTCTAGCGACTCTCAAAACAGGACCCTGTCAACATTTATTGTGTCTAAAATAGCTAGAGTAAAATGCTGCATTTATTGATCAGGTGGCACAGGGAAATTTTGATTAAGCACATCCATTGACTCGTAAGGAAATATGCAAAATCTCACAGTGACTGATCAATGAGATCACGCTCAAGAGCAGGTTGCAGTTGTATTCTGCGGTCAAGGGTGTCTGAACCGACCTCCCTGAAAACACTGAACATTTGTTCATCTTTGTGGGAAAAATGTTTCAGCCAACAGTTTTTAAATACAGGTCTTAATGGAGTCAGTTAAAATCAGGATTCTTTGCCATCCATTCGTTTTCTGAGCCGCTTATCACTGGGGTCCCAGATGTGCTGGAGCCTATCCCAGCTGTCTTCAGGCAGTCAGTCGGTCGAGGACAGGCCTGAACAGGTTCCCAGACAGTCATGTTGCACACATAGACAAACAACCTTTCACACTCCTGAACACGCCTAAGCTTATTTGCATTCAAGCTTATTTGCATTTACAGTCACTCAAACCACATTTTCTGGTGAATTAGGTAGGCTTGGGAGTGGCACGATCAGAATTCATTTTAACTCTCAACAGCAAAATTTAATTGCATTACTTGTTTTCACAAGCAGCTAGCTAAATATGCAAGAAAAGGTACAAAGTACAAGGGGGTTGTTGGGTGAGACCCCGGTCAAATTTTTGGCTTTTTTCACCTTTGTCTTTATTTTCACTGGTCCTCAGGGACAAGTCTTCCTGATCAGGCAATCGGAACACTGGAATGTTCCTCTCAAGTGCCTAATCAGAGGAGATGGCGAAATCAATGAGCTGGATGGATCCTAACAGGAATTTGAAATGAACACCGGGCTCAAAGATCAATGAGTATCTTAGCCTGTTTTTGTTTGCAAATGAGAGTGTGAGCGGCTGAAGAGATTCGACCTTGCTGCTTGGATTGGACTGCTATTTATAACACATAGAAGAGGAGTAAAGAAGCCTCAAAAATTGTGTTGATTAGAGGTCAAAGGTCTGCCACTTTATCAAAATGGAATCTCTAAAGATAATCTATATGTTATATTGTTTAGAGAGACAACTGATATGATGCAAATCAATCACAGAGGTGAAGAGATGATTGTATTCGTCTCCTGCAATTCTGTGGCAATTGTTTTGAATATTGTTGGGGATCTTTGAGTGTATCACAATTTTATTTGATTCAGATTTTTGGGTCTATGACTCATATCAGAATACATTTTCGATTCACACTGATTTCCCATGCATAATCTTTTGAATGACAATGATTTTTCCATAAATATGTAAAGAATTGTCATGATTTAGTCCAGTCTTTTTTGCATGACCAATGAAAATTGGCAACATTATCTGCCCATTTTTTTAATGTATTTATTTATTTACATTTACAAGCTTTGAATTGTAAAGGAAGAGCCTTTTTCTACAAATAGCGCTATTCTACATTTTGACATCACTGACACCATTAGACTGCAAGGCGGAAGCTTTTTTTGGTTATGTATTATAAACCTAAGTGACTTGATGGACCATAACGAAGTGAAACCAACGCAGTTTCACCCCCACAATTATTCTTGATATATGTCAGCTTTTATAAAAAGCCCACATTCAGAAAATTAAAGTTTAAAGCCATTTCAAATGTCCAAATACATTTGAAAGAACCACGTAGTGAGCAACAAGCACTAACGCTGGAGACTGGTACCGTATCGTACAATAACAGCGTAAAAGACAAGCGCTTTTAGCGAGCTTAATCAGCAAAAGAATATGAATATTTAATGGTGGTGTGTTGATGTTGATTGCAATAAAACCACCACTGCAAAGGTCAACGTCAAAATAAAAGTGTACTATGCCCATTGTAATGGTGCCTTTACATTATTTGGTGTGTTTATGGTGACTGCTACCAGCTTGGCTTGTGAAGTGATGTTGTCTCTTCCGTCCGGCAGTTATACAGAAGCCGACAGGAAGCGGATTTGATTTTTGTCTTTTTTTATAATTCATGAAATGATTTTGAGATGTTAAATATTGATTCTGAATCGTGGTAAATGAGAATCTAGATTCTTATGTGAATCCATTGTTTTGGCACCCCTCTAATTTTCAAAACTAAATTAATTGATGAATAATGACATGGGGGGGATGATATATATGAGCCACCGTTTCGTCACCATCTGGACCATATCACCTCAGCCATGACTCCAATGATGTCACCAAGAGAAGATGGTACCAATTACGACAAAAGGCCACATGTGTTTCTTGAATGAAAAGATGTAGGCTTTGGAAAGTCAATTTGTCAGGAACCAAGAAAGCATGCAAGCTCGCCACCAATGACATTACGATCCTGCAAGACCTATATGCTATTATTGTTTGTCTCATTGCAGAGCAAATGTCATTCAGATCTCCAGAGGCAGACATCTTCTTAGTTTCTCCTTCGGAGTCAGGGACAATCCAAGTGCTTTCCCAGATACTGTCAGGGTTGAGCAAGAACAACGCTTCATCCATCACTGGATGGATCCATGGGCTTTTCATTTGACTGGAGAGGCCCACTTCAGAGACCCAGCCCCAATTCATGTTCCAATGCCTGTCATTTTGCCCGCATATACCAAAACACTTATTCATTCATTCTTGCTGCTTGTCTCTCTCTATTTCCTCTGTCTCATTTATCTTGATTTCTTACTTTCACCCTTTCCCTTCTGCCTCTTTTTTCTCACTTCTAATGAGGAGTGGTGAAAATTATGATGTGAGGTCAAAACTGCAGATGAACGCACGTTTAGGAGCTCACCCAAGACAAAGTGGAAGGATGTACAAATACTTCCAGAAATCTAGCTGAAGTATACTGTACATCATGCTATCCAATCAGATTTCAGTTCCAGTGTGTTAGCATGCACGTATTGTTTTTGCCAAGTCTTTCATTCCGAGTGCAGGGATCGACCATACATACTATTTAAATAACTGCTTCTTCTTCTTGCCAATCAAATATTAGATTCATTTCTCAACATCTTGATTCATAGCCTTAGTGATGAGTGTCCTCTAAATTGATTCAGCTATGTGTGGCTTTTGATTGGTTGTGTTGTTTGTGATTGTGTATTGATTGATTGTTGAATCAGGTACTGCATATATCTTCACTTTTTTTTTTTATCTATAATATTTAATTTCAGTATGTATTTCTTGTGTCTTGAAACATTACTCAATTGCGATGGGGGTGCATTTTGTATTGAATTGACATCTGAAACACTGGTTCCATGTCATGTATGTTTGTTTAGGATCTGTTGTTTGTTTGTTGTTTCTGTTTTTGTGGGGTTTTGTTTATGTTCTATGATACTGTTTCTGTTCTCCTCGTGGCTGTCCTCGTTCGTGTGATTGTCCATCTGTCTGTGTTAACCTGCCCTCTTGTGTCTACCAATGAGCTTCCCCTGCCTCTTCTTCCTGTCCAGCTGTTTCATGTTACCTGATTAGTGTTGTGTGTATTTAGTTCCCTGTTTAGTTTTGCTTTTTGTCGGCGCATTGTCTCTTGTATTATCATGCCACGTGTACCTGCCTGCTTACTTTTTTGTCATGTTGCACGCCTGCCAGTATTTTGTAGTTTAACAGTCCATTTTTTATTTTGCATCCTGTTTTTGCCTTCCTTTTTTTCTAATTAAAAGTGGCTTACTTCATGGAGTCCCTGTCTCAGAGCTTCCCTGCAGCTGGTTCCACAGGTCCTACAATCACACTGGTGTTTGTCCCATCCCTGCCGCCCCAGGACAGTTAATGCTATTTCTTTAACAGTGAGTGTTTTTAAGACCACTCTATTGTACTTTATTGCAAAAAAGCTAGCATGTTGCTGCATTCAGTGGAGCACAACAGATGACCTCCCAGATTATTAACATCTATAGACATGCGGTTTTGCATTGGTGTTGTTCTCAGCCAATACTTGGATTCCTTGTGTGTTGTGAATATGGTATCATGTATATTCTGAGCAGAAGCACATATTGGCCTCAACATGTCAACACTCACCGGTTAAGGTCCTGGGAGGAAAATTGATTAGGGGTCAGTCGCGCACAGATGGTTTATTTACTCACCCCTGACACTGGCAATTTGAAAGTAGGGACTGACAAATGTTCCTGAGCTGCCTCATTTTGACTTTTTCACCTCTCTTATCCTACCGTGCCACTCATATCTCCAAGCAGGAAGGAAACTGTTGTTGAGAAACAGTCGACCGTTTTCCTCTGTTCATCTTCTGTCGGCTTTGTTGGAAAAACAGAAGTTACGACCTATCTTTCTTGACTTTGTACTAGGGTTACTATTTTTTAAGCTCTGACCAAGGATCCGCATTGATTAAAAGGGACATTTATTTTTCTGTCACTTGCAGTTTTTACAGTGTTTACATCAAGAGCATATTGGTTCTGTTGCTTATTTCCATTTCACTCAAGGTAAATACCATGTGAGGATCAACTGCATACTAAAGCATCTTTTTTAAATTATATGATAATGAAACCAATTGGGAGTTGTTTATGGCCCTGTGCTCGGGCGCTGGCTACTTTGAGCAAAGACTCAACAATGTGGATCTTGTTTGGCTGGTGTTTGAAGCGGTTTGACTGTTTGGAGTGTCCTGTTAACTCAGACTTTTAAATAGCTGCTTTTGAAGGCCTTCCGTGTGCTCTGCTCTAAGCCTAATCTGTGAGCTCCTGGAAACCCAAGGGGAACATTATCAAATTAAACACAAAACACACTTTCAGCTTGTTTTTTTTTTTTCCCCTCATTTTGTCAACTGTAAACTCTTCACCAACTATAGAGAGGGGGCAGCACCACTTTCCACCAAGAGCTCAACCGACTTTCGCTTCCTTTTGAAGTGCATGAACCCACCTCAGGGGGTCCATGGGATTTTAACAGGGTTTTTGGAGATATGCTTTTATTAATGCCATGACAGGAATACTATTTTTTTTCAATTTGAGAACAAATCAATTGGAACATGAAGCAACAGTTTTGTAAATTTTCTTACATTTGCTCATTTGCAAAACATGGTATGCCTTTATTGAATTATATTTTATACAAATGTCATAAGTATTGCAATTTTCCAGCAGAGAAACCTAAAATGCTTTCCAACCAAAAATGCTTTGTGCTGATAAGGGGGATCTTAGCTGCAAAAATATTTTACAACAATCACTGAAAAATGATTGCAATCCCCTGAGCGATTTGATAATTACATCAACCATATTATTTGTACAGTATGTGCATTGTTTCAGAACAATGTGCTGTATTTTTACGCTTTTTACATTATTTGTGCTAAGGCGGCACAAATAAAGTACAAATGTATCAGCGTTGTATTCAGAAGCTGACAGAAAACAGAGCACTAAAAAATGTGATGTTGAAAAAAATTGAAGATGAGAACAAACAAAAAGCAAATGTGTGTCTCTTTTAAATGTGTTAATATAGGGAATAAATATGAAATACTGTATAATTGAAGTGTGAATCACTCCCTTTCAAAGAAATTTAAAAAGATAGTGTTACAAGAAATGGCATCAACATGAACAAGATTATCTGTATACATATATCTATGAGCATATATTTGAAAAGTATTTATAGGTCATACTCATAACTCATAAAAGTATTTGTACATGTGTAAATAGCAGCTTGTTTTGTTTTTTGGTGGGGTATACATTATTCTAAATGAATAACATAAATAGCTACTGGTGTATTAACATGATATCAGGGAACAAGGGGTTAAGGGCTGGATGTTTTTGTACTTTTTACTCCTTTTGAACATGTAAATCATACTTAGGCAATGCATACGCTTTGCCACTACAACATTAAATATACCTGTATAGTCTGATGGAAGGCATTCATTTAACATTGTTGAAGTTACTCGTATTGTTTGCACTTTTACGGAATGCTGGGGGCTGTTATTAAAAATTAGATTCCATTTTTTTTTTTTGCCTTGTGTATTGCTTTGAGAAGAAATGAGTCCAGTCAGGCTGTGTATCAGTGCATTCCTTGTCAATTTCAGGGAGCACTTTCACAAACCACTGGTAAAAATGTTGCTCTCCGGTTAATGGTCCTCTGCTCACACATGAGACCAACCAGAACAAACAAAAGCACTTATGCTGAACACATAGAGAAGAGAATGTTTTATTAATCCTAAATAAGCCCCACACCTATCGTAAACACCTATATTACTGTAATGCTATCATTAATATGACCGAGAGGAAGGCTTTCAGTCTGATAAACAGCAAACAGCTTTCTATTTTCCTCTGACTAAAATCGTTTAATGGCCAGATTGAATCAGTGAAATTAAATTGTTGTATCAGCCTCGATATACAGTATTAGCCTCTTACTTGCCAATGGGAAACGTATCCTTACAACTCAAAATAACCCTTCTTTGCGATGTATCACCTTAGTTGACACTGGATCAAAATAAATCAAACTACAATTGTTGATTTGCTTTGCATAAATGGTTTGATTTAATCAGTTCACTCTTAAAAATAAAGCACTTTTGGAAAGTGTGTGCTCAGTTGTTGCAAGATCATGCATGTTAGGACAACCTCCCCGCCAGCCTTAACTCAGATTCTTGATATACCACTATCATTTTATGTACTAAGTTGCAGCCCAGATTGCACGTAAAATATGCAGCTAAAAGGAGGTGTGACTGAGACCTGCAACAGTCCTGGTCATGGCCGGCATGGGGTATTTTTAACTGTCAGCACTAAATGCCTCATTCAGCCCCAGCGTATCAATCCTTCTACCACCCTCCTCATAACCTCAACCAGAATATCTTCATGTCTGTGTGCACAGCACCACAGGAAGGCTTGCTGGCTGTTTACACGGAAACACACGGTGACACAAACTTGTACACGTACGCAGGCACACATACAAATACAGCATATACGTAATTATACAGTATTTACACACACAAATATATATATATATATATGCAGGCCAAAATAACATTAATTGTGGTGTGATTAATTACCGTTCATTAAAACATTTCTCAAATGCATTAAACTCATGTTTGTCTCTAATTTGATGCTTATTGATTAGATTATCAGGCCTCTTCTGCTGTGGGCTTGGTAGATGAGTGGTTAACGCATCTGCCTCACAGTTAAGTGACCCAAGTTCAATTGCAACTGGCTGTGTGGAGTTTGCATGTTCTCCTCGAGCCCACGCGGGTTCTCTCCGGACACTCAGGTTTCCTTCCACACTCCAAAAACATGCATGGCAGGTGTATTGGAAAACACAAAATTGTCCTTGTACGTGAGTGGTTGTTGGACCTGGTGTTCCCTGCGATTGACTGGCAACCAGTCCAGGGTGACCCCTGCCTACTGCCTGAAGATGGCTGGGATAGGCACCAGCAGGCAAGCAACCCTAGTGAGGATAAAACGGTGATAGAAAATGGATGGATTTACAGTATACTGAATATTAAAGATTATGACAAAACTGCATAAAATTTGCACCATATTTTATATATCATAAAGTGCAAATGAAAGCCTTTAATATTCTCAAAACTTGAAATCTACAAGTCCCAAAATCTGTAAAAATGTTAATGCGCAATTTTGGAAAGCACTTCGCGCTAGACTGACTGGCACACCAATAAACCAATCTGAGAATATTACATAATACGTACAATACGTACACCAGCAGCAATAAACCCATCAAAGAATATTGCGTAATACATGCAGTATGTACTGTACGCTGGAAGCAAATAACCTATCAGAGAACGTTACATACTATATCAATATATTGGTGATTGTATGTTTGAGCATGCCCCTTTTAATATGGTGCACCCAATGCATGGGTTAAGTATGGAAATACACCCCATAATCGAGCCTGCCCATAACAATACAGTGCACCGTATGGCGTGGAAAATACACCTTTCAGATCAGGCGTCACTAAAAATGTTGCATTAGCACATTTTAATCCAGGTATGGGGTGGATTTGAATACATATTTCTGAAGAGTTCTGCTGTGCAGAACAGAGCAATGTAGTAGTTGATTTATTACACCTGGTATTTTCCCCATACATATCCATTGCTTTTATAATCAATCGTTTAAAAGGTCTGCGACCTAGTTGAATTTCAAACGTGTAAAGTTTGGTTTAGCTACTTTATTGAAACGTTCTAACACCAAGTAACGTCCAAATGATGCATTCAATGAATATTTATTCAATGTATCCTCTCCAGTTGTACCGACAGTAAATGGAATGATCTTTCTTATTTTTTACTGTTCTACGTCAAAGTGAATGTGGTGCAAAAGGTCATTCAAACAACAATGCTCATGCTGTCCTAGCAGCGCTGTATTTAAATCTTCATGAAAGTGGAATATTTGAAAATACACACTTCCCCTGCACACATGCAAACATGGTGTGATTTGGCCCAGGCCTGTGCAGCCTGTTGACAAGTTGGAGGAATGGAATGTCTAAGAAACTGTGCCCACACATCGAGCAGCCGCCCAAAATCTTGGGTTGGCCTCACACTCCTGCAGGAGGTGCAGCGAGGGAACAGCAGGAGAGGAATGCAGACAAATAACTTGTTCTTATTAAACAATTCTGCTGCAATTAAATACGCACTTTCTCATCCATCTTGCAACTGAATCTCTCTGATCGGCTTTTGGAGATGATGGGTGGTAAAGTTTGACAAGATGTGATGATTATCACTGCAGTGCAGCTCCAGGGCGATCGGTGATGTTGATGAGCCAGTTTTATTTATTACTTAATGAATTACTCTCTCACAACCACCCACCGCGCAAGATTTTGACTCTAGACCAGAAGAGGGTTTTGTCCCCGGGCAGTTTTTAGTTGGCAAAAACTTGACATTTTCCTCAGCTGTTTCAGCTTTTCCGCAGGCATTGATGAAATTTGAGGTTGTCTCAAGAAGCCACCAATGTTTTACCGCACCTACTGTTTGACATGTTTCAGCGTTGCATCACTGTTGTATGGCGGCACTCTCACTTTGCCTTGTCCTTTGAGAACTGAGGAAGGCACGAGGGCAGCTTTTTGTATTTTTAGGGCAGCTGTGGTCTATCAGGCCCAGCCTATTCAAAGGAGCCCTAGGAGGGTATTTTGGGCCAGACTGAGTTCAGGCCCACACAGAATTGCTGACAGACACAGCCAAAGAGAAAAAAGAGGGATGCTTTGCTTTTGGGAGGAAACCAAATCATGAAGGAACAATTATGTTAAAGAGAAAAACCAAGAGAATTGGCAGACGTTTGAACCTGTGATAATGTACGTATAGGGGGAGTGAACAGCCGCTGTTATATTTCAGCAACTATACAGTAGTGTGCAAACATTTTGAGCCATCACTACTAGCTGTAGTTTGATTTTTTTTTTTATCCCACTCGTCATTTCATTACATTGCTATCGTTGATATTGCCCTAAATTGAAGAAGACGGAGGCATAACCTAAACATCCACTTTTCAACTCGTCATTAGACAAGTGGCCTTTTAAGTATTTTGCACACATTTTTTTGGGGGGGTTGACAATTGGCCTGATTCAAATATCAACGTTGTGCTTTTTAAGACGTTCTTGCTCTGTGTATTGAAATTGCAAAAATTACATCAATCACTCAAGACATATCGCCATCTGTGCCAGTCATCACAATACCAGGAGTCGGATGGTCAGAACTAGATGCATGCTGGAGGTGACATTTTCCACTATTGCTGGAATTAGTCAAAACAAATGTTGGTAGATGGAATGCCCAATCAGCTTGAAGTATTGTATCCAATGTTCCTTTCTCAAACAGGTCACATTTGGCCGGTCCCAGTTTGATTTTCATATGGAGAACTCCTTTCTAGTGATTGACATTATCAATCTGGCAGACCCTTGCCTGATTAGTTATCTGTCAGTTAGCCGTCAACAAGGTCGCTTGCGTCGCACAATTTCTCATAATTAATGATCTAGTATTGCGGAAATATAATGATAATATGTGCTATATATGTGTGTCACTTTAGATTACACTGATTAATATGTATTGTGGGAGTTTGGTGATCATTTTCATTTCTCTGGCACGTTTTTGTACAAGTATCGTGGTCTTTGGAATATACAGTCCCTGTAGTATTTCTTAGCTGAAATGGAACTGGGAAATTTTGAACTAATGTTCCAAGTATCCCAGAATTATAAACATGTATTATTTTTTTTAAGCAGAAAGGCATGACAAGTAAGGCAGTGATGTAAAGAGTACAGAATAAAACAATTTTTTAACAAATCACTGCAAAGGTACTGCAGAAAACTCTTAAAAACAACAAAAGACTATTATATTAAGTAACAGCAAAACACCAGGACAGAAAAAGAAGCCTACATACATTGATACACCTCATGTGTCAGCAAAAACAAGGAACACCAGGATAAGACATTGTTGGAGCCAAAAAGCTTTTTGTATATTCTAATTTGTTTATATTAAGAAAGTTAAACAAATTGTCTGAAGACATGCCAATCTATGGTGGGTGGAACCATGGTTGCCATGGTTACATAAATACGTGCCAGTTGGTGATTGCAGTCAGGTGCGACAGGGCAAGGGGCAAACAGTTTTCGACCGTGCGAACGTGCGAACGTGCGAACGTGAGTGGTCTTTAAGTTTGGTTTGTAACCCGAATTATTGTTTTATCAAGATATTGAACGAAAAGGAATGTGGACGAAATAAACGGATTGGCATATCCAACGCAACGCAAAGAGACTATTGAAATTATTTGATCGACGCACGCGTCAAAACAAAACTTACCCAGTTGCCCTGCTGTCCAGCCTATAGGCAAAGGCTGTACAATGTCGAAAACTGTAGTCTTAGTTTGAGACGGACTACCAGTTTAAAGTATATTGGAAACCGAGAGGAAACGCAACGTGACGGCTGCTCGGTTTGGACGGCATCCGATCGTTGCATGAAAGGACAAATTAGTGCTGTTTCGCTGAGTTGTTGCGAAACTTGAACGGACCACAAGACTACGCCAGGGGAGACACGGCGTGCGGGCCATTGGCTTGGCTCAGCGGAGGCACCGCGAACGTCAGGACCAGCAAGGCAGCCAGCCAGAACATCCACGGTGAGCGGACGGCCGCGCTGCCCAGCCACCTCGCATCGCATCGCATCACACGACCAGGACAACGGCCCGGTGCTTGAACTTTGCATTGGGGCACTTTTCCAAACTTGGACAGGTACACTGTGCACATAAAGGTATGTAGCGCGCTACCAGCTGGTTAACAATATATGGCCATTTAAAATACTGTGTGCACACATAGGGGACTTTGAGGATAAAAAAAAGGTGTCAATACGAGCGCTCTGGTAAAATCCAATGCATTGGTGGTTTTATGGTTTCATCTCCGTTACGTTTTACAAGGTCTTGATTGTAATGTGATGAATTTCTGTGGGGTTTGACTGAAATAACAAGGTACTGTTTTACATTTCACACTGCTGGTTGGGTTTTGTATTGCAAAAATGGATTCAGGTAAAGGTGTTGCTCATGTTATGTGCTCAAATGGTGATGCAATGCAAATAATGGATGAACCTTCAGAGGGTGAAAAACGGTCTAATGTGACCACCACAGGTCAAAGTGCTCGCAGTGAAATTTCACAGGTTAAATCTCAAGTTGGGTCACAGGTTGGCTCCAAACGCAAGGTGAAACTAACACCAAGGGCCTTAATGGAGAAAATTGATTCATTGCAAAAGGAGAGAAATTCTAAATTAAAAAGGGCATCCAACATGCAGAAAACAATTGGAGAATTAATGGAAAATGGAGGATGCAAACAGGAGGTTCAAAGTGCACTTGTGAAATATCTGGACCTATGCAAAGATGCCAGAGAGGCACAGTGTGCTCTTCTACCACTAATACCTCAAGAAGAACAATACAAACATGACATTTGGTTCAAGGCTAAAATGATCAATAATGATCAATTTATTGAGGAGGTTAATGATTGGACAAAAAGGACCCAAGCTGTGCAAAGTGGCGATAATGATGTGGAAAATGAAATCAATCCCAACGACAGCATCTCTAATGTTGAAAGCACAAAATCCACTAAAGGTCACACCTGGAGTGAAGCGAGTAGGTCCAGCACCTCTTCGTTGCGAGCTCGCAAGCAGGTAGAGGCAGACAGAGCTGCCCTTGTAATTCGTGCAGCAGCATTAAAGGAGAAGCATGCGCTTGAGGAGATGGAGGAAATGCTGCGAAAGAAAAAGGAAACATTGGAGCTGGAGGCAGAACTGGCTGCTGCCAATGCCAAAATATCAGTGCTACAATCTCCCACTCACCAAACCCTCTCACAAGCACCATCTGATGGAATGGACTCCTACTTTAGGAAAGGTGCAAGACCAAAAGAACCTTCGGTGGCACAACACACCCTAGCCAGAAAACATGAACCAGTCACACAACCTATCCAACCACAGCCACCCCGACAACAATCTGCACAATCCTATGTACAACAACAACCGCCTCCTATACAACAGCAGCAAGGACTCATTTCACAACCACCACAGCAGCAAACGTATATTCAAACAAAACAACCACCCCGACGTGTACAACCACCACCCTTTTCACAATCACACATGCCTATGAATGCAGCATGGGACATTGGCCATACTACCCACAGGAACCCCCCTGTGGAACAAAATGCTTCTCAATTCAATGACACTTCAACGGTGTGCAACTTGCTCCAAAAACAAAATGAAATCACAGCCATGCTAATGGAACAGCAAACCTCTCATTTACTGCCACCCAGGGAGATACCATGTTTTGATGGGGATCCTCTACAATATAGAACCTTTGTTAGAGCCTTTGTACATTGCGTTGAGAGAAACGCAAGCAACAAAGGGGATTGTCTGTACTTTCTGGAGAGGTACACCAAGGGTCAGCCGAACGAGCTTGTACGGAGCTGTCAACACATGGCACCAGACAGAGGGTATGACATGGCAAAATATCTTCTTGACCAAAACTTTGGAGATGAATATAAAATTACAGCAGCATATATGGAGAAGGTTCACAACTGGCCGCTGCTGAAATCTGAGGATCCAAAATCCCTTCGAGCATATTCACTCTTCCTTCGTCAGTGTTGTAATGCCATGGAAACGGTACAGTATATGAGAGAACTTGACATGCCAGCCAACATGAAAGTCATCATTTCAAAGCTTCCATATAAGCTAAGAGAGATTTGGAGAGTCTCTGCATGCGGCATAATGGAAAGACACTACCGCAGACCCCAGTTCACAGACATCGTCACCTTTATAGAGCGCCAGGTAAAGATAATATCAGATCCAGTCTTTGGTGACATTCAGAATAACACACCGGGCACAGGAAAGCCAATGAACAAATTGAAGTCCCAAGGCAAACCCAGGTTTAAAGGAGACAGCTTTGCAACTACTATCGAAACCCCTCCGCCTAAAGAAGAGCAAGCAAGATTTCCACCTAGTCCCAAGCCAAGTAATACTGCTCACAACACCGCCTCTTGTATATGCTGTTCTAAAGACCACACTCTGGATCAGTGTCCAACAATGGAGAAGAAGTCACACAGAGACAAACTTGCTTTTATAAAACAAAATGGAGTCTGTTTTGGCTGCCTTCGCAAAGGCCATTTAAGCAAATATTGTGCTGACCGTTTGATTTGCAAGGTGTGCAGTAAAAAGCATCCCAGTATTCTTCATATTTACTTTGACCAAAAGCAGAGGTCAAGCAACGCAAGTCAGCCAAATAAGCCTTCAGTAAGCAACGCACAGGTCTCCTTGCAAACTTGTGGACAAACAGGGGCCGGTGACAGTAATGGCGTTTTGTCAATCTTACCTGTGCAGGTGAAGTCCAGCAAGGGACATAAAGTAATTAAAACCTATGCATTCCTCGATCCCGGCAGCACAGATACCTTTTGTTCAGAAGCCCTCATGAGGAAGTTGAATTTGAATGGAAGAAAAGCCAAAATCAGCCTTCTAACCATGGGCCCAAAGGCATCTGTATCCAGTTACATGTTGACGGATTTAGAAATCTCAAGCCTGACTGGAGAAGAGTTCTTTGACCTGCCCAAGGTCTACACTCAAAAGAAAATGCCTGTTACAACCAGTAACATCATTAAAGAAGAGGAGCTGGCTAAGTGGCCATATTTAAATGGGGTGGTTCTTCCACGCATTCAAGCTGATGTTGAGCTATTGATTGGTACCAATGCCTCTAAACTACTTGAACCGTGGGAAGTTGTGAACAGTCGTGGTAATGGGCCATATGCCATTAAGACCCTATTGGGGTGGGTTGTTAATGGTCCCCTTTCCGGCTACAGTGAGCAGGCTGAGTGCGTTACTGTCAACAGGACCTCCATAACACATTTGGAGGAATTGCTGCACAATCAGTACAACCATGATTTTAATGAAACGACATCGGAGGACAAAGAGGAAATGTCACAGGATGATAAGAAGTTCATGAAAATCATGACTGATTCTTGTAAACTTCAAGATGGACATTACACCCTGGAACTCCCTTTCAGAAAAAAGGAAGTCTGTCTGCCAAACAATCGGTGTGTTGCTAGGCAACGCATATTTGGATTGAAGAGGAGGTTTGGGAGAGATAAGAAATTCCACAGAGATGCTGATGAAACTAAAGAATGGATTGAGAAAAAAACCCAGGCTCTCAACACCGACAACTACGGTCATGATTTGGCAAGTGTTC
This sequence comes from Hippichthys cyanospilos, assembly GCF_059441005.1. Taxonomy (NCBI): domain Eukaryota; kingdom Metazoa; phylum Chordata; class Actinopteri; order Syngnathiformes; family Syngnathidae; genus Hippichthys; species Hippichthys cyanospilos. Next base: position 14,384,301 of record NC_142382.1, read on the forward strand.
AGGCTTTGCAGCGCAAGCATGAGGGCTTTGAAAGAGACCTGGCACCCCTAGGTGACAATGTGAACTCTCTTGGGGAAACCGCACAACGTCTCATACAGTCCCACCCAGAAGCAGTGGATGACATTCAAGAGAAATGTACTGAGCTCAACTCTGCCTGGAGCAGCCTTGTTAGACGTGCTGATCAGCGCAAAGACAAGCTGGGAAATTCACATGACCTGCAGCGCTTTCTATCTGATTTCAGAGACCTCGTGTCCTGGGTTAATGGTATCCGAGGACTGGTGTCCTCTGAGGAGCTAGCCAAAGATGTGACTGGAGCGGAAGCACTTCTAGAAAGACATCAGGAACATCGCACAGAAATAGATGCTCGTCTTGGTACATTCCAGGCTTTTGAGCAATTCGGGCACCAGCTTTTGGTGCAAGGACATTATGCGACTCCCGAGATCAAGCAAAGATTGGAAACTTTAGAAATGGAGCGGGCTGACCTGGAAAAGGCCTGGGTACAGCGCCGCATGATGCTGGACCAATGCTTGGGGTTCCAGCTCTTTAGCAGAGACTGTGAACAAGCTGAGAATTGGATGGCAGCTCGTGAAGCCTTTCTTGCAAGTGACGACAAGGGAGACTCCCTTGATAGTGTTGAGGCACTAATCAAAAAACATGAAGACTTTGATAAAGCCATTAATGTGCAGGAAGAGAAAATTGCTGCTCTCCAATCCTTTGCCAATCAACTCATAGGAGCGGACCATTATGCCAAATCTGAGATCTGCAGTCGACGCAATGAAGTTCTTGACAGGTGGCGTCGGCTGAAGACCCAGATGATTGAAAAGCGCTCAAAACTTGGTGAATCCCAGACCCTGCAGCAATGCAGCCGAGATGTGGATGAAATAGAAGCTTGGATCAGTGAGAAACTGCAGACTGCTTCTGATGAGTCCTACAAGGACCCTACCAACATTCAGCTATCCAAGCTTCTGAGTAAACATCAGAAGCACCAAGCATTTGAGGCGGAGCTCCATGCCAATGCTGATCGAATCCGTGGCGTCATAGATACTGGTAACACACTCATCCAGAGAGGTGCCTGTGCTGGCAGTGAAGATGCAGTTAAGGTACGCCTTGGTGCGCTGGGTGAACAGTGGCAATTTCTCGTCAACAAATCTGCTGAAAAGAGCCAAAAACTCAAAGAAGCCAATAAGCAACAGAACTTTAACACTGGCATCAAAGACTTTGATTTTTGGCTCTCTGAGGTGGAAGCACTTCTTGCTTCAGAGGACTATGGGAAAGATCTGGCCTCAGTCAACAACCTGTTGAAAAAACATCAGTTGCTGGAGGCTGATATTTCAGCCCATGAAGATCGTCTGGAAGATTTAAATGGACAGGCTGACAGTCTGATGGCAAGCAACGCCTTTGATACCTCTCAAGTGAAGGACAAGCGTGGTGCTGTTAATGGTCGTTTCAACAAAATAAAGAGCATGGCAGCCAGCCGCCACGCGAAGCTGAATGAGTCTCACCGTCTACATCAGTTCTTCAGGGACTTAGATGATGAAGAGTCTTGGATCAAAGAGAAGAAGTTGCTTGTAAGTTCAGAAGACTATGGGCGTGATTTGACTGGAGTGCAGAATCTGAGGAAGAAACGCAAGAGGCTTGAGGCTGAATTGGGAGCCCATGAGCCGGCAATTAAGTCTGTGCTTGATACTGGAAAGAAGCTGTCTGATGACAACACCATTGGCCAGCAGGGGGACATTGTATTGATCGCGGATGCAACAGCCCCACGTGGATCCTGGCTGCTGGGAAGGGTCTTAGAGATCTATGCTGACAAGAAGGGACTAGTGCGTTCTGCACGAGTTAAAACAAAAACCAGCACACTGGACAGACCAATAACTAAGCTTTGCTTGATTCAAGAAGCAGACACTTAAGCTTCTAAGAGGTTTGTTTTGTTTTCGTTTACATGACTTGTTGGCTCCATTTATGTTAATATTGGTTTGAATTGTTCACGGTCTCCTGCCGTTCTCAATTAGGGGCCGGTGTGTTGGAGCCAAAAAGCTTTTTGTATATTCTAATTTGTTTATATTAAGAAAGTTAAACAAATTGTCTGAAGACATGCCAATCTATGGTGGGTGGAACCATGGTTGCCATGGTTACATAAATACGTGCCAGTTGGTGATTGCAGTCAGGTGCGACAGGGCAAGGGGCAAACAGTTTTCGACCGTGCGAACGTGCGAACGTGCGAACGTGCGAACGTGAGTGGTCTTTAAGTTTGGTTTGTAACCCGAATTATTGTTTTATCAAGATATTGAACGAAAAGGAATGTGGACGAAATAAACGGATTGGCATATCCAACGCAACGCAAAGAGACTATTGAAATTATTTGATCGACGCACGCGTCAAAACAAAACTTACCCAGTTGCCCTGCTGTCCAGCCTATAGGCAAAGGCTGTACAGACATGATTGGCTGAATGGAAGACATAATGGACCAGGTTGACCAGCAAAGTGAAAGCAAAACATGAGCAAGACAGGACACAATGAAACAATCCGTAGTAAGAAAAAAACCCTGACATGTACACTGAATGTGAACAATTTGAAGGGGAAAAAATGAAAACTTTCATCAGATTTTGTCAATGATTTGTTTCTAGTTGGTTTTGTCCATATTAATGGTGTTTAAGATAACAGTTGTCTTATTTATACACCTGACCAGATATTATTTCAGTTGGCTCACTGATTGAAGCAATTTGCATGCCCCATGTAACATGGATACAGCTCTCCGGCTATGATTCCCCACATTAATATTTAATTGCCATCAAAGTGTGTTTTCAAAGTATAGGGTGACGCTCCGATCTCCCACTCCAGTCACAATAGAACTGATTCCGGAGCGGGTGAGGAGCGTAGTGTGGTTCCAAAGAGATGACTTCTCGGTCATCTTATCCCTCTCTCCCCGCCGATGACACCTGTAGCGCCTCTCCACCAACAGTAAATCACGTGACCATTTCCTCACAGCGAAATCCTAATCCGTGTGACCAAGAAGCCTCCTCGGCTCAAGACAGATTGAAACCCGAGGCAATGGCATTAAGAATTAAAAATGCGAGAAAGCGGTCCCTGCGCGCGCCTTGTTTTGTCATCACTGTTCCATTAGTGTCACTTTATTCTGCCTTCTCCTCGCCTCCTCCCATCAGCATGTTTGAGTCAATATCGGGAATGCCGGGACGGTTTCTGCTCAAATGGTTACACTACACCTTCTTCACGCCTAAAGAGTTGACATTGTTTGTTAGGCTGGCAGGCGGGCATGCTGAGTGTCAGACTGGGCCACTTATGGGATAGGAGCATTTACTGGAGCTCTCACAAGACTCCGGGCAGCACATTCGTTGTAGGGGTGCACAAATTACCGAATTTTAATCACAATCACGATATTGGTGGCCACAATTAATTAAGCTGATTCTCGGCGATATTAACTTTTGAAAAGCCCACGCTACATGTCAAATCAAGAACTTTGTCATCCTACCACCAGGGGGTAATGTTTCCCACATGTTTGCATGACAAAAGCTTCTGCTTTTCTCACCCTTATTACTGTATTCACAAGTGTGAAATGGTGTTGAGTTTCTCACTTAATATGTACAGTGCTAGCTGTCAATTGAGACCCATTTTGAAAAATCCGGCAAAAAAATTGAATAAATTTGGTTTGACATGACCAAAAATGACATTCTGAAGTGGGTTTTATTATTTTTTTTCGTTGGTTTGCACTCAGCAAGTAAGTTGAGCCCTGTGTGTTTTTGCCATAATTATTTACTTTATTCTGTATTTATTTATTGTAATTTATTATTGTTAATTATCAATCCTTGAAGCCTTGTTTATATACTGCTTGTTTTAAAATATAAAAAAATAATCAAGGGCAGTAGACATGTTTGACCAAACATGATGAAAGATAATGATTAATAATCACGATTTCATTATTGACCAAAATAATCGTGATTATTATTTTGGACATAATTGTGCAACCCAAATTCATTGTATGACATTTGGAAAACTTTGGACAGGTTAAATATAATATATATTAGCTACCCTAACCACCCACTCTCATCAACAAAGGTAACAGCTCGCCATTCCAGGACATGGACAAAATTCTTCATTTATATACAGTATGCCATTGATGAAATATCACTCGGTACTAGTGCTGGGCTATAATGTCGATATATTGCGATACAAAGTGATGCAATTACACGTATAGCAATACGATGTTCGGTTTCCAATATATCGCGTATCGGTTTTGAAACCCCTTATTTTCATAAAATTCCATTTTTTTTCAATCAATCCATTCCGGAGTGGCTTTCGTATCAGGATTTTTGTCATTTTATGAATCGTGTTTAACATCATTCCAAGCGCTTCAAAAACACCAGATAAAATCTTACAATACATTACCTTTCGAGTGAGGCGATGTTCCAAAGCAAAAGTGGTGAGCAGAAAAAGAAAACTATGTTAGGAAGATAACATTTCGTCTGTTTCTGTCATTTTCGTCATATCTTGGGCTCATCACCCTCATTGTGTTCATGTCCTTCGTAGTAAGTTCCCGAAAAGCACAATAATATCCACTCCGCCTCAATGAGCAGCCATATTAACGAGCAGTACAATGTCAAGTTTTGTTTAACTCAAATGGGAATTTTGAGATTTCAAATTTTGCTTTATTTTGGTGTGGGGTTCTCAGTACCAACCTCCTGCCCACTGCCCTGGAGCCCTTTATGATTTGTGATTCTTTATGAAGGACCAGATTTTGGTGCGACGCCATTACCTCAAGCGATTCGTCCATATGTTGTGCATCTGTGTCTGACTGTGTGTGTGTGTCTACCTCTTCATATAACGCCTTCATGTTTCACATCTTGATCGTTATGACCTCCAGTTTCCCCTGTGATCCGCATTCCAGGTCATTTGCGTGTACTATAAGCTTTGGTGTTTTTCACATTTTTTTTTTAACTCTGCTCTCAGTTCTCGCTCAATAACTCTTGAATTAATATATTTTTGGCCGGCTTATTTATTTACCAGGCCTCAAGTAAATATTTTTTGTCTGTCAACCAACTTGAGTTCTGTGTGCATGTGAATGTGGGCAAAAAAAAATGCAGTTTCGGATTTATCAATTTATTTTGGAAAAATCAGAAAATAACGACTTCCAAATTCCCCCCTGATGAATGAGCAAATTCATTCCATACATGACTAATAATCTCAAAAACCAGGGATCAATCGGCCCCAGAATTGCATGTAGACATCACTGCCTATTTCAAGCCAATTAATTCAAAATATTGGAATAATTAACCACTCCTTGGCACATTGAGCAAAATGAGAATATATGCAGGCTGAATCAATAAGTGTTTGATTGTGTCTGCACTTTATCATTGCCTGGTTTACCTCAGCAGTGGACAGTTAGCTGTGCTAGCTAGTTTGTTCCGGCAGTTAGCATACAGACCAGAGAATTGATTGCTGGCTATAGAACAAAACTTTAGCATCCCTATATAGGAAAAATGCATCTAATCGCCTTAAAAATTGACACACACATTCCTACATGTCAAACCGTGAAAAGTATAAAAATTATCATTGCAAATTTTTTTTTTGTTTTGTCACCTGATAATGTTTTTCCTCATCTGAGCTCACTTTTCTGTCAATATATCCAAAACATTGTGCATATCGTTTTTATAATGGTCACAAATTGAAGTGGGCAAGAGTGGGAATGTGCATATGAGTTTTGGTGGCACTTTTTCAGTGACATTGTCTTGATACATGTTGAATGGTGGGGGGGGGGGGGTCCCTGTAAGTTCTAATGTTCAACCCATTCAAATGATTGACCAAGTATCTCGTCCCACAAAGTTTAAAGTATGACTTTAGATCACTTTCGTTACACCAAATGTGTAAAAACACATCATTAATATTGTTCTCAGCTGACCCCTCTCACCATCGTCCTTTAGTCCCTTTGGTGTGTGTGCCTAACTGAAAACACAAGATGACTGACTGCCTTTAACAACCACGGGGAGGCTTCTGGTACACCACGTATTCACAAAACAATCTCTAACAGAGAACGTGAAAATCAAACAAAAAGACTAAATAAACTGAATTTAACAGAATGCATGCATGTGACTTGTGTTTGCTGTAGAGCTATAGCAGTTGCCGCTGAAATTATGTGATTATGGTTATGCGAAAACATAGACATTAAAACCTTCATTATGACACATGAATCCTATCCAGCCACAAACAAGACACACAAATTTGTACTGGTGCATTGTTTTCACAAAAATAAACAAATACCATAAACGATGTCTGTAACTTTTGCAGAGAGAGGGAGAAAGAGCCTAATAAATACAATAGACAAACACAGACTGTATATCACATCTGCGTAGTGAAACTTGAATATAGTCTTCAGATTTCAGATCATAAGGCGCACTTCCTTTTCTCAAATATTGACAATGCATCTTATATTCAGTTGCACCTTACATATGGATGTCAAATTAAGGTGAAATTAGTTTGACAATTTGCTGTACCAGTTTGTTTGCTTTTAATGTGCAATAGGGCACTTTAAAGCTCCATGGGTCTTAAATACTCAGTGTATCTTATGTATGGAAATTTCCAAAAATAGACCTGTTCATTTAGACGGTGCCTTATGTGCCTATGCTCCGAAAAATACAGCTGTAATCTGCCTTACTCAAAGTTGAATGACATTTAACCGTGACCAATAAATTAATCCTTCAGTTTCAAGGTTACCTCATTGCTGAATGACTCTTTCTATACCAACAGTTTTTCAAAAGGTTTCCTGGAAGTGCCCGTAATTACATGCTTTAATGAAAACACATCAGACTTTCCCATTTACAGTATATGCGAGAAGAAAATGTAGGTTTTTCTGTGTTAAAAGGAGCCAACTCACAAAGTGAGAGTGACTGAGTATTATGTTTTTAAGTTGCTAGCTGAGTAGTTACTAGACAATCAGCTCACATGAGCACTTTAAATAATGCACAATACATATTGGCAATGCATTTGAATTTATGTGATGTGAAAACTAGTTTCATGCTTTTTAAAGTCAGGCATTTTAGATTTAGATGTCATTCGTTGCGACTGAGGGAATGCTAGATTGTTCCTTTTCGAATGACAAACTTCAGCAAACTCCAAAACCGAAAAACTTCTTTGCTCAGCACCTTTACTGGATAAATGGTTGGCATACTTGAATGTCACTTGATGCACATTGGTGCGGCATCTGGATAAAGCAGAAACATCTGGAGCAATATGCTTATGAAGGGGCTAAAATACCTGCTGAGAGGTGCAGACGTTTGATGTAAGTTCCAAAATGTATTTGATTATTGCAGCGATAGTACAACTAAAAATTAATGGTACCAGAACTTTTTGTCCATGCCTATATCCAAATCAGCAAAGGCAGGGCTTTGTAGCCACCATCCATATATACAACAAAACAACATTAGCAATACGTTCAACTATACGTATGCCCGAGCTCTAATATGATAGGATTAGTATCTGTGTTTTAAGGTTTGTCCATTTAGGTGAAATTCTAAGCCGGACAGGGAGTAATTTGGACACAGGGAAAATTGATTTTGACCATCAGCACTTTCTCATTTTCAAACAGCGCCTGCGGCTAAATGGGTTAGCCTGTTAAACACATTACACAGGTAGCTTCTCCCTTCCTCCCAAATGATTATCTGTCCGCCTTGAGCAATTGATATTTCTTGCAAATAAGAAAATTATCATATTCCATGACTGGAAAGAGAAATTACGGTGTTATGAAGTAGAGACTCGGGACTGAGTTAAAGGGACAGAGCTACATTTTTCTTTATTCTTTATTTTTTCAAAGGGTGGAGTATGCATATCAAATATCATGAGCTATATGGGAATGGTGGTGCTGTCAGGCCTCATCAAAAGAACTATACAGCGAACTATCAGTATGACAGACGGAAGACTTTACATCTGCTAAGGCAAATAAGGAAGCTGTAATTTCAGCAGCAAACCATACATTGCACTCATAAATCATAATTCTAGCCAAAACCCTGCACTGAATTCATTTTTTTCCTGCATCAGACTGCTGTGAAAAGCATTTGATTCATGCTCCAGCCATTTGATTTATCTTATCTTGTAAGTGACAATAACAGTGGGGAGTTACACACAAGGCATCAGTAGGTAGCAATGAGGTGCGTGCCATTTTGCGGTTTGATGAGCCTACTGCATATCCGCGGCTTTTGCTTACAATGCTCCTGCCCTGTGGCCCCAACATCTGCTTGCAGACTGTATAGTTGGAGGCCCTTGGCAGTCTAAGTAGAACCACATGGAGGAACCTGATAGTGGCCCTTGGCTGGGAGGAACCGCTTAACCTGACCAGCGTTGCCTGTGAGATGAATGGTCACTTGCCGCTGGACCTGACCCTTCAGCATACATGTTATACTTCTCCTCATAGGTTTACTCACAGGTAGATTGGCTGGACAATCTTCCTCACTTTGCCCTCATGTGCACAGCTCATCCATCCTACATCCTCTCGTTGGTTTTTGCGGCTGCGGTGCCCTCAAGAGTGGCTGAGCGATAAGGAGCATTTACTGTAGAGCCGGTCGGCATGCGAACAGCACCAAACTCACTAATGAGGGTGAGACAAAGCCACAGGCCACAGACATCCAGTAAACAGCAGACCACAGTCCACAAGATGCAAGCTCTCTCCTCCATTTGAACATGCAGGTATCGAACACACAGGCTCCACCTTTCTCTCAGAGTTTTTTAGTGCTTTCACTTACTTGCGTAATTGACTACACTGGGCTCATATTCAGTGTGTGGTGAGTTTGCACTAGGGGCAGGGTCTATTTCTTTCTTTCTTTCTATTGTGTGCAGTGCATCTTGCAAAGGTACAAGTGGCAAAGTTCTTCATGATGTCAATGATTTAAATATTAATCTGCAATCGAGATTTTTTTTAACTAATATAGACAAATAATTAGATGTTTTGATGTCAAATTTTGGGTTGGTACTGTACAGAAATGAATTTCAAAAATACCCACAAAATATCTATGTGACAGTATCACATTTACTTGTGTGTCAAAAAAAAAGGGGGGGGGGGGGGCGTGCTTATTATTTTGTTGTACTTTTACTATGTGTGCCTTGGTTAAGTGGATAACTTCTATCACAGTCAGAAAAGTGCAAGAATATTTTTTATATTTTTGCGGTGACCGTTGGACATGGAACAAATCATTTCTGGCATTATATGTTATGGAATGCCTGTTATGAAATCAGAACTTGGAAGTCAAATTATTTATGGAACCAATTGTGATGGCGTTTCCACTGTATTTTCTATTTAAAACAGAGCAATGATTTGATTAAGGAATGAATGTGGAGTAATGTAGTTAGTGTGTATCTGTTTGAATACCTTTTCTGCCAGCTCTCCCTTCACTGCCAGTCCCTTGTTTTCCTTTCGGAGAGCCTGGTGGGTCTGAACTGGCATATTCAGATGTTTTCTTTGGGCTTTGGGCCTTATATGTTTGTGGCCTACAAAATCTGCCTAGCAACAAGCGGTTGGGCAAACGTATGACGTGACCAAGAATGACATCTAAAACTGCCTAATTCATTTTAGTCGTCTCAAAATCAATCATTCATGTTTTGTGTTGTCTGGATAATTTACAACATGGCTGTTCGAAGTAACATTAGCTTTTCAAACAGTATGTGACAGGTTGAACAATTAATATAGCCTACCTACCAGTAAGTTGATGGTACTCCAACAATAATATTTAAATTATTATATTATTATATTTTAAATTATTATTAGGTGCAAAACGTAAGTGCCCAGCTACTGTGGGATAAAATTGGCTTGCATTTCACTACTCAAAGTAATGAACAATATTTGATTGTTGAGTCAGGCAAAAGCAATAATTAATCTCCGGCCTGTCTAATATGCTCTGCGGCCATGTGCTTCCAGTTATGTCAGCGCTCAGTCCTGAGCAGAGGTTAAGTGAAACTACCTGCTGCTCTGTGTCAGGCGATTATTAGCTTTGTCCGCAGCACTGCCAGATCATAAAACACTTTCACCCTGTACACTCTGAAACTCTGTGAGGTTCATTATTGTTATGCCGAAACGTGTTACTGTTTAAAGGTACCTTTTAAATGTATTTCTGTGACGTTCCACTGTGGGCTATTAAAAACACAGACAGCAAGCTAACTTGCGTGCCCTTTTTCATGAAAAGATGCCCCTCCGTATGCATATTCATAATAATGATGAATGCGAGTTTGGAAGTGATACAGTAAATAATGAAAAATGAGGTTTCTCCTTGCAAATGGGATGTGACATGAAAGTGAACTGGGGGCCTGGCTCTGGTTTCCTGTCTGAATGGCTCTTAATTAATGCAGCAGACGAAGGTCATCATTCTTTTCTGGTCTGAGAATGCCAAGCAGTTCTAGGCCCTCACGCTTCCTCACGCAGCAATATTGTTGTGAGCTTGTATGTGTGTGTGTGTGTGTGTGCATGTGTTTGTGTGTATTTGTGTGTGTGAGAGTGGTGGTGGTGGTGAGGTATTATTTTCTTTTTTTTTTTTCATTTTTGGAAAAATTCTTGTCCATTTAGTGGATTTAAAAATCCATCCATTCTGTATACAGCTTATATTCATTAAGATCGAATGTGTGTGTATGACACCCTAGACTGGTCGCCAGCTAGCATTTGGAAATCCGCCTATTTTTTTTTTTTTTACACCACACAGATGCACCAAGAAAACAGAGAGGAGATCAAGGCTTTTTCACCCTCTATTAGTTAGGAGCGCCCGTCCATACTGAAAGGTTTCCAAAACCGCAGATGATTAGTCAACGTCTCTCCGCTTGACTTCATTTGCAAGATCGAGAGATCAAAAGGCCATGCAGATCCTCCAAGATGATCTATAATCACTGGAGACTCCAGTAAGATCATTAAATACTGTAGTATGGGTGTCTTTACCCGAGTGCCAGCTCCAAATTTCTGCTCCCTCAAGCAGACGCCACTCATGGGGAAACATTGGCGCCTCCCATAGACTGTGATTAAAGTAAATGAATGAAATAAGATACAAGGAAATTGAAATGATTAGCTTTTATAGTAACCACGATGACTGGCAAGGCCCCCAGAGCTTCAGAACAGAAACAGCTGAGCCAATACTGCAATTGCATTCAACTGTAAATTAGGCTAGACGGGCAAACGGAGAGGGTACTCTGTAATAGCAACAGAGCAACGTAAGACAAAAATTACATTCACTAGGCATTCCAGCTCAGGGGTTTCGCCATGAAATACAGTCAGCTTTCAAACACTCCAAAATTCCCCAAACAATGTCTGGTTTTGATCACAGACAGATATTGACATTTCTGTCACACAAGAATGTTATTCCCGGCAAAACATCATTTTTACTTGGATTTCAGTGTGGGGCAGTATGTTTGAATTGAAACTGAAACAGTGCTAAAGCCACGACCCTTGACAATATTTACAGTAAAGAAAAACACAAGTTGCTATTATTGTTGTAATTAAAACACACATTTTAGAACACACACTACACTGATATAACATCCATTGCAGAAACATTACAACAAATCTGGGTAATTATTAAAGGTGTCATTGCACTTGGTTTTCCATCGGGGTATCTTCATTCCATTCTCAATTCCTTTTAAATGTGATTTTAAACTGCTCTTGTTTTTTATTACTGTGACGCATTTGCGGTTGCCGCACTTCCGTATGCGTTCCGTCCACAGTCACAAAATTTGGGGTCTGCACCGACCTTCTCGAGCAGGTTCGGTCAAAGATATACACGTCGCATGGAACTGGCCTGTAAAAGAGCATTTTTCCAACTCCGAATTCAGACTTAAACTTTCAAATTATGTGTTGCTGTCCACTGACACGATTTGGACTGAGGCCTGTGAGTGTTGTAGTTTTATGTGTCTCACTGCTACTTCTGGGTTGGGGCTTCCCACTGAGAACCCCGCAAATAATTAGACACTTTGGAAAACCAAAGCGCGTCTTCACAGACACAACACCAAGGCAATGTATGAGAAATTCCCAACCTCAAATATAGCATGCAGAACCAGAATTTGGACAGTGAATCTGTCAAGAGGCAAATTACAGACTTGGGTTAAAGTGAAAAAAGGGTGGTGTGATGTATAAAGCGTGCTTTGCCAGTGCACATGGAGTAGAAATTTCAAACATGGGTAAAATAATAATTTACATTAGCATGTGTTTCTCAAATATTTTAAATGACTTGTAAACCCATGTAAAAAATGTCAATGTTGTGGTTATAAAAATAAAACATTGACTAACAAGATGACTTAATGGTATCATAATAACTGTAAAGCTAAATGGCATATCCATACGTGTGCTACATGAATTACATTACATTACAGTTAAACGGTAAAACCAAACTTTTTCACAGTGCACGACTTTCCACTGCAACTGTACCCTTCATGTCCTGACCACCTGTAATTAGAACCACAGTGCACCAGTGGGCATTCTGTGATTTGTCCCTCTTCGCATTCTCTCATCACCTGTTTCCCCTCTAGAAGCCACACATCGAGCCCCACCGGGCCCCAGCTCCTTTTCCACCTTGCAGCTCGACTACAAAGCGGCAGCTACGTAAAAGGAGTCTGTGGGAAGGCATAAGGGGAAAAAGAAGAGGGTACTTTTTTATCATAGAGGAACAAAATTTAACACATGGAGCAACATTGGCCCCATGAAAAGCACTCCAGTAAGTCAAAACAGCTGCATGGATGTGCATCTTGCTGTGGAGCTCTGTGGGGTGTGGATATTATGGCTGGTTGCCAAGTTGGAAGCTTCAGAGATTCATACTAGGGCACAAAATGTCACATACACTAGTGGCCAAACCAAAACCACCATGACCATGGGGGAAGTGACATCATTCGCTATGGTTTGGCAGGCAGCTATGATGGCATTATAATAGTGATGGCCTCACTTGAAACACGATCCAAAAATTGGTTAACCGCTGAGGAAAAGACATGGGGCCACAATGAATGATGAGAGAAGAAGGTGAAGGTTATTTAATCTCTTTGTCGCCATACAGGTACAGTATAATCAGACCGCCAGTTTGGATTTGCATTATTGGGCATTTTATGGAGATATTTATATGGGCAGATCATAAATCGCAACGAGAATTGGAATTTCCCACGTGACTTTTCATCATACGCTGCATAACAAGATTGTGGTTGTTACAAGAATTGGATAAACCCAAATGACTTTGGTGGTCCTTTCAGATGTCAAATCAATGTTCAGACTCTAAAGGATCTATAACTGCATTCAAGCTAAAAATGTACGCGCATACCCTTTTATCACAGATGAGAGGAAGTGGTACGTCTGTGAAACATGGTTCTGAAAAGGGAAGTCAAGTCAGAAATGTTCTATGCACCCCACAAGTAAAAACATGCTATTCTGATTTATATTGCATTTCTGGAAAATGAAAGTGATTAAAAAAAAAAGTCCAGGTTTTGCTGCGTAATTGAAATTCCACAAACCTAATATTAATTATAATTCTAATAGCATGTTTTAACTTATGCAGATGCATATAACATATTATTATGAAGAAATATGTAGACTTGACCTCTTTTTTAATGTCATAAATCCTGTTTACCAAGTTTTAAAAAGAGACCATTGTGATACTGTCAAAGTTGAGTCAATATTCTGCATATAGGGCTATCCGACCGCCCTTTACTAAACATTTTATAACGAATGGCGCAGGTCATTTTGACCTTTTTGACGCAAATTTTTCTCTCACCATTGCGATTTGAAAATATTATAAAACGTATGATTTATCAGTGTCTGAATTACAGTACTGTGACTTTTACAGACCATTTACTGAAGAAGTCAGAGAATAATATGATATTTACAGACACGGGAAAGGTTTTCGCCTTTTGATTTTTGAAATGGCATTGCATGTCTAAATGGATATTTGATTGTTGCAAGGTTCACTTATATCAGTTTTTTCCCCCCTCGGTTGTTGTGTGATTATTCTTTTTTGCCCATATTATATTAAAGGCTGTTGTGATGCAACTGTACAATAAGATGTAATCCTTTTAAATACTTTTGATAACCTATCCGCTTTCAGGATGCAGACACTTTACAATCATTGTAGGGGTTTTCAAACAAATGATTCTCCTGGAGCATCCCAAATGCGTGTTTATATAGAAGATTCAATATTATTGTGACGTCTGAGCTGAATTCAATAGATTCCTCCTCTTTCACTTGCGCCTCTGCTGCAATCCGATATGACAAGAGGAGACGGGCATGGATCATTCTTTCTGGCACAGCCTTTTCTAACTTCATCATCGGGGCGCAGCAAACCCCGCGAGGGGCCACGAGAGTCTGAAAACACCCTCTTCCATTACTCAGACCAAGCGGCTAACCTGGAGGTGGAGTGTTCCCTCAGAGGCTTTTGGCTTTAATGGACTCTGTTAAACACATTCTCTTGGTATATTACTTTTTGGCTTGAGCCCTATCTGGTTTCTATATACTCAGCTTGGTGTGTACCCCATATTGGTCTTTTCCTCTGCCTGACATTAGTAATAATAATGCAATTATATTTTTTTCTATACATGTAGTTTAACCTTTTAAGAATTCAAGTTGGACCTCATTTCTGAAACCACTTTGGGCACTTGACTGCTTTTTCTTCCAGTATCTTGACATTAAATCACATGATAGCAAAACCCCTCATTTCTGTAGATCTCTGTCTGTGTTTACTTTTATTGAAATTGTCCATGACACTGGTTTAATCATAAATTAGTATACTGAAAGGTATTGACTTGATTTTGATAATCAACTATGAGAGAAAATCACTGGCATTGGTTGCCAGCCAATTGCAGGGCACACAAAGAAAAACAACCATAAACGCACCCAATCACAACTGAGGACAATTTAGAGTGTCCAATGCCTACCATGCATGTTTTTGGCACGTGGGAGGAAGCCAGAATGCTCGAAGAGAACCTGGTGGGTTTGGGAGATCATGCAAATTCCACATAGGCAGGAAGGCTGTATTTAGCTGGATTCGAACTCGGGGCCCTGAACTGCGAGGCAGGCCTGCTAAACACATGGAAATTATAGGTTGTTAAATAGGTTGGTATTAATACATATTTTTAAATTGATTTAAAATTGAATAAAAGAGAGGCCTGATATTTTTTAAAATCTTTTCCATTAAACTCTTTGTTTTCTGAGGATTATTTAATTATTTATGTCCATTGTTATGTTTTTACTAGCCTCTGCTACTCTGCTGTCACAAAGCCAAATCTTAGATGCTACACTGGTGACTGAATGTTTTTTTTTCTTATGCTTTGTGAGAGTTTTTGTGTTAAAAGTATTCTTTAGAATTAAAGCAAGAATCTATCGGGATAAGTAGTTCATCAAGCAAGATTTGGGGTATGGATAGGATGAAAATTTTTGACCCCCGGTGTGGACAAAACATATAGTGTATACAAGAATAGGTACTTCACCAACCCTAGCGCAAGAGGTGTGGCAGTGCTTGCACACCCAATCACTTTAACATCTCTCCTCACATGTCTGTGTGTGCATGTGATCGGTTTCCTTGTGTGATGTGCAACAAATTATACAAAGTATTGCAGGATCTAAGAGACAACAATTTGTAAATGGCATAATGTTTTAAATCTCTAACATCAACAATCATTTTTCATGTGTTTGTGTGGTATGAAAGAAGCAATTAAATGTTTCAAATATAATAAATAACAACATAATTTAAATAATATGTGTAAAACATTTGGAAAAAAAGAGATACAGTATATCTGTTTTCATTTGTCTAAGAATATGCGTTGAAAACTGTTTAAAATAAAGAGAGAACTGAATCCTTATTTTCAGTGATGTCGAGAAATGTGTTACTTTTAAATGATAAATAATATATGATATTATTCATTGGGCATAAGTCTCTCCATCTGGAAAATAGTTAAATATAAATGTTGTGCCACACAAAAAATCTTTCTTAAAGGATATAGAAGATCTTTTCAATTCCTAAATAGCTCAAAAGTAAACCGTGTTCACCACAAAGAAAGGGCTCATTTATCACTGACAGGGTTGACAGTGGTGTTGTTGTTGACACTTGTTTAAGATATTTGGCACGGGCTTCCTCATCATCTGATTTAAAGTTGGAACGTCAGCACCTTGAAGTCAACATGAAAGGGGCCTGTATTTTTTTAACACGAAACAATTTGGTTCTCATCTGTACGGAGAATTCGAATGTGTGTGCCTACTGTTCACCTACATTAATTTGAATGCGTGATTTATTTTTTTTTAAAGCAGGCAACCAATTCAGGGAGTCAAATAGAGGTCAAGTTGTAGAAGACTGTTGTTTTACACAGCTGTTTGTCCTTGGGGTTTTGCTCCGTCAACGGCGCATTGTTTGATCAAGTGAGAAATTCAGTACTGCAGAAGCAAATCTATTACCATTAAACTTTTGGGCCCAGCTCAAGGCAAGTCTTGTGGGTATCATGGGGAGTAGTTTCCTTTTCGTTTTAACTGCTCACTTCTTTCATCTAAACTGAGAGCTCTGCTTGTTTTGTGGCTGGTGAAAACAAAGGAACGTTGAAATTTTGAGGATCAACCGTGTTATAAAAAATGATTTTTATTTTACATTAAGTTGTCTGAAATTATCAGGAAATGCCTCCCTCTTGTGGTTTCTTTGGAGTGTGCCAGGCAGAAACAGGCCGTTCCTATCAATTACAACAGAAGTAGCCACGTCCGGCCCTCAAGAACCCTTTTTTTCTGCGTATTTTTTCAGTCTATCGGCAAGCTTTGCAGAAGCCTGATAATGGTCATAATCATTTTAATCAGGTGTCTTGCTGAAGGGTTGTATCAGCAACAGACTGGATAGGGGTTCTCGAGCACGAGACTTGGGCACCCCTCAATTACGAGCACTGGACACTTCATTAAGTATTAAGTACTGCAAAATTTTAAAAAAATATATAAGCTATCTTAAATAAATAAATAAATAATACCATTACAAAAAGGTTCAGCTTTGACATAAAATAAGAACGCTATTACTTTGATTCGTATTGTGGTTGCATCGTTTTTCCCCAGTCATTGACTACATGTGAATATTAATGTCATGCTAAATGGACTATTTAGGAGGGGTCGGTGGGCGAGGGATGGGATCAGTGTAATGTGGTACAGTAGAGCAACAGAACATAATTTCTTGTAAGTCTTATACAGGAAGAGATGGTAACATATTAGTGACATACAGTATGTATTTCTTGTGATACTGTGTATAATTTAAAACTATGACTGTAATATTCTGTATGGATAGGGGAGTTCATTCGATGCATTTTAATACTATTTATTATGTCTTTTTTGATTGCACTGACTGACTGTTACTTTTTTAAATGTCGGTGTATGTGGTGCGTGTTACAATGACAATGAAGAACTATTCTATTCTGTCAATACCGCTGTGTCAAGATAAAATAAATTAGACTGTATTATCTTAGCAAACATGGGTATTTTTATTTATTTTTATTATTATTCATCACTCATATGGCCTTGACTCAAGTGTACTTCTCTCTCATAGTCCCACTTGGCCACCCACTTATTGAAATCATTCAAACTTTTAATTGCTGTCCTTTGAGTTTATATTGCTGTTGCACTTTTGTTTTGATCAGTAATTATGATCATAAAGTTGGTGGATCATTCCGTTGGATGACAACTCAGGAGACATCAATGTGCCCGCAATGTACTAGCTGTGTCCCTGTGGTTGCTGCTAGTGGAAAAGCCATAATGGCCTTTAATTGGAGGCTTAATTGTGTGTGGTGGAGCAAAAGCATTGGCTACAAAACGTGCGGTATTTGAGTGCATAGATACGTGCATCTTCTGTGTAATAGGTGTAGTTGACACTCACCAAATTGACTTGCTAAAGAAGCAAGTACCATCCCAAATCATAAATGTCATGATGTATAATATTAGCATCCATTTGCCAGCGGGAAAGGGAGTTAATTAGAAAGTCAAGCTCATGCATACACGGGCATTTGTTTTGACACAAAGATATGCTTGGTGTGAGGCGCTTTATAGGGATTTTTTTTCCAAATAGCTCAGTGATCTATGCCCTCTGGAAATGTAGTAAAGCAACAGAAGCTCAGACATCAATAGGATGCTTTTTGACTGTCAGGATGACTGATAATGTACTGTGAAAAATGGTTCCACATGAAAATGTGTTTAATGACATATGACCATGGAAGAAATGAAGTTCCCCTTTAGAACAAATGTATTGCTGCAGTAACTATTCCAAAAGACAGTCAGCCTCAACACTCACTCGCAGATGTGTTGGGAGAATATCCATAATGGCATAATGGAGTTACTTGAAAACCATTTTCTATTTTCCATCTGATTAACTTCATGACTTAATTTGGGTATAGTCATCTAAACATGCACCGTATTCGGAGGTTATGTTTGTATTTCCATTTGTTTGTATCGTAGTCAGCAGAAATGACTTCAACAGAACCTGGTGAAACAGTGGAATACAGGAATATGAAAATTTTAATATGTAATATAAGTATGGCTTATGTGCATAATGTTTTTCAGGATGCTGGTCAACCACAAACATGGTCATATTCCAAATTAATTTTTCCACATTAGATAAAATTGAAGTTGAGATCAACTCTTTCCTTGGTCCAACTGTCACCAAAGATATTAATTGTAGAGGCATGTTTTCAGTTTCATTTTAAAACTCTTCACCATCATATAAATGTAAAAAAATAAAAAGTAAAAAAAAAAAACTGCAACAAATTGTGTACTCACCTTAACTTCCCATTCACCTGGCTCGGGAAGTGTGTGTGGACAAAAGAACAGTTTTCCTCATCCTGTATATTCTACCATTCAAATGTTTGGAAACAACTTCAAACTGGCTCAAACACATTAAGGGTCAAGAAGTTCAAGCTATTAACGGTTAAGGTTAGAGTTAGATTATTAAGTATCATCTACATTCATGGATCTCAAAGTGGGGTCAGCGGACCTCAGGGGTCGGTGGCCTGACTGCAAGGGGTCTGTGAAATAATTTGGGTTATTTTTTATTTTTTTTTTTGTTCATTTAATTTTATTTTATATTAAATTGTGAATGACCCTCGAATAAAGCAATCAATTCAACCAGTTTAATATAGATTTTAAAATATAATAATTTTGAAATTTGACTCATGTAATTCACGTCATCATCGAAGAGCTTGATTATTTTGTCAATAAATGTTTGGCAGCAACCAGTTTGGGGAAAATTCACCCAGTTTGTTATGAGGAAGCATGCAATTTGCAATATTTGTTTTGTAAACCTCAGTATGGCTGAAAAGTAACAAATATATTTGCTGTCAAATTGAATCTGTTGGTGAAGAGCACTTATTTTTGTCTTAAATAATTTTGTTTGTTTTGTTTCCACAAATATTTGCAAGGGGGGCCCTTGGAAAATTTGCTTGTCAATAAGGGGTCCCCAGCTCCAAATAGTTCTAGTACCCCTGAGTTACAGAAGATTCCAAGATGTGCAAAAATGTTGGCACAAGGTGCCCACTTTGAAGAATCTAAATGTTAAAGCATGATGTTTTGATTTTTTTTTCTTTGTTTGTTTTACCAAATACAGTAATTTCGTCATAATGTCTTCATTATGACCTAAGTATTAAACCACAATTGAGAAAATGTTTAAATAATGGAAAAAAAAAAAACAACAGCAACAAGACTGATTTTGAGTGTTTCCAAACCTTTGACCAGTCAAAAGTTCGGAACCGCCGCTTATTGTACTGTATATTGACTTTTTTTTCCCTCTCTTACAGCGTGTCTGGTCTCAATGGCAGGCTAACGTAGTCCTGTGACCTTTGAACTGCTGTAGTCACCAAAGTAACTTGCTGGATTTCAAAACAAATTTGAACATTTGTCAGACCATGGTACACTTTTCCATTTTGTCTAAGGCTGAGAGAAGTTGGCTGCATTTCTGGAAGCAGTTGAGTTATTTTTGCTTGGCATGGTAAATCTTAACTGCAACAATTATTGGTGTCTATTGACAAGACTTTTCCGAAGCGTTCATGAGCAACTGTTGAAGCTCATTTGTCTAATGTCCATTTTTTTTGGCGCACTACCATATGAGTCGTCAAGACTCAACATGTATTATTTTCTGCTTTTGTACTCTGTGCTTGTTACGAGTGGGTTTTTATCACCAATTTAAATAACTTGAAGCAGCATATCTGCCTCACAGCATGATTCAAGCTAAGTGTCACCCAGTGTCCAAAAACCATATAGGGACGCACTTTGGAAGATTGGGACAAAGGCGAAATATGAAACAAATCAAGTTGTCCCTGGTCTTGATCAAGTTGGCACCAGTGGGTAACATTTAGGTGAGATGGAAAACGAGACGCCATCTTTATGTTCCACTCATGTCTGCTGTGCCTCAGCCCTAGTCCCCTGGACTCCCACGCGCACTTTGACACATTCACACAAACGCACACTTGCAGCACAGGCTCGAGTTTGCGGTTCCGCTCCAGTGACAAGCGGCTGTAGTCAGGGTGGCGACGCTTCAGGAGTAGCTCCTCATCTTGGAGAAGCATGTTTGCGTTGGCCTGGAATTAATAACTTTTCATTTAGTGCGGAAATGACAGGAATAGTAATTAAGGAAATGGAATGATTTTATTGGCCATGATGTTTATATTAACCTCCAGATGTGAAGCAGCTGCTTGTGCAGTAAGCAGCCTTAAAACCACCCCCCATGTACTGTACAATCTGGATAAACTTTTATTAAGGATAACACAACAGTGCCAGTCAATTACATTTCTTGTTGGCGAATTAATATACATACATAGTAATATAAATACCTTCATATGTAATGTGCATTTCCAGGTTGTAAGTTAAAATCACATCCAGTTTGATTAACAGTTTGGCTATGAGGCACCATGAAGTCTGTTCCGTATTCATGAATGTGTCCCTCAAGTGCAATTTATTTGCAGATATGCTGTTACTCTATTTTAGGCATGATTTGCTTGACTGGTAAAGTTAATATTGAAGAGTGACTGTTCAGCGATTTTGGGTGGCCTCCACAAGCACATGTGAGATCCATATCATACTGCACTAAAGTTCACGAAACACTAAATGACAGTGACATTATTGCCAGATTCTTTATACGCACTGCCTGGCACAGAGCCTCAATGCTTTTAAAATTAATATCAAGCCACTCTGCTATAACTTTTGATGTTCCATCTATTTAAACTGACAGGCTCACATACAATAAACTCTATCTGCTGCATACATTGTTTAAGTGAATGCGTGCAAAGTAGATTATTGCTCAAAAGCTTCATGCTGTTCTCAGGTAAAAGGAGGCAAAACCATAAGGTGATATGTACTATATCCTGCTTTAGGGGAATGCTTTAACGGAAAAATAAGAGTCATTAGAACATTCAACAATCAATAAAGACTAGCGTAAGCTAACACAAACAATTAATGTTCATAAGATATCTCTTCATGTTAAGTTCGTTTGTCTTTTTCACAGCCATAAACAAAGCTTGTCGATTGCTGTAGCAAGTGATGGCTGCGATGTGCTCTCCATCTGGTTTCCAGTGGAAATACATCATTCCATTAACAATGCCTCTGATCTGGAGGATACTTTAATCTAAGACTATGAACTCAATTTAATTACATCCTGCAAAAGCACTCTATTAGTACAAGGCAATCAAATATGGATTGCATCCATTTGGAAACTCAAATATGCTCAAATGGCTTTTGAAAGTGTTTACTTTTGTCAGCGCACTGACTCATATTTCAAGGCCCATGATCATAATAATTGAAACGTTTGCTTTTTATGGTCAAAACTCCATTTCATTGCTAGGATAATTGAGAATGTTCTCGCTTTCTGAACAGACTTTTGATTGAGCACATGGCTACAAGCTTGACCTTTCAAGCCTCAGTCTGTCTTTTCACTGCATTTTTTATTAGTCAAGCACTATTTCTCAAATTGTTGTTGAAAATGTTGAAAGATACCTCAGATTAAATTATAATTAGATTTTACGCTGTTCTGGTGGGCGTATTTGTGATCGGCCCATTTTATACCTGAATTAACAATTGCTTACTGTGGCCAGTTCTCGATTGCTTCCGCAGGTCTTTGATGTTTTTACCTGTATCTGGCCAAGATCGCTAAACCATTGCAAAAATGATTGATTTCATAAATATTACATAAATATTTTAGTTGATGCTGTCTACAGTACATATCCATCCATTTTTATTCACCACTTTTCCTCACTCGAGTCGCTGGCTTTCCCAGTCTTCAGGCAGTCAGCGGAGGACACCGTGGACTTGTTGCCAGCCGATTGCAGGGTACACAGAGACAAACAACCATTCACACGTACAATAACACCTAAGGGCAATTAGGAGTACCCAATAAACCATGCTTGTTTTTGGTATGTGGGATGTCCATTTTAAATAGACAGGATGGCCTGGAAAAGACCCAAGCAGGAGCAAGCTGGAATTGAACCCTGGACCCCTGAACTATGACATGCCAATTAGTCTTCCACCCTGCTGCCCCCTGTATAAACAGTATATCAGTATATGCAGTAAATAAACAAGCTACAAAGTACAATTTATATCAAAATATTGCCAGTTCCTGTGGTTGAATCATTTGTTATCGGTTATTTTTATACATATTGCTCAGCGATTGTGATTGGCCCCAAAAATTCTGATTGTGTAAAGTCTTGGAGTTATAATTACAAACAAAGGACCTTGTTTCCTTCATAAAGTTTCTTCTCTTTTGTCATTTCCCTAGACATTGCACATGATAGCATTGAGTGCAATGTTGCGTTTGGGCCATTGTGCTAATTAGAGCGTGCAAAGAGAAAGATATTGCTGAAGTAGAAAGACCCTCTGGTCTGTGCATGACTTTGGTGCACATACAGGTGATGCGGGGGGGTCTGCAGGGAAAAGGCTATGTTTTGTCATGTGACGTGTAATTGTAATAAAAAAATTAAAAAAAATCATAATGTTTTTTTTTTGTTTGTTTTAGGCACTTTGATGCAGTTGCATTTTTTTTTGGTTTAGACTCAGCTGTAACTCGTATAAACACTGTAAAAATAATTAACAGTAGTTGAAAGTTGATTTAAAATGCTTTTTTTCTGTGTAATGTTAAAAAGGATACATGTCTGGGTATATTAATTTTTCTCTTTCCTAAGAGGTCCTTGGCAAAATATAATTGAGAAGCACTGGGTTAATTGAGGGCGGCTCGGGGACGCAGTGAATATTTCGCTATAGCGCTATTGTACAATGGCAGCGTACTAGAGATTTCTAATTTTCTTTAATCAGCGAACAAGTATGATTTTTCAATGTCAGTATGTTGGTGTTAGAAGAGACATGCTCTCATGGCAATAAAAAGTCGAGCGAGGACCAAAGCTAATTGCTAGCAACCACCACAATGAAGGCCAACTTTATTTATTTATTTATGTTTGTCTAGGGCACAGGTGTCAAAGTCAAGGCCCGGGGGCCATATCCGGCCCGCCACCTCACTTTGTGGCCCTTGAAATGCTGATGTGACTTCAGGTTTCTGACTAAAATACCAAAATTGCAAGTTGTCTTTAACTTTTAAAAATTTGGGGGAAGAAAATCAAACATTTTCTAATTCAGTTCTAAAACAGTTTTTGCCGGCTCCTGATATCAAATCTTGGTAAATGTGTGATCAACACACTTAAAATGTATTTGAATTCGCAGTCCTTCCGGCCCTCTGACAGAAACTATCACTACAATGCGGCCAAAAGTAAAAAATTGTTTCACACCACCTGTCTAGGGCTATTGCATTGACATCCAGACATTATTTGGTTCGTTTATTTTGAAGTTTTCCCTCACAGGTATGATGGGATGGTTGTTGTCTCTTCCTTGTAAGAACACACTTAGCGTAGAAACGTGAAAATCTACAGGGAGACGACGTTTTTTTGTTTGTTTGTTTGTTTTTATAAAATCGTTTTAGGTACATTATATACCGATTCTAAATTGTATTATATTTTGTGGGGGCGCTAACACATATAATGTTGTGTATTGTCTATTATCATAGATTTTTGCTTTTGGGTGAAATCAAAACGAATTAAGCCAATGAAACCAGCATTTGCATTTAGAGGTAAATCAAATTGAACCTTTTTACTTTTTTCTGTCATCAAACGTGTCTTAGCACCGTCAAAAAAAAGTATACCAGGTGGAAATCGTTCGAGAAATTACTTTCATTTAATTATACCTTTGATTGGAAAGTCGCCACTGCCAACATGAGTGCCATGGAGGCAAAACGGTTTTAGAGAGGCTGTTAACGGATCAATGCGCTGATATTTTTTTAATTAACTTTTTGGAAAACAACAAAGCGCATTGGGTTTCTGGTTTAACGTATCTCTGGGACAAAATAAATTTAGGTAATAATATAATAAATATAAGCAACAATAACAACTGAAATATAAATATATATCATATATAATATAAATATAAACAACAAATACAATTTAAAACTGTACAAAACGTTTAGATGAAAATAAAAATATTGCGCAACATTCGCTGCGCAACATCCGGTCTTCTTCCGATGTGTCGTCCAATAATGGCGTCCGGTTGTGAGGTTTGTGCCTTTCCTCCTTATTTTGCTGGAAATGTTGTGTAAATCCTCGAACAATACACTGTTATCACTGAGTATAGACCTTTATGACGATCATTTATCTGTTTTCTAACATAATATACACGTATTTTACGATCAATTTATTGTAACGTTTTGGTGTTGTGCCGATCTTGCTATGCTAATGATTTGTGAGCTAGCGTCAAAATACACTAGAACTGTTCTTTTTGTACTATCGAGAACTGAAGGGTTTACCGATTATTAGAGTTGTTTGATCATTAACTAACGACTTCCAGGAGACTAATACATCTACTGAGGGGGAGCAGACGGAAAACTTGGCGTCTTCTAAGAGAGAGGACCGACTACGAAAGTTCCGCGAGTTACATTTTAAACGGGTAGGACAACAGTATCGTATTCATTATTTTAGTCAACAACAAAATAGCATTTTTTATCTCGATTGGCCATTATGTAAACAACCGCAGAGGCAGCATTTCAATTCATTCATTCATATAAGTTTTTCCATCTCAAAAAGAATGAACAAATCCTGCATTCTGCATGATCAAGTACCTGAACAAGGGGTGTTGAAACTGAGACTAAATAGGTGAACATGGCCTATGCCAGTGGTATCCAAACTCAGTCCTTGAGGGTCTTTATCCTGCACGTTTTCCAGGTTTCTTTCCTGACGCATCTGATTCAAATGATTAGCTCATCAGTAACCTCAGCAGAAGCCTGACAACCATCCTGATCATTATAATCATTTGTGTAGAGGAAAGAATTCTGGAAAACATACGGGACACCTGCCCTTGAGGACAGAGTTTGGACACCCCTGTCCTCTGCGGGGATACCTTTGTTTTTCTTTTGGTATTCCATGCTCAGAATAACTGAATTCCTCAAGGAATTCACAAGAAAAAAAATACTCACTATAGCAGGAGTGGCCAAGTCTGGTCCTCAAGAGCCAAATACCAGTTATCAAGGTTACCCTTCAAACAACATAACTGATTTAAGAGATTAGCTCATCAGCAGACTTCACAGACTGCTGATAAAGACCATGATCATTTTAATCAGATGTGTTGTTTGAAGGGAAACATCCAAAACAGGCTGTGGGTCTCGAGGACCGGACTTGCCCACCCCTGCACTACAGTGTCCTGAAAGGTGTTTTTTTTCTAATCCTCGACAGAATGAAGCACGCAAACTCAATCACCAGGAAGTTGTTGAGGAAGATAAGAGGCTGAAGCTACCTTCTAACTGGGAGGCTAAAAAAGCCAGGCTGGAGTGGGAACTTAATGAAGATGAAAAGAAAAAGGTCTGTCACACAGGTTTTCCTTGATCGTAAAAAGTCTACATATTGTCAGGTGTTTGGATACCTGATCACATTTTGGCAGGCTCTGCTTTGTCAACTTAAAAAAATCAAGAAATAAATCAATCAAAATTTTGTCTACAACTTACGTTTCACGTGAAATCAATATCCTTAAAAACACATTTTTCCACTTCCTGTTGACTGAAAATGACATAACCTGGCTCAAGAAATGGCCAAAAACATCTCACCTGCTGATCAGGTGACATTCACAACCTGAGCTGTGATTGGTTGTTACACAAGCCTTTGGCACATGTGATGTAACTTTCAGTCAACAGCAAGTGGCAAAATGTGTTTTTAAAAGTATTCCTTGTAACAAAATTAATTTTGTCTGCAAATTATTTTCAGACAAAATAGATGTAATAGCAATAACAGTCAAAATAGCTTTTTAACTGCTGAAAATGGCTAAACGTGTGGACCATCTCTTTAGGAATCTGACGATCTTGAGTCTTGATCCTATACCTTAAATACATTAAAACAAAAACAAAAAAGCACAGAAATGGTTATAGATTATTTAATTCTATAAATGTGTTTTATGAGCCAATCCACTAAGGCAGTCCTCAATTGCTTCTTGTAACAATCTCAAAATAAACATTTTTTTAAAGCTATAAATTTGATGGTACATATTGTACAGCTCAATGTGCATTGATCACTATCAGGCATGTTTTATTTTACAATATTATTTTGTACGTATTGAAACTTTTTTTTGCATTAAATTAGCAAGTACATTACCTTTATCCATGACTTTTATACTAATGGAATTCTAACAGGAAGTTCAAATTCATATCAATGTGCAGAACACTTTATAAAAGTGTATGTATATATTGCAATTATAAATTTTGCGAATTACATGCATGTAAGCAATAATGTGGATTTGTCTGTTTTGTTTAATTTGGTTAATTGAATGGTAAACAATGCAATACAATACACCGTTATTGAAGTGTGCAGGCCAAAAGAAGCAAAAAAGGCTAAATGAACGTCAATTGGAAAAAAGAACACCGTGTTGTTTCATCAGGAGTTGTCATGACCATGCGACCAGGGGGAACTTCGAATTAAAAGTGTACCAAGGCAGTTTGTGTCATAAATTACTTGTTAATGTACAGTTTATTTTGAGGCAATGACTAGCCTTCTCGTTACATTTGGTGGCTTTACTACAGTATAATGGAGAAGATTGGCATTCATTGCATACATCCCGTGTATTTTATAGTAATTCTGGTCCATTTTATTTACTGCCCGGTAAATGTGTCTATCCTTACCGAGTTGTTTTAATCTTTAACGATAAAAAATAAATCAATAAAGTAAGCACCTAACAATTTAATATGTTGGTTGTTGAGCCGCATTGCCCCAACCCCGTCATAATGATCATAAAGGTCATATTTTTCTTGTTAATAATTTTAAGTTTGTTTTTTAGGAATGTGCAGCTAGAGGTGAGAACTACCACAGAGTAAAACTCCTTGATATCACAGCTGATGATGCAGAGCGGTGGGAGAGAAAGAAAAAGAAGAAAAATCCAGACACAGGATTTGCAGGTTGGGGGCAAGATTGGTTTGAAATGTTTTGATGGTCTTTCTCTCAATCAAATATTCAAGAGGCACCTTTAGGAAATTGTAGTACAGTGTACCCGCGCTATTTCCTCACTGTACTCTTTGAGCCGCGCGTTGTTACTCGTGTATGAGATTCACGCAGTGATAGCTACTGGAAGTAACATTGAGGGGCAATATTCTTAGGGCAACTATTCTGAGGGTATCCCCCTACACATGTGGTGGTGGTGGTGTTGGTGATTAACTTTTAACAGAAATATGCAGTCTATCAGCAACATATACCCATCTGCAGGATCTTAATGCTGACATATTTAACTTTTTCAGTGCCAAGTGTTTGTAGCGTGCCAGTATATTTAGCATTTTCACTCATCTTTCAAGGCCAACAATATTGTGTGCTATGTCTATGTAAACATGGGTTTATCATATGTAATGTATGAGTAGCATGAGTGGTAAATGTGGCAACACTGTCATCCAATGGTCACAGTTATCACTACAGTACAGTTATCACTACAGTATTCAATTTGCTTAATATTAGATAAGCAATAGTCAAGGGTGTCAGCTACCCTCCATTATTAGCTCTATGTAAAAGATTTGTCATATCACAATGATAATCACCACTGAAACCTGCAAGACAAGCTGTTCCTGGGAAACTCATGCAAATGTTCTGTGTCACCATCCATCCCAGGTTATGCTGAGGCCCAGTTTAGGCAGTATCAAAGACTCACCAAGCAAATCAAACCGGACATGCAAAACTATGAGAAACAGCGGGAGGAGTGGTGAGTAAATGTGCAATGGTTACATTTGTCCGATAATGCCTAAAAGTTGAAGAAGCGTGACCTTTGTCCATTCTTGATTTTTGTTTCTCTGATGAAAAGACACACACAAATGATATTTAGGCACATTTTTGCTATTATAACCATATCTGGTCAAACATAATCAATCCTAAGGATTTTGCTTGGTTTAATCGTCTAAGCATTTATCCCATCACATGTGCACAAAGTACATCTTATACATGAATGACTGTGCCCCAGCTTTGCCCCGAGGTTAGTTTCATCCAAACTACACTGTAATTTAAAGAATTTAAACTCTGAATCTCTGGCAAGCATGCGAAGGTCAGGGAAGCGCCCGCAGGGTTGTCTTGCTTTTAAATGTTGCCGCTTGCACAACCGTGGAGGATGCACCGACGCATTTTGCCCCGAGCCACACTGTCGTCTTTCAGCCGAATGGCCGAGATCACAATGGCACTATAGATTAGCCCATTGGAGTATGCTAAAACGCCAGTTAGCTATGCCTCTGTATTTCTAATTACTTTTGCACTTACCCCGCAGTGGTGATGACTTCCACCCTACGTCAAATAGCTTGATCCACGGCACCCACGTCCCTTCCGAGGCGGGCATTGACCGCATGGTGGAAGATGTCGAGAAACAGTAAGTGCTCCCCATTTCCTCTGGTTGTATTAAAAAAAAAAAAAAAAAAAAAACATTCGGATGTTGGCTGTAAACATTGCACACCAACCTTTAGGCTGAATGGTTATTGATGCTACTCGTTATCCTTTCCCCCCCATTTGCTATTTTTGATCAGACTTAGACACGGTGGATGGAATCAAAAACGATTCCAAATAGTCCGTGTTAGTGCAAAATATGTAGGGTTCTGCAAGGAGAAAAACTTGCTCATTGACACAGGCACATGCATAAAGTTAATAAATACAAAGCCTCAGTGTCAGCGCACGTATCGCTTGGAGAAAAAGTCACGGCGCAGATACGCCGCTGCCTCCCTTAATCAGAACCCGGTACTGAGGTGCTGAACTCTATAGAGAAGTGCACCTGTCGTCGCGTCGTCTCGCTGTTAAATGACTCAGGCGTCTTTTTAATTCTTACCTTTAGCTCATACTATAAAAAAATCCATGCAGATTGCTCAATGAACTTCATATGACTCAAACAGGGCTGAACCCCAGTTATTGATAACACGGTGACTGTTAATAAACTTAAATGAAGATTTTCATCTATTTCAGTCATTCCGTCAGCTCCTGTTTATTTTGGTTAGCCACATACCCAAGTTCAAAATACTGCTCCTAGCTTTTGCAAATCTTTGCAGATTGTTTGGCGCTCATATTGGTCATGCAACCATGTAGAACCGGTGTACCGGCCCAATAAAAGTGACAAGGCAAGCCTGGAAGACTATTTGAATTCAACAAATTGTGTGTCTGTAAGGTGTTGACACGTGATATAAATTAGATTTGATCTGAAACGTTCAACACCTCATACAAACAGCTGATGAGGGTCAATTGAGTTTACGGTAACTCTTTTGAAGTGATGATCTTGAGGGATGTGAATGAAACCAAATGTGTGGTTACAATTATAATTCTTCTGACAAGACTGGGTTTTATCAGTGGTTTGTTGAATCAACCACTAAGCTGCTGTCTTTTCTGTATTGCAGGATCGAGAAACGAGCCAAATATAGCCGACGAAGGGCCTACAATGACGACGCAGACATCGATTACATTAATGAGAGGAACGCCAAGTTCAATAAGAAGGCAGAACGGTTCTATGGCAAATACACAGCAGAGATCAAGCAGAACTTGGAAAGAGGAACTGCTGTTTAAGTTCTCTTTGAGTCATCAAATGTTGAAAATGAGAAGCGATGCCCGTCTTTATACAGTATAAGTTTGGATATTTTACCCATGGTGCATCAGTTAAATATAATGTTTGTACAGTTGAATAACCTTTGGCGTATCCTCACCCATATTTTTTATTAAACCACTTCTAGTGAGTCTTCAGTTGAGAACAAGAGTTGGTTGTTTTGTGTGAGTCTGTGGTCTTATGACAGTGGCATTTTGAGCGTGAGAATTAACTACCATCAAGACACATCGAACCTCGGGGCTTTCTCAGCTAGCAAATACTAGTTGACGATGTGTTTGATGTAGGTGCAGTGGTGAGGAACAACAAGAGCATAATTCAATTCATTATCTTCTACCCTATCTCTGTCTGACCAACTTGCCTGAAGCAGCTACATGAGCAGCGGTGCCTTGTGACTGGCGAGGAAATTAATGGCAGGCCATTCCCATGCACCAAAAAAAAAAAAACTCGTCCTCCTACAATCAGTGTCTTGTCTGATGATCATGATAGCACAGTGCCCTCTACAGGAGCATTTTGAGCTACCTAAAGATTATTTTCTTCCAAATAGTTGAGATAAGTGGTACTCAACCCTTTTTTTTTCAACAAAATATCCATTTGATCCATCAAAATCGCAGAGGTGGGCACCTTACTTTTTTTTGGTCGGCCACGCGCTGTTGACGGAAAATTGCATCTTAGTTGTGAGCTCGGGTAACAACCAATCGAAGCTCAGCTTGAGAACATAACATGTGAACATAACTTCACATGAAGTGAAGTTCACTTCATGTTTCACAAACACAATACTAATTAGAATATTGTGTTTACATTAGTGGAAGGCACATAGAACATACAATTGTGAAGAAAATGTTTGGTTTACCTTCCCTATAAAACAAATTGAAGTTGCACCCCACCAGTAGACCATGTAAAACATTTGATGTCAATTACAGGAGGGCTTCACCGCAACTCAGAGGATGAGGAAAGTTCGGGGTTGGGGGGTCTCTTCGACGGATAAACACTTATTCGCTCATTCGTTTGTTAATCAGCGCCTGTCCCATTCAGACACCCTGAATAATGGCAGTTTGAGCAATAGGTTTCCCATTCCATTACAGGCCTACACATCTGCGTTCTAAATGTCTTAAGTTTTCTTTGTACTTGGTCAAACCTTGAGGATAAAGCAGAGGAGCACTTATACAGCGATAGTGCAGGAATGGCTTCATTTTGAAGACCATCGTTTATACACATTGATAGTGATAGACAACCGGATAATTCGTTGTTCATACTGATAGACAAGAACCGGATAATTCAAGGCAGGTGCACAAATACATTGGTGACTAGTCAAATTAGCACATCTGCAAAGCACCTACAGACAGCATGGGGCAACAGGTAGCCCCAAGGATTATATGAGTGGCCCACAACCCTGTTCTTCAAATAGCTTACATGCAAAGGGGCATTGTGATGTTATTTTTGTATTTGCCCCAAGGATTACATGTGTGGCCCTCAACCCTGTTCTTCAAATAGCTTACATGCAAAGGGGCATTGTGATGTTATTTTTTTATTAACACTTTACATTACACTTGATTCCCATGTTACAGCGTTTTGTAATCCGTGTACTATTTGTTCACACATTCACTTATTCACTTACATATTTGAGCCAAAATGTAAGAATAGGCCATGAGACAGTTAAATTTTCATCAATAAATATTTTATTGAAAACAGCAAAAGTACAGGACAGGGAAAGAAACAATCCCACCTGAATTTCTTCTTCACTTCTTCCAATTTAATTCATCTGAAAGAAAATTGTCACGACTAAGGGAAAGAAACAATCCCACCTGAATGTCTTCCTTCACTTCTTCCAATTTAAATCATCTGAAAGAAAATTGTCACTATGAAATGACTGAAAATATGTACTAAGTATTTACAATATATGCAGTGTCCTTTTGTTGTTCCCCATCTTATTTCGACTTATTGCGCACTTGTTTGCGTGCCCTGCCGGACTGGTTGGAGATAACCGGGACCCAGTTTCCATAGGGCTTTGTGCTTTCATAACTGTCCACTCTAGCTGCTACATTAGCAGCAGATGGCGCCATTAGGCCCGGTTTTGCCACACAGTTCTGGTGGAAAAGAAGAGGACAAAGTAAAACCCTCTAAGATGCCTAAAATGCACATTACAGGATTATTAGAATCAATTGTCACATGATGCAGTTGAAACATTACAAGTTGCACTTGTGGTCACTTACATTAATGCTGAAAGTGATGTTTTTTGGTTTTGTGGTCATCGTCGGGCTGGCGATAGTGGCCTCTGCTTCGTTGCTCTGTTTGATAAAGACAAGTGCCACAAACTAGTGAGAAATGAGTAGAACAAGTTTGCTTTTACTGTGTAGACTCAATCTAGCTTCTGACAATACTTTTACAGAGAGCACTTGTACTGCAGAAATCCACATGCACATTTTAATCTCACTGTTGTCACGACCACCTTCTCGGCAGGCGCCTCATGTACCGACTTATCTTTGGCATATGCTGACGACTTCTTCATCTGGTTCTAGTTTTCTTGACAGGAATTGTCATTATAAAGCACACGCCCGCACTCCATCAGCAAGCGGTGGATTCTGCTAAATAACGATGACCCATTTCAACTGCAAACCATAGATACATTTGTCATGTCAACACATTACTACCTAGTGAACGGCGTGTATCAGTCCTCTATTTTGCTTGTAGTTATGTGTACAGCTGTTTCATTTACATGTGCTAATCCATGTGCAGAACAGATAACGCAGGTGTGTGCAGGACAAGAATCAGCGCTCAACCTTTCACGCAAACTTATTGTCGTCACCCAAGTCACATGACAGCCTTTTATTCCCAGGTGCCGGGGAGTGCAGACCACTGTCATGTTATCTATGAAGACAGGAATAAATACAGCAAGTATGTGCATTCCCTCAGGGTTCCAAAAGGTCATCATTACAAGACACAGCAAACACATCACAAAACAGACTCCTCTATTGGCTCATTAGAAATGGTGTTGCCCTTTGTGGACATGTTGACACCGTTTAAATTTTTTGCCAGTGTGAAAGAGTCAAAATGGCCCACTAAAATTATGACAATCGTTGTGTTACATCTTCATATCGCTTATCATTATTAGCTTTAGCTTCTTTTTTTTTTTTTTTTTTTTTTGCACATTTCACTTTTAGCTTTAGCTTTTTTGCACGTTTCACTTTTAGCTTTAGCTTCTTTTTTGCACTATTCACTTCTAACATAGTTTTGGCTGGTGCAAAGCGGCAAAAAGGTTTCTTCAAGGGATGGATACAAATCTTCAAGTTACATTCACACTTAAGCATGAACCAAGTTTGTTCAAATCGAAAATCTTAGGTCATCATTCACGTCACAGAAACAAATATGGCACGTAAAGGAAAAAAAAAAAGGTCATGCGGCACAGGTATTCGCTCAAGTAGTGTACCTTGTGTAGGCGCTCATCTCAGAGAAGAGAAGCAGAAGTGGATCAAAATGTTTAGAAGAAAAGAAACGTAGCATATACGGGCTAAAAAAAATGTCAGAATTGAGAGGCAATGTGAACATTGCCTCATCACTAACACAATCCACAGTGATCTGTCTGACCAGTCCTAAACATGGTTGTGCACTGCGTTCAGCAGGTCTTGACACCCACCTGTGATGTCTTTTCAGGGTGTGGCCTCACCCTTCGCTCAGACCCAGGTAGCATCCATTGGGGTTCCTCGTCTTCCTCTGAAAGGATTGATTTCACACTTTCAGGCAGTTCTAGTTTCTCCACTCTCAGTAGCTTCATGGCATTGGCTCTTGCAGCTTTGAGAAGTTCTCTTTTATCTGAGGAAACAAGTGTACATTCAGTGTGTGCAATATGGCTATCAGGAGGGAAATTATCCTACAACTTTGCTTGCTCAAATTACCTTCTAAGCTCAAGCTGATTGAACTTCCTGAAGATCTTGAGGGGCTTCTATTGGATCTGGCCCATCTTGAAAATCTGTTAAATCGAGCCTGAGACCTGCTGTAGTTCCTCTGAACAAATGGAGACCTGGAACGGGATCTGGAGCGAGACCAGGAACTGGAGCTTCCCCGGTGCCTGTGATACCTGTCCAATGAGGGCGACCGACTGTACGACCGAGAACGCGCTCTGTAGCGGTGTCCCCGGCTGTATCTTTGATGGCTGCGACAGTGAGAATGTCTGTGGCAGCGAGGATGAGAGCGGGACCTGGAACGAGATGAGGAACTACTGCTGGATGATGATGACATGTGGCGCCCCCTATCGCTGCCAGAAGATGAGGCGGGGCTGCTTTCATAACTATTCCTGGAGTAGGATGCGGGGCTACTTTGATCAAAAATCCCTTTGGGGCCATCTCGGTGGCGACCATGAGCCATTGCTCCGTTAGTGTCTTCCCCCTTAGTCATGGTATTGCAAAAGCTGAAATGAAAACAAAAATGGGATTTAGAACACTATAACGTTGACAATGCTATGTTGTGCTTTATGTTGACACCACCAACTCGCCATGTTTTATTTTCCCCAAATCTAGGGTTTACCCTTCATGTAGTACCACACTCTGCCACGACGCTTAAACCAGCAACGACTTGCTTCACGTTTCAAATTGTGTACTTTTGTTTTAATATAAAACGAAACTGGTATAAATCTAACCACACTTCGCGCTAGATTAACGGACTTCACAAAGAATAATGAACGTATGCCTCGCGAAAGACAAGGGTTAACGCGCCTTAACAACAGGAGAAAAGGAGTAGAACACAGACAATTAAATTAATTAAAAGAAATATTGACATATTCACTTGATAATGACTGCGATTCATAAGTTGGTAGGTTCGTTGGTTGCTTGCTTGTCAGTCCGCGTGAACAGCGGCGTTGCGTAACCAGAACGTTCTGGAAAATTCCAGTTTACGCTACATAGCATTAGCTTTAACAAGAACATTGCCCGCTAACATTGTACGCTTCCTTTGTCGTTATCGGTCTTTAACGAAGCCAACACTAGCATGTGTAACAAGATTTGTATTTTATTGACATCAATTGTAAATGTTGTATGATCGCGTCTACAAATTTGATGAACAATAAACAAAAACACATACGTTGAAGTACTGTACTTACCAGTTAGGATTCGCTTGAGCTGAAACAAAAACAGGGCGACGACAGCAGCAAACGTAATGTGGTCACTTTTTTCAAAATAAGACGAATTCGGAGAAATAAAATGTCGTTTCTGACAAATAAATTGCCGTGACCACTCACGCCGTCGTGCTGCGAAAATGAAAGCCAGTCAGCCAACCAACCGGTTTTAGAGCGTTCTGGAAAATTCCAGTCACGTGGTACTCCTCTGTGACGCCATCCCCTTCTCCTTGATAGCGTTTTCCTGCTTTACTGTTATTCTAAATAATCAGGACGTCACCCCAGAACTGATTGTATCCATTTAAAGCATGCACAGGGACGATCATAAATATGTAAATCATATATTTTTCGTTTTAACCTTAAAAAAAAAAGAAGCTAGTGCTGTGTAGAAATGGCAGACTTATGCCAGACACGTTATTACGTGGAAGCTTGTTTTGGAACGGCGCGTTTGTGCATTCGTGCAAATCAGCTAAGTATGTGAGGAAATTTAAAAAAAAATAAAATCGATGTTAAGAGTGGCTGCGTGTTACTGCAAAATAAAAGTAACATTTTTCTTTGGAGCGTAGTCAATTGAAATCTCGCGATAGGTTTTCGTATGCTGTCTCGCAATACCCTCCGCAGAAAATAGTTCAACACAAACAGATCTCGCGAGCTTTACATTGACGCTGAACGAACTCGGTGCCTGCTTTTCAAACTCCTCTCCGATCGCTTCAGTGCGACCTGGGAACGAACCAAGCAATTGTTTAGAGATGGGTATTTTGACTGCTTTGCCCTCCGATTTCGGATATGTCATATTCACTTATCTTTACAGTTGGATTATGCTGGCTTATCTGGCTGTAAAAGTTGGAGCAGCCAGAAAGAAGTATGGCGTTAAGGTAATGTTTTTCTTTCAGCTGACTACTGTATATCTTTTTTTATTTATTGTTTCGAAAGCGAATAGCGACCGAGTCGACATGTATTGCTTATTGGTTTTCAGAATCGCTGTGTTGTTATCCAATAAAGTAATTATGTCCTTTTGTGTACAGTATCCAACAATGTACAGTGACAAGGACCAAGTATTCAACTGTATCCAGAGAGCCCACCAGAACACCCTTGAAGTGTATCCACAATGGCTTGTTTTCCAGACCGTCTCAGCCCTGGTATATCCGGTATGTTTTATTTTAATTAAATTAAAAAATAGTCGTCGAAATGGTTGCTTCAAACGGCAGCCTTTGCTCTGACATGATAATGATCATGACCTCTGGAGCCACTAGCACTGTCACAATGACGAGGCACATTTTCACTGATTTGAATTTTGATATATACACATTTATATTTTGTTGTGGTTGCTTTCCTATCTTCAGTTATCAGCGTCAGTACTGGGGGCCATCTGGGTGACCAGTCGTTTTTCCTATGCCTGGGGCTATTATACTGGAGGTATGACAGACATTTGCTCTATGAAATAGACATATAACACTGACTTCTTAAGGATCTCAACAAAATAGTGTGTGTTTGGTTTCCAAACTTGCCTTAGGACTGTAAACTTTATATTGTGATCAAAAGAATTAAGGTTGAAGTTACAAACGGTAAAACAAAAATTACAAACTATGAAATCAATTTATAGGCACATTCTGAAGTCCCTTCATATTGTTACCTTCGAGTATTAATTGTTCAAATCTGTAAAATTTTGTGAAGATTATTAAATCAGCTGCATTAAAAATGTACAGTACATTGTTTGAAATTTGGTGGGGTTTTTTTGTTTGTTTTTGTTTTTTACAGATCCTGCTAAGAGAATGAACGGTGCCTATGGCTACATTGGATACTTAGGAGTCATCGGTCTGTCCATATCTGTAGCTTTGCAGTTGCTTGGCATTTTTTAAGATTGCTGTCAAAAACAAACGGTTGATCTCATCGTTTTCAATGTGATTAAAATGTTCTCAATTATATGGAAGCATATTTTGACATCTTTCATCTTTACATTAGTACCTTGCAGCATTTATTTTTACAGTTACTGTACTACATTTCATAATTGAGTCAAAAGGCAATGTTTTGATTATTACTGTCATTAAAATTGCTGTTTAACAAAGGTTCTCACTTGCTTCTCAGCTAAAAATAAAAATAGTTGTAGTGTTTGTAATTATTCTCATCTATTCTACTCAATCCAATTCTCAGGGCATTGACTCGGGCATAACTTGCCTCTCCACATTGTTTTACAAGACATTTTGCCTCTCTCAGTGCTAGTGGTACAAGATCCAAGTATGCATCCTCTAAGGTAGAGGCACATTGGTTGCCTTGTGAAGGAAATTCATATTTTCAATGTATTTTCAATTCAATGTATCAATAAAATAGTGTGTACATGGAACTGTGTTATTCTAATAAAGATTGAGACGACGTACTGTCAGTATAAAGCAGATATAGTCTTGGCCCAGGAGGAATAAAGACAAGTCGGCACCTCCAAAAGGAACAGATGGCATCCCCAGACACAACATTCCACCAGGAGCAAAAGGCTAGGTATGGCCTTCAAGAGAAGGTATCAGTCAGGGTTTATGATGCTCAGACTTCCTCCCGCTTTAAAGAATGGCCGGCAGAACAAAGACTTTTGAAGACACCATCTCCAAGCAAACAGACCCCCCACGCACGCACCCCCCCCCCCCCCCCCCCCCCACACACACACACACACACACTTGCATTCCACAGTGGGACTACTTGCCCCAAAAGGGTATAAGAACTGAATGTTGAAGGTGAAACGTTGCCATTTTCTGCTCCGACCTGTGGCAGGACTGGCCCGAGGCCTCGTGTACTTTCCCACTCTGTCTGGATTAAATCAATTGTTTCGCTATGTTGTGGTATGAGCGATCTTTCAACAAAAATGAACACGCTAGGAACTAGGTTAAGGCAAGAAGCTTTTTCTAGATTTCTTCACTTGCTGGACCATTTCTGTCACAGGAATACCTGCAACATGCAGGTCTTTGAGTCACTGCCATGTACAGTAACTATCATCGATTCTATATTCTGCTCCTGCTATTTTCTGGATCAAGAGAGCAACTACATTTTTGGTCTATATGAACTTAGGCATTCTAGAGCAGTGTTTTTCACCCCCCCCCCCCCCCCCCCCCTCCCCCCTGTCCGCTGCCTAAACTTAAGGCATTGACTGTGCCGCGGACTACCTTGGGTACTCAGCGCTTTATACTAACTAGTCATTTACCTACTTATGATCAATTACTTATCTAAATTCTAGTTGTTAGGAAGCACTGGACTAAGGGAGCAAAGGATGAGATAAATTACTTTTTATCTTGTGGCTTCTGTTAATAGCATTCTTTTGGCAAATATGTAGCAAAACAAGAAATAAAATAGGAGTTTTGTAAGGTTTTGGGGGATTTTAATATTTTTGCAGTTTAAAGGGTAATAAATTGGCAAAATATTTTGTCATGTACTTACACAACGAGCTGCCTCTTTGATATGCATAATACTGCACAGCATGGCTTCTCAAATAGTGGGGCGGGCCCTCCTACGGGGGTGTGAGGTAATGCCAGGGGGAGGGCATGAATGACCCCAGGGAAAAGGATTCGTTTTTGCCACCTGGTGTAATTGTGATAAAATAAGGATTGGCATCTTTTTTTTCAGGCCACTTCAGTGCACTTAGGTTTTTCTGCTTAGACAAACCTTTAACCTGTACAAATCCTGTAAAAATAAAAGTTAACAGGTTCAAAATGGGTTTATATTGTTTTTTTTTTCCTTTTGTCAGTGTTAAAAAGGATACAGTATTAGGTATACTTAAACATTTTTATTGATAATAATCTTATTTATGGTCTCGTGGGGTGGGAGTGCAAAATATAATTGAGAAGCACTGCTGTACAGTATTCTATTGCAGGAGTCGCCAATGTGGTTGGTCCCTTTGTCAACAGATAGTCCCTGAAAAGGCCCACATGAGTAAACCACAGCCCATTCTAAAAATGAAGTGTGGGCCACTGATTTTCAATGAACGTTATTGAGTTGATGGCTTGAAATTGTAAACAA
Source organism: Hippichthys cyanospilos (assembly GCF_059441005.1). NCBI lineage: Eukaryota > Metazoa > Chordata > Actinopteri > Syngnathiformes > Syngnathidae > Hippichthys > Hippichthys cyanospilos. The sequence continues at coordinate 14,423,462 of NC_142382.1, forward strand.
TGACACAAATTGATAGTTGTCTGAGTTATTGCGGGAAATGATTCACATGATCAGTGACCAGATTTGTTTTTTAATTAATAACAGTTACATTAAAGGTCATGTGAAGCAAATTGTTATTTCAGTCGCATGCATCAAACACATAACCCTTCACATTTATCAGTATCCAGCGAAGTAGCTTAGTTCAAGTTTATGAGGAAAAAAAAGCAGTTAATAAAATGTTTGAAAGCCTTCGCTTTGTATTCACGTCTGTTGCGGTCACTCGTGTCTGGCCTCAGGGTAGATTCAATGAGTGTAGAAGTTCTATGTGACTCACATGACGTGTCAACAATAATTAGACGACACCGGAAATCACCCCACTTCGCGGTTACAGTTTAAAATGTTTGAGATTTTAATAGGTTTAATGATTGGGGAAAATATAGTCTATTAGTTCTGATGATAGTGTACTCTATTTGAATTGAAATAACTATAAAACAAAAAATAATTTCCGCAATAAAAGCAATAAAATCCTTTTTGTCCCATAACCCTTGAAGGCATCAATATCATTAGCTGCTTAGTGATCCGCTCTCAACAAGCTGTGGGCGAACTGCGCATGCGCTTGACCGAGCTCTAGGAAGCAAAGTCGGACTGATCCAAGGGGTCCACATCAGAATCGAAAATATCAGGTAGTTACACACTTAAAAAGGAATTAAGAGTGCGCAAAGATCTCTTATGTATTTGTTTTCCAGTAGTATTGTCGCTCTTGTGTGGGTTTAGTGGTCGGTCTCAGCGACGTCTTGGTGAGGAGGCACCAAGAGGAAATGTTTGCTAGTATCAAAGCGACGAACAAAAGAATGCTACGACACAGTGCTGTTTATTTCCACTGCCTAACCGAATATTTGCGTCACTTAGTTATTATCGTACCGTCTTAATGTTTTGTAATCAAATGTGTGTTAAAGAGATGCGCTTTTTTGTCAACAATTCAGGATCCAGTGTTCCACATTTGTAGCTTAGAGTTAAGCATCATTCACATACATTACACGAATTGCGGAATGATGTTCATTTCTTGCACCCACGCGTATTGGTCGTGACCTACGTTAAATAGTAATAGACTATACATTCTTGGACCATTGTTGACGTGCGCCGTCCTTTCCATCCTCAGAGCCATGTCAGGATTGCTGGACGGGATTCGGTGCGGAGACTGCGACTGCAATGTGGACTGGGCTGAGAAAAGGAACACCGTCGCGTCTATTGCTGCTGGGGTTCTGGTATATATATATATATATATATATATTTTTTTTTTAAATGCAACCCTTGTTGTAGATTTTTTTTGTCGGGGGCGAGTCGAAATACTCTGAAATGCCAATAATCATGTTTGGGTTTCCTTAATCTGAAGCTTCAAAGACACAAGTCTTAACAAAGAAATCTGGCGGTCTGTAAGAGAGTGCAGGGAAAAGTGAAAGAGATTATTAAGGGTATGGAAAGGAGGAACAACAACAAGGGAGTCAAATATAAAATGATGCACGTCTTTTGTTGAACTCACTTGACTGTCAAGGTCTCATTCTAGCAATATATTTATCATGTTAAGTGAGTGTCTTTGTTCAAACGAAACCAGGTGAACTACAAAATGTTATATAATATTAGCTAAATACTTATTTTCCATTACATCTTTTACGACTGATGCTGTATAATCAATGTAATACGTGTGTCACGAAAGTTTCCCCCTCAAAGTAACAAACCTAGAGTGTAAAATACTTTTCCAGAGAAGCAGATAGCGCAGGATCAATTTGGAGACATGCCACATTGAATGGAAGTTTGGATTAGGGTTTTCACTATTGAATAGTGATTCGTCTGATGGAATTTGAGTTTGCATTATCAATTAATTTTCCCCCTGATTACTAATGTTCATTAACTAATTATAGTGGCTTTTTTGCCTATTATCTAGTAATTAATAACAATTAAGCAAAATCACAAAAGAGATTGACCAACAAGTTACTGGTTCCGTTATTGATTTCCAAATAAGTTACTGGTTCCGTCATTGTTTTCCAAATGTAAAAGTGTGGACTGGAGAAATCGGATCTCATTTGGACAGCTTTTAGTTGACTAAGGAAATTTGATCAAAATTCTAGAGGTAGATAAATATCGTTTTTGAATTATTTTTCAGCTATGAGAATAGGTTTTGATACATGTTATAATTAGTTGTTAATTCCAACACTTGTCTGAATTTGAATTCTGTCATTACATACCAGTCCTGACACACCAGATCTTCCATGTCTTTGTTTTGATCTTGTGCGATTGCAGTTCTTCACTGGTTGGTGGATCATCATAGATGCTGCAGTGAAGTATCCAGCTGAAGAGGAATTTCCCCATGCTTATCACACATGTGGAGTCATCGCTACAGTGGCTTTTCTTATGTAAGACTGGCTTCACAAAGACTCTCTAACTTGAAGAAAAAAAAAATCCACAGTTTGAAGTATTCAGACATGGAACTCACAGGGTCTTCTACCTGGGATCAATACCATTTTAGAAACAGAGTTACTTTTTTGGAACTGAATAATATCAAGGGCTTCCAGTTTTTGAAATGATGAAATTCCTCGATGTATATGGTATCTCAAAGTATCTGACATAATGTTGTTATAGGTTAATTAATGTTATATCCAGACATGCATCTTTTTTTTTTCTGGTCTGACAATTGTCAGTGCCCCGCTTCCCTTACAACATAGTCTGCATGCCATTATATCAAGCCAAACCAAATTATAATCATTGGTCCGTCAGAAATGCTGGGAACTGTTGTAAGCATAATAGTAGATCGTCCGACAGCTAAGTTAGTAGGTTTGTCTAAGTGTCCACTTTACCTTAGTTTGTACCCCAAACATAATGTATATTACAAAAAAAACAAAAACAAAGTCTTGAGATATTGTTGCTAATGTGTTTGAATTTGGTATGTTTAGGATAAATGCTGTGTCAAATGGCCAGGTGAGAGGTGACAGCTACAGTGAAGGATGCATGGGACAGACAGGTATGTACATGGACGTGTTATTACATGTTGACAAGGAACTTCATTCGGTTTACCTTCACTGTCAAAAGAAATCCAGTAAGAGCTTTAGCAAATACAAGAATGATATTGCATAGAACATAATTCCTATTAGGGTGTCCATGCTAAGTCTAGACCAGTCATGACTACGTCGATAATTATTTTTAATAGTGGAAGACTTATTGGCGCTTTTCTCTTAAAATTGCCCCGTCTCTTGCTTTCCCCAATTCTTCAGGTTCATGCCATGGCTGCCTTGTTCATGATGCACAGGTGCAGTTGTAGTGATTTGAGTCATTTAATGATAAAAATATAAGCATTGTGGGCAAAGCAGGGAAGGGAAATAATGTTTTTTCCTCTGGAGGTTGTGGGTTGATGTGCATTTTGATACTGACACCTGTTGCTCCTTTCATATATTTTCTGCAGAAGTATAGGAAATTTGTAGTCATGAGGTTTCTATTTATTATTTGAGTCTTAAAACGCTCTGAGAACATTTGTGGACGTGAGCGTGGATGCCTATGTGCACGGAAAGTGTTGAGTTCTGAGCATGCGCAAATTAAACGTTTGCTCACCGCGGAAGTAATGGCAAAAGACTGTTTGGTACTATTCTCAAAGCTAATAGCTAAAGAATATTAGCTAATCACTTTGGTGACTGCTACATAGATAACTACTGCAAAAATGTCCATCGCAACATTGATAATTCGTTTGTTTAGCATGCAGGGAACCTAAACAGTGTGGCTCTTTGCAATATAGCCCTTTTTTAATTAAAAAAAAAAAAAAAACTGAGGGAGCGAAAGATGAAGCGCGAAGTAGCCAAGGAACACTGTAAATGGAACCATCAAAAAATCCCATGTCGTAATAATTGATAATCAAATCTGATGGAAACCTCTTGTGGAAATTGGGATTTAAGTGTCATCGTATTTCTATCATGTATAAACTACCACAAATTGCTGCATATACTATATTGTTCCTTGATCTTACTTTATCATCGTTATCGTGTAAGATCATTGGGACGTACGAAATAGTCTTCAGAAAAAAAAATCAATACAAGTTATTCAAAAATTTGGATCTTGGAGTATTCTAATCAACCGTTTGTGAACTTGTAAAGATAATTATATAGAATGTTCTTATTTATTACATAACAGCACAAATAATTATCTCAAGACCACAGAATTCCTTGCCTAATACTCTTCAAAACATGTCATATACAGCATAGTCTCTACAGGCTCACGAGCAATGATTTTTACATTCACTCTTCCAAAACTCAGAACAACCATGAAAAGTTTTTGTGCTTGCATTGTTTGTGTGAAAGTACAGAATAATTTCAATCCAGACTTGAAACAATACTCAAAATCAAAGCAGTTTAGGAATAAACACAAATAAAATATCCTTATGAATTTTGAGAAGTTTTGCAGATGCTAATGGATTCAACTGGTTGTCTTTTCCTATGTTTTTTTTTTTTTTTTTAAGGATTAGTATTTGAAGGAGCACTGTGTAAGATTTGACAGTTTTTCAGTACGGACAGCAGGAGGTGCTGCATTTACCATTGTCCTCAGCTATAACAAACACGGCAGCCTCTGTAGAAGTGCTGCCCTCGTACGATTATATTTAAAACATTGGTGGTCAAGAACACATTTTTTGCAAGCTTAAATTTATAATCATTTAATGTATTCCTTTTTAATAAAAAAGGTGTAAAAATTATATTGTGTCAGAAGCAACTTAAAACAGTGGGAAACAGTAAGAAAACTATATTTTTGGAATAGGAAATGGGATTTAATAAGGTAAGCTTCTTCCTCCTCCTTTTTGAACATGCTATTTCATATTTCAACATGAACTAACTGGGAAACCGTATTATTTAGGTATGGTTTCTGTGTTTCACATTTGATGAGCAGTCATAGAGCTGTGGTTTTTCTTGTTTGAGTCCTTGTGTTGTCTGTGTGTTTAAAAATACTTTGATTTATTGATTCAATCAAAAACCATATATTTGTCACCTTGTTTAAGTGGATGAGGAAGCAAAAAAACTAATTTTTCAGTATAAGGCTGGGGAATTATACATATCTTTAAACAATCACAAGAAAAACACAGTATTGTTTAATGAATATGCCGCTAGTAGTGTCAGTTGAAACAGAACATTGTTAATGTCGTCCCCCCCCCCCCCCCCCACACACATACTAGAACTTGCTAAACTATGTATGTTTATCTAACATTGCAGCAGTTCATAAAATACTAATCCTCATGTTCCAGTGTGACATACATGCAACAGTCAAGAAGAAGCCCACCCTTTCTTATCTCTCTCTGCAGGCTCTCGTATTTGGCTCTTCCTTGGCTTCATGTTGTCGTTTGGATCCCTCATTGCCTCCATGTGGATCCTGTTTGGAGGTTTTGTCGTGCCTCGTAAGTATTATGTTCTGATGCAGTCATTTTAAACATTTTCACAACTAAACCATTTGCAGTGCAGTATGTTTATGAATTTTCTTACAAAATGCAGTGACACACGATAAAACTCCTGCTCTGGCATTTTGTTAAAAAAAAAAAGAAACACAGATCAGTGTTCGAAATAAATGTAATCAAAACATTTAAACCGTTTTTATCTCTCCCCAGAGGAGGTTATTGTGTACCCTGGGATTGCCATTTTCTTCCAAAATGCATTCATTTTCTTCGGGTAAGTGGGGGGGGGGGGGGGGGGGGGGGGGGCACATTGACCATGTTTTCTTCTGGCCTTTTGGTTTGCAAATAACTAACGTCAGACTCAATTTTTATTCAGGGCCCTGGTGTTCAAGTTTGGACGTACAGAGGATCTGTGGCAATAACTGACTTCTAAGTCTGTATGTCCGTTGGTCTACATTGCTTTTTTGTTATGAGACAATATGCTTCAGGCTTCAGTCGTTATTCATCATTTATATGTAGCCTTTGTAGCTATCAGGTTTGACTTGTTTAATTTATATATTTGTTGCTGTTTTAAAAGGCTAAATCATAAACTAGCACAATTCATACTCCACTGACTGTTTTGTACTGTGGCACATATTGAAATGTTTATCTGCTCAATGCAGATGAGTTGTTGAAGATGGTATAAAACGTGTGTATAATGTGTATCTTGGGAAATCTATTTCAAAGCCGCCTGTGAGTATGCTTATGCTCTACATCGTTTTGTCACCTGTAAGCAGCGGGGAAAAACACATTTTTTGTGATGTATAAAATAACTGATTATCATGAAAACGCGAACTGACAAAGCTCACTCACTACTACTGAGATTTTATCTCTGAATTAACATTGTGAGCTCGTCATGCAAATTTATTGTAAAATTTTTGTGGTCATGGCATAGAGCAATTAAGGTCATCATTTTTCAGAACTGATAGATTTACTTTGTTCATTCATTTCTTACGTTTGTACAATGGGGCAGTCTTTGGCTACCGTCACATAATTAAACAATCATTCTGAGCAGGAAACAATTTACATTTGTCTTTTGATTTATGTTCTTGCTGAATTACGTGCACTTACAACGATGATGTTCGGCTCCTCAGATTATTTGCGAACTGCCAGATGCTCAAACTGCAACACATCAATTTGTCTTTGAGATTTCGAGAGACAGACAGACAGACAGACAGACAGACAGACATATACATATAAATTAGGAACTTACCTTCCAGAAAGCCTGATCATCAAAACATTTTTTATCTTGGGGTGGTCTCCAGAAGTCCCACTTTAGTAGTACCCCTTTAAATATATCCCAAGAGAGACAAAGCTTAGTAACACGTATTCATATGCTCTTGGATTTCTGGACTGTGGCTCTATGCCCATCCTTTGCTCACAATAACTCATTTGTACCTGTTATGATGCCCATGGTCAGGCTCACAGCTGTCGTGACAAGGAGAACGCAAATGTGAAATACGGCAAACCGAATCGCCCTGTAAATAAAAGAGCACTTTCTCACACTGGCATGCTGCATGAGTGCCAGAATGTGTTAAAGCATGCTTACATTGTGTGATCATTACACTGATGAAGCTGCAGGAGTAGGTGTATGAACCATCCCAGAAGACCAGGGAGTCCATGTGTGCTCAGAACACTACAGGTGTCATGGCACTCAAAGGCAAACAGCATGTGGTTCTGGTTTATGAGACATGGGATGATATTGATTGAAGTTGAACAGACACACTGACTAACGCATTTATCTCCACCTTGAAGTATCGAATTCCAATGGTTGACACTGCAGCCGCGGCCAGTCCAATTGTCATGGCCTCCCATGGGTAGTGTATCACTGGCATAGAAGCCCCCACAGCAACACCACCAGCAAGTATGCATGACTGAAAATGGGCCTAATAGGAAAGCGACAACATATATGCTCAATGGATCATGAAACATTGGTCGAACCAATCAACTTCCAACATACTGGGTTGACTTTTCCTTTTGGACTGGAGAGTGCAGACAAAGAAAAGGATGCAACAACATTTACAGCCAATGCCAGGTAGGTGCTGTACACTGCGCCCAACCTCAAATTACGGTCCGTTAGGATGGAGTTAAAACTGGGCCAAAACATCCATAGAAACACAGTCCCTGTAGAACCAGAATGTTAACATTTAGAGTGATGAGGGGTTTTTTCTCATACTTGCACCTCACTCAAAACACCAGTAACCCAAACTCAATGAGTGAAAATGTCCAGAAACCTTTTATTGAACAACTTCAACGTTAAATTGATCCTACTGCACTACATTAAATAAAAGTGCATCCACGCAATTCACCTGAGGTTCCTAAAGTCTATCTTGACTTCCATCAAAAACCTGCATCATCTTGTCCACCATCTCAAAATATATATAAATTGTTGGTGGTGCTTTACTGTTGACTGGTGGCTGGCATTTGACTATAGTTACGTTTTTTACATTATCTAGATTATGTATGTTGTGAAAATGCAACTGACACTATAGATTTAAAAGCCATTGTATGGGCTTGATACTTGTGTGCATTGAAATACTCAGAGGAAGTCAAGTATTTTTTTAACAATATGTTCTGCCACCCACTCAGACAGCTTTCTGATCAATATTGCATTTTGTGAGAGATGAAGCCGTAAAATGCAGCCATTTTTTCCATCTAAGGGGGCAACCATTTTGCCACTTACTTTTGACTGAAAATAATAATGACCAATGTCGGCTCACCAGCTTTCGGAGTTTGATCAAGATGAGCCGTGACTGTTCATTACCTATTAGCCTTGAGTGACTGTGACATAATTCTAAATTGTTAATAAGTGACAAAATGGCCACCCCCTGAAATTAATAGAAATGTGTGGATTTTTCTGTTTAATTTATTTTCTACACAAAGCAATACTAAATCATAACATGTTTAGTCCAGTTTGGGACACATAGAGCATATTATTTTAAAGAAAATGTTTGACCTGCTTAAGTAATCTGTGATTTGATGGGTCTGCTCAGTGCTTCAGGGTCTGTGACCTTGTCTCTGCAGTAATTTCTGTACTGTGTGCATGGCAAAATGCACTCTACACGAGAAAGTCAACAAAATTTGCATTAAATCTAGTTCTTTAAACAAAGGTGTGCTGCAAATGATTTTAAGAACAAGATCTCAGGTGTATAAACCTGCAGATTTGATTAATATTCGTTGAATCCCTTTTTTTGAAAATTGATGGAAATTTGGGTTCAGTGGTATATGTACAATATTTGCATCCCTTGATCAAAAGGTCAAAGGCCCTTCAGTCAGAACTTCTTTACCCTGGACAACAGTATGTCTGCATAAATACATGCTTACACTGTGTTTTCACTTGAAATAGCGTTTGAACCCTGAATCTTCATTCGCACATAGTCAACTACACACCTAACATGGAGAACATTCCAGTTTTGCAGTCAACTTTCTCCTTCTCAAATCCCAGTTCTGATTCTTTGCGATAGAGGATCCACGTCAGGACAAGGCCAAAGAAAGCTCCAAAAATGTGAAGCAACATGATGCCGTTCAAATGCTGTACCTGAAAACAACAAACAGTGACTTATTACAAAAATTAGATTAGCCTCCATTAATTATGGTGTATTTTT